>NC_092458.1:3726938-4031938 GCF_047495875.1 Pithys albifrons albifrons | reverse complement strand
TGGTGAAGGGACTGGAGCACAAGTCCTATGGGGAGAGGCTGAGGGAGCTGGGGTTGTTTAGCCTGGAGAAGAGGAGGCTCAGAGGTGACCTCATCACTGTCTAGAACTACCTGAAGGGAAGTTATAGCCAGGCGGGGGCTGGTCTCTTCTCCCAGGCACTCAGCAATAGAACAAGGGGGCATGGGCTTAAGCTCTGCCAGGGGAAATTTAAGTTGGATATCAGAAAAAAATTTTTTACAGAGAGAGTAATCAGGCATTGGAATGGGCTGCCCGGAGAGGTGGTGGATTCACCATCCCTAGAGATCTTTAAATGCAGATTGGACGTGGCGCTGGGTGCCATGATCTAGTAAATGAGCTAGAGTTGGACCAAGGGTTGGACTCGATGATCTTGGAGGTCTTTTCCAACCCAATCGATTCTATGATTCTATGATTCTATGATTCTACCTAAATATTTAACTATATGGTCTATTTCCCTGGAGAGTGGATGTGAATTGTCAGTATCTCATACACCTCTTTATTTGTAATCAGCCTGAATTACTCAGAGAAGCATTCTCAAATCTTGATAAAGTCCAGTTACATGGACTGAAGGGCCTCAAAAAGTAGGGGAGAATGGGAGGCAGGTGCTAAGCCCTTCCCTTAGCAACTATATTTCACAGGGGCTGTATCCCCACCACTGACTGTGAACCCTGTTTGTTCCAGTTTTGTGATATAAAAAGAGCTCAAGATTATGTCGACGGGCCAGATTTTACACACTGGAAACGAGAGGGCGAGAGCACGATAGAGATCTTTCATCTTGTCAGTGCCTCTTCATCAGCATTCAGATCACATTGCCTTCATTTCAGACCCTGACACTCTCTTCTGCATTCTTTTTTTTCTTATTCTCATTCATCTATCTCCACTGCTGAAAACAAAACTTTCTCCCTTGCATTGACAGTTGTCTCTCTTCTTTCAGGAAATGCTGCATTGTCACTGTTGATCTCATAAGGAACAACTTGTTGCTTCTTGTTAGAAGAAAGAATCCTGACCTTTGAAAAAAATTGAAGGTTTAAGATTTAGCAAGGCAAAACTACACATTGAAATGGAAGTTAGATTTTTCCCAGGTACACAGAACTAAGTTATACTGGAGTGTTCTTGTAAATCTTGGTAATTGCTGATCTTTCATTTTTCAGTATCTACAGCTTGCTTTATGTGTTGTCACAGACATTCTGTAACAATCATGCTAAAATTGTAGCATTTATCTTTGCTGTTTCGTATTTCAAGAGATTATTTAATGTAAGAAAAAAAGACAGAAAATGTTGGGCCTGGGAAATTTGACTTTCAGACTAAAGCTAACAAAAGTTTGACAGAGTTGTTTACAGACTCACATCAGGAAAAGCTGCCACTCCCAGTAATCTGAGTGAAGCCTCAAATTTGTTTATGCTCTAAAGTTGTCCACTAGCCACATAACATTTCAGTAGGGTCCACCAAGGCTCTCATGTTTCTGTATAGACTTCGAGAAAGATTCAGACAGCAACAGAAACCCCACAAAGTCATGTTAAAAAACTCTGCCCTTTAATCCTTTTGCTGCTGGTACCACAGAGATCCTGCCATGCTGCTATCACCCAGAAATGCATTTTTTAGTCACTCCACATCTGAGGGGATGGTAGAAAGATTTCTGTCCTATGAACAATATTTTTAACCTTCCTGAAATATTAGAAGCTCTGCTAGTAAGATTACAGGTTGTAGAGCACAAAAAAAAATATTAAAAAAAATGTAAAAGTGTAACTTGCAATATTTTGAATGGACTGGTATACTTAATATAGCTTAATATCTTTATTAACTGTGCCTGACAAACAGAAGTGAAATTCAGCCTGAATTTCTTGATTTTTCATGATCATTTTATTGCATACCTATCTGCTTATTTACAGCTCTAAAAATGAGCATTGAAAAAATTCAGTTCTTCCCTGGTAGCAGTTTTTACCCCCTTTCTAGCTAGAAGTAAACATCAATGGGAAAAGAAATTCCTGTACATCATACCTAGGCAAGTGATTCCTTGTCATTTGTTTCCACATTCTGTGTTGCATTAACCTTGTGCATAGTGCATGATCTGCATTAACTCTTTCAATAATGTAAAGCTTTCAAATTCTGTATGCCATAAAAGCACAAAACATGTCCATGGAGAGTCAGCACAAAGACCCAGCTCTCCCACAGTTTCATCTCTAAGAATGACTAGTAGAAGAAACCCAAGCAAAGGGTATAAGAAACAAGTGAAGCAGAGTAAGTTCTTTCTGTGGTGTGTCCTTCCACCTTGGCTGCACATAGTTTAGATATTTTCTGCCTGGGAAATTATAATCAGACTATTTTTAATACAAAAGAGAGGCCTCACCAACAAGAATGTACTTAATCTTTCATAACTGATTTATTCTTTGGCCTTCAAAACATTCTGAGGCAATGAATGAATTATACAATTTACTTATTTGTTATGCATCTGTTTTGAACATCACATCATTTCACTGGCTGTCTCATTCTTGTGTACTGAAAACATTAGTCTTTACACAACTTGTAGCTTTAGAGATCTCACATGTATTTCCCTTTTTATCACCTTTTGCAAACCAAATAGACTTACTCTGTTCAGTATTCCTCCATATCTCTGAGCAAACATGTTCTGTTTGACTATTTCCTTGCTAATTACTTTGCTTAGTACTAATTAATAATTATGACTTTTTTTTGAGACTAGGTGACCTAACCATGGGTCATATTCAAGAACAAAGTTCACTATGGAATAATACGGTGGCATAGATTCTTTTCAGTTTTGTTTTCATTTCTTGTCTCAATCATTTTTGAAGTTTTGATTGTTTTTAGAAGATTTTTTAACATTAACTAGTTTTTGAGAAATTGATAGTGATATTGGTAGTCTTCTTTATTAGTACTACAAGAATTTTGTGAAACCAAAGCATTTCAACCTGTGATAGCAATATTTTTAATATCCTTAGCTGTTAAAACATCTCACATATACTTGAACAATAAAATATTAACTATAAATTGAATATTTTGCAACTTGTTACTGCTCTAATCACTGTTTTTTTCTACTAATTCTCATCCTACTGAATCATCTGCTGTTACCAGTGATGACAAGTTTCATCTTCTAATGAGTTTTAAAATATATTTTCTTTATGCTGTATGCTGTTAGTGGGTTGATTTTCAACATTTTTGTCAGGACTGAGTTGCTATAGCTCTACATTTAATTTACTATATATAATTTCCAATTATTGGGCTGTGATTTTCATATTAGAGAGAAGTTTTTTCATCTCTAAAAGATCCTTTACTATTTTTCATAATCACGCTAGCCCTTTTTTAAGGGTCTGATGGGTTCTTTCACCAAGGATGTAACATGATGCCTTTGAACAGCATCCCTTGCACCAATAACATTTTTACCCTTCTGGGTATATTTTTTAAAAAATTCTTTTTAACCAGCTTAAAAGTTTTTGAGGTATTGCCCTTCTTTACAGTAAAATAATGTTTCAGTAAGAGAAGGTGAGGTTGTTTGGATGTCTTTTTGAACGGATCTGGGGAGATTTCCTTCACTAATTTAAATATTTCACAGTGGTTATTGTACAGTGGTACTTAAATAATTGGCTCTTGAACTTGGTCTTGTGCACTGTTCAAAAGTAAAGAGCTGCTTCTCTTCTTGTGAGTTCTCTTTCTTAGTTGTTCCAAAGAGCAACTGTTTATTATGTCCTAAACTTTAATCACTTTTTATCATAGTACTTACTTAATCCACATAGAACAAAGATTTGGGAACAAAGATTTGGGCAGGGCTGTCCCCACGTGGGTGGGCCCTTCCAGCCTGCGCAGTGGATTTCAGGTGAGGCTCAGCGTGCGCAGAACTGGCCCCACCGTTTCAGTCCTGAGGTTCATCTGCCACGGCCGAGCGAGCTTGGACAGTGCCAGTGAAGTCCTCAGGACTAGAACCTACAGCACCCGGCATTTCCCAGGAGGTCTCCCATCCAAGTACTAATCTGGGGCTGACCCTGCTGAGCTTCCGAGATCTGATGGGATCGGATGTCAGGGAGGCATTTAACTGCCCACAATCCACATAGAATAACTTGGGTTTTGTATTAATATCTTTTTTTTTTTTGCTTGTTTGCATAATGTCTACATTAATTGCCCCCATCTTAGATAAGTGGTCCACAGTACAGCTGTATCTATATATTGTTCTCACCCAGGCATTGCAATCAGGATCTGTTGTACATGAAATGATGATGTTGGTTTTCCCCTCCCTTTTTCCATTGTGTGTGTTGTCTTTGTCTCTCCCTCACGTTACTCCCACACATGGAGGACATACCTGTATGTAGAAGTCTAGATTTCCCCATGTCATACAAATAGAAAATTGCAGCTACAAAACATCTTGACAGCAGCTAACTCTAATAACTTATGTTAATAACTGGGACAAACCTTAGCAGTTGCTAAATTGGGTGCATTGATAAGCACAAAGTCAGGTGCCTCTGTACGCACACATGTATATATAGGAGGAAGACAGAAAATCAGCAACACTGAAAAAAAGCCCAAAACATTTCCTGGGTTAATTAATTTTGACACGTATAGCTTTATTGTAATTGACTCATGAGCTCTGTGAGGTAGATAATTTACACAGCTTTGATTTTAGCAATCTTATTTTGCTTCATAACTTTTCAAAGGATATTTTTACTCAGGAACATTAAACCAGTTAAAGTTTAGTTTGTTCCTGTCAAAGTGGTTTACATCTACACAGGCAGTTTCTGGATTTGATTTTGGTTTTGTCAGTCACAGTCTTTGATACATAAAAGTTTAGCACTTAATGTACTTCAGGGTGAAAGTAGCTGTACTTCTTTGGGAACTCGCTCATGTGGAGCTGCATCTGAGTGACCAGCTTACTGCTGTGCTCGTGGCAGCCCCATTGCTACACTGACCTGTATGGCTTCAAATTTTGGTTGTTCTACTTGCACCAAGTCTGCAGAAGTCACTTCAGTAGTGAGGGAGTGCTTCAAAAGATGAACTTGCAGTCAAAGGACCAAAATTTGTATTACATACCCATCATGATGTCCAATGATAAGGCAGCCCTAATCTGTGAACCAGTCCTGAACTTGGAACTGTGACTTTAACCAAAGGTTGGAGGACCCAAGCTGAATTGATGCTGGTGTTGATCCTTGATGACAAGACATCTGCCTCAAAGGACCGCATATGGACTATATATATATGTATATAATCGCGGGATATAAGCGAATGCAAGAATACCAGGATTGCGTGGAAAGACCAGCGTGGAATAAGGGGTGGAGAATGTAATGGTTTTGATCCATGGCTTCCTCAGTAACTAGGTGTAACTAAGGAAGCAGACATCACAAGTATTCCTCACGTGTTTTCCACGTAACAGAGGAGGAGTTTAGTTTTCCTTCTTCCGGGGAGCTGGGTGTGGGAGAGGCTGGATGGTCTGTTCTGTTCTTGTGGTGTTCCTGGCCTGGGACGTGGGTGAGATCATTTCATGCTTGTTCTCCTTTAATTGCATTTGTCTGTTTCATTTATTTAGGTTTGGTTTTGTTTCTTCCTCTTTTCTGGTTAACAAGTTGTTTGGTTTGTTTTTTCCCCTTTTTCCCTTTTCCCTGGGGGTGGGGTCCTACGTGGTGTGTACACATTGTATATATGTGTTTGCAAATGTCAGGAAAATATAATTTCTTTTTAATTCAGTTCAGTTTCTTTTGAGTTCTTCTCTTTTCATTTTTTTTCATTTTTTTTTCCTTTGCTACGGGGACTCAGGGGGGAGGGAGAGGGCAGTCCAGGTTTGATAAGAAGCTAGGCCAAACCTGAGACACCTGTATGACTTCAAATTTTGGTTGTTCTACTTGCACCAAGTCTGCAGAAGTCACTTCAGTAGTGAGGGAATGCTTCAAAAGATGAACTTGCAGTCAAAGGACCAAAATTTGTATTACATACCCATTAATTACATGATGGCCACCTGAACCCCACTCATTTCACATCTCAGAGCAAAGATGGGCAGGTGCTCATAGGCATCCAGGACTGAATAATAATGATATTCATAAAATGGTTTATGATATCCACATTGGATGGATTGGATTGGGTTGCTGGGGAAGGCTCTGGCCACCCAGTCCTGCCTCTGCCAGTCACGGCCTGCCTGCAGGTGGGCAGGAGGCCATGGAAAAATCCTTTTCCTCTTGAGAAAAGCTTTCAGTTGCAGAAGGGTTCAGTGGCTGAATTGGGTTGGGAAGGTGGTGCTGGACAGCATCCTGGGGAGGGGAGCAGTACAGTAGGAAAGGAGCAGCAGCCTATGGGAGCTGCTCTTCTGGAGCATTTTTTACCTTCTGGCAATTTAAGAATGGAAAAAATAAAAAAAAAAGAATAGAAAGACTAAAAGTCAGTTTTGCACAAAACAGCTGGATGACTCAACAAAGTTTTGTTTGTGTTCTTGCTTTTTTCTTTAGAGTTAGGAGGTGGGTTGTTGCCTGTTCATTTGTTTGGAATTTTTTTGTAATTTAGATCATATTTGTCTCTTAATTTCTAACGCTTTTCATATTTGTGGCATTTTCTTGTGATGGAAAGTGAAAATCCCTGACCTGTCAGCTGTCAGAAGTCAGGAGGTGCATTATATGAATATTGCTTTTGCTTGTCACCAGCCCTTCTCACCTGCTGCTGTCCAGCTCTGGCCACTGTTGGGGAATAACACTGGCTGAGGAGGATTACTCTGATAACTTTGGTTGATCATTCCTTTGTAACATTTTTCCCAAATAATGCTCATATTTAAAGTCTCAAATTTATTATCTTTAATTGGACAACAGTAATGCAAGACCTACTGTAACACCTACTGAAGTAAAAGGAGCTTTTCAATTGACTTTATAGGAATTGGATGAGATTGGTATTGTTGAATACTCTAAAAGTAAACAGACCCTCAAAGGAAAATAATCCCTTATTGCTGCCTTCTCTTAGTTCTTTGGCAAAAAAAAAAAGAAAAAAGAAAAAGAAAAAAAAGCAAGTGAACTGAAACTTATAGATCTTTTAAAATGCATGAATGCACCCCATTGTTTTAGATTTCTTCTCATCTTGTGATAAAATACTATTTAATTAAATAGATGAGGTGTATGTTCTAAGTAGCTTATGGATGAGTATTATCTTCATTTGAGATACTCTAATGAGAGACTAGGGGAACAGCAAGTAACCATTTATTCCACAAAATTAAAGATGGGCAAGAGATGAGCATTTAATTATCTTGAGATTATCCTTTGCTATAGTAGGGTAAAGCAGTAAATTGCAGGACAACAAAGCTATTTTTTATATGTGGCTATGTATAAATATATATATAATTCTGACTTCTTTAAACACTAAGGATCAAAGAAATGCATGTGTCAAAGGAATGGCTTTCTGAATGACAGAATCCTCCCACTCAAGTAGTAACAAGACATTTAGCTTTTATGCAATGTCACATTTCATCCACAGGTGCCGTAGTGCTTTGCTCAGGCCACCTACAACTGATGACTACCCAACACAGAAGGCTTGCCTTGGCTGCACAGAGAAGCAGCAAGGCCCTGGCAGAGCTGTGCACAAAATAGCCTGAGCTGTCTCACATGCTCTGCACAAAGTGGCTGAATTAGTCACACAAGAATGGTACCAACAAGAAAAGCATGGTAAAACTGCAGCATTAGGGCCAACATAGTTCAGCAATGAGTATAGCATGCTTATACTTATGAAAAGCTATGTGTAGTTCAGGAAAAGAAGAACATAATTGCAATTAAGACTATAAACAAGACTTGCTGTGATTAAATCTCTTCATTATGAGTATTATTCCCTGACTAGATATGTACTCTTTAGAGTCAGCTGTAAAAGAAGTTGCTTTAGAAATTTTCACATGACATGGAATTAGGGATCATTCTTTTTAAAATACCTACTTTCTTGAACCTTCTAATCTAGACTTATTTAAAATATATAGTATGTAGTGTACTATATATAAAGCACTCAACATAAATAAAAGGTAATTCCATATAAATTAAAACCTATAAAATTAAAATATAAGAGATAAAAATACAAAATACACAAAAGAATTCAAGGAGAATAGAAAAGTTAATCAGAGAGCAGATTTCAGGTTTTACTTTGCTCTCTCTGAAGCATTCCAGACCATTAACTCATGTCAGAAGTGGACAAAAAGGGAAGCAGTTTGTAATAAGATCAATGCAATTGTTTTTGAAAAGGGAAAAAAAAAAAAAAGAAAAAAGATAGATAAAATGCTGACCTTTTTGCTTTACTGAAACTGTTTAGTAATTGGATTGAGAGTACAGTTTAAAGTGTTACAGGGTTCAGATGCAGATTTTTATGTAGCAAGGCTTCTGTTTCACATTTTTAGTGGGTGAGTGAAGGTATATTTTGCAAATTTTGATTTAATTACTTTTTAATCTAAAAAAAACTATGCTTGTTTTCCATGCTGTTAGATTTATGTCTTTTATAATTGTATATGCACACTCAGTAAGAGAATGTGCAAGTGATGATGTTTTACTGTGGTACTTAGTCTGTTTCTTCCTCAGCATTTGTTAAAAAGTTGGGAATAAATGCACAAATGGAAAACTACTTACAACCTAAAATCTACAGGTAGGTAGCGAAAGACCTGCCAGTCCTTGGACCCTCTGGACAAATTTGCCAGCAGGGTAAGCATGAGGCCATGAAGTTTTGAAGGACACCTTGTATCTAAGGAATGGTATCAGCTCCTGGGGAGTGCCCATTCGAGCAGAATGGATTTACTAACAAAAAGCATTCTGCATGATGTTAGCATTCTTCAGAGCCACATACTCTGTCAGCCCTTTCATTTTAAATATGTATTACTTTTAGAAAAGGAAGTTTACTTTGACTGCACTGTTTCACTTTCCTTAATACACATTAAATGCAATGATCCTTTTAAAGACACTTGCTGAAGTATAGATGAGAATGTGGTTTGTGCCTTTCCCTTACCTCAAGGGACACAATGCCTCAAGATCACACACATCGTACAGGTACAAGATACACCATTCATATTAAACCATTCAGCAAGCATTGAATGCCATGGAATTAAAACAATGTTTACAAAAACACAAGAGTTTGCTTTTCTCTTTGGTGAAATATCTTGAAAACCATCAAGTTATAATGAGGAAAAAGGAGATCTCTTATATCATACAAGTCATTATTATTAATGGGAGGGTGAAGGCAATTAGAGATTAGGTATGTGGCTGAGAAAACAATTAAATCTAAAGTCTCTTACACTTGCAGTCATACAACTGCATAGTTATTCATAGCAATTCCATAACAGAAATGAGCTGAATTCAGTTTTTTTAACCCAGGGATAAATTTGACTCAAGAACTCAGGTGGTTTGTATTCTGGCCATGTGAATGGTCTACAGCTCTTCTGTGTTATTAGTCTGGTTTTAACCATTTTAGTGATTTCATTGTATTTTGTTCACAGCTTTTGGCTTCCATCCTTTCTCAGTTTCCCTTTCTCCTGCCAGGCCCTTAATCAACCTCTCTGGGAACTTCTATAGCTCCCATGACCACTGTATAAGAACACCTAACAAACATTAATACCTTTTTATCTTCACTGCGCCCTCATTCATAAGGAGAGTGTTAATTCACATTATATAGAGAAGGAACAAAAGGACAGATAGATTAAGTTACTTGGTTATCAGTGAAAGAGAAATCTGTAAAACACCAGGAACTGAAGGCAAATGTGCCTCAGCATTAGTCCCAAGTATCTCCTTCCTACTCTCTGCTCACTGCAAAGCACAACCAGCCTCAAGCATTTGTCGATCTATCCAGGCATGAAGAACACTCTTTAAGTCCCATAGTGGAGGTGCTTGTGCTGGGAATCTGTTGTGACACCTCCATGGTGAGAAAGCAGCTCTCCCAAAGGATAATGTTTAGAATCAAAGTTGGGAGCCCCTCTCACTCTCTCAAACAGATAGGATGCCTGGGCTTCTAAATCAAGCACCCAAACCAGCTCTCTGAAGTATGAGTCATTTAGCTAACTTAAAATGCCCCGTACTGATCCACAGAGAGAATCCCATGAAGTTTTTCATGTCTCTTTTACCTGCCCACGCATATGGATCACTCATCATAGTAGCATCTGAATGGCTGGTTTAACCAGTCATATTAATTTTCGCCATTTGACACTGAATTTTGACTACTGGTTGCTGCATTCATTTCTAATTTCTTCTATTTTTTTCAGACAAATGTCATTTTTTTTATCATAAGGAGAGGTAGAGTGGGGTGTGAGCAAGTTCCACAAATTCTGCAACAGCTCCCACCTCTCCTGCAACTCACTGACTCTGCATGGCACTATATCTGCCTATTGATAATCATTTATCATGTTCTGTAATAAAATCACACTCCCCCATGTGCTGCATTTTCTTTTTTCTCTTCTCTTGTTAAGATATTGGGGGTTTAACAGCTGTAGTAGTTCTTCTCTATGGCCCTAAAAGGAAGCCAGGATGGATAAAGACGTAACTAAATGTTGCCCAGTCTTTTTGTCCCTGTTTTGGAGAGTGCCATTTACTTAAACATAAACAGATATGTAACTCTACATATTTATCTTACATTGTTCATATTTCCTGTTCCTCCACACTCCCATCCCATACAATGGATTGTAAGAACATGAAATGCCTTTGACCCCACCATGTACCTGTTGACAGGCAACTCTCTGTCTCCCTTCCCTGTGACTGTGCCACTGTAGGTCTAATGCTATGGAGGAAGGGGTGTCTACCACCCGCACCTTTGTGGATCAATATTACTGGGGGGAGGTCAGAATCTGAGAGTATGTTTTATAGAACATTTGTTCAGTATAATAAACATCTGCAAATGACTATTTCTTTCATGAAGTAATTAACATTCCTAATTAGATGCACCTTGCAGCTGCTGTTAATCTTAGTTGACAAAAATTCAGTTACATTTTGATACATATCTTCGTAAGAGTTACTGAGAGAAGGGGGGAAAAAGAAAACAGACAAAAATCCGAAGGGAAGGAAATAAAACTGTTCCCACACAGTTCAGAGAGTTCGCACAAAGAAGATCCCATGGCAACAGCGAGGCCCACAGTTTGCCTTATAAAAATCCAAGAATAGATAATGTATCATCTCTCCTAAAACACTTCGCTTCGGAAAACGGAGGGGAAGCGGGGAGAAAAATAAAATAAAGCACAAGAGGCAAAGAGAAGCAGGCTGACCTCTGCGCGTGTTGCGTTCATTCTCCCGCGTCCCTGCCCTGCCCCAGCCGCTGTCCCGGGCAGGCGCGGAGCGCTGCGGGCAGAGACGGCGCGGGGAGGCGGGCGGCGGCAGCGCAAGGGGGAGCGAGGCCCCGCTACCCAGGAGTTTCTCCAGGATCTCTTCCGAAGGGCCCTCCCCTCGGCTCCCCCCGGACCGATCCCTCCTCCGGAGCCGGAGCGGCGAGTGCGATGCTGTCCATCGGGTGGCAGTGCCGGCCCCTTCCTGCCGGCCCCGCGGAGGGCGCGTTCAGCCGAGCGAGCCAGCCCGTCTCGTAGGAACACTGGGATCGTCTATGCACTGCAGTTTCTCTGTCTCCCTCTCTTCCCCTGCTCCCGAGGATATTTTGGGTGGATTGTGGTTATCAATCAAGACCTCCTCTTCTTTGCTGATCACTTGTCATTTTCACCGGGGATTAGTATCGTTCGGGGCAAGCGGACAACTGAATTTTTTTCCCCTTTCTTTTCCTCGTTTGGAGAATTTTTCCCCCAAAACCACCCTCTCTCCTTTTTCCTTTTTCTTTTTTTTTAATTTTTTTTTTTGGCGCTGTGGTGCGGGTACTAGGACCAGGCAAGCATCCTTCCCGCGGCCCCCCTCCCCCGGCAGCGCTTTCCCCACAGCCGCCCAGCACCAGGAAGCCTCTCCGGACCGTCGCTCGCCGGTACTTGTGCGGGCAGCCCGGTCCGGCCCTCGGCGGCGGCGGCGCGCTGGGCGCGGAGCTGCCCGCGGGTGGCGCGGGGGCCCCCAGGCCGGCCACCCCCTTCCCCCTCCCCCCACAGCCGCACCTGGATTGTACCTCCCGCCGGCGACGGGGGCAATTTCTGAACTAGGAAGGAAGGGGCGACTCCGGGGGGGGGGCGGGTGGGGGTGGTGGGGGGGGCGCTGAAGTCTGTATGGAATTACCTGCGCCCGCGGCGGACCTGGCGGCGGTGGATGGATGGGCGCCGCGTCCGCGGCAGTCGCGGCCAGCTCAGCCCCAGGAGTAAACACGGGGCTTCTCCGGCCGAGTGCGAAGTGTGGTGACCGGCACTCGCCTCGCTGACTGATCGCACCGGAGGGATATTTCGGGAGACTCCTGTGGGTAAGGTCATTTTATCCAGGCAAAAGCCCGGCATTACTAAACTTGGTGGCGGGTGGCTGAAATGGGCACTTTCGGGATTGCTGCATTACCCTAATGCCAGGGGCTCCAGCCACTATTGGCAGTTAAGTGGAATAACTGCAGTAGGTCCTCTGGTGAGTGCGTTTTGCGATAAATTAAAAAAAATACCCTCTTCCCTCATGCACCCTCTGGATTTGGGGGAGTACTGTAAAAGCAAGGAGTCTTTCATTTTCCCTCTTCCCCCCACCCCCCCTTCCGCCCCCTCCCCCAGTTGTAATGCATTTGAGTGAAAAGGGTATGCGATAGTAAAGAAGCTCTCCGTGATGGAATCTAATTAATATGAGATCGAAGCCTATCCGCAGGTTAAATTAATGTTTCCAACTCTGTGCAGCATTCTGCTGCATTTCATAGCTGCAATGGAGGTAGAGAAATCTTGCTCTTCAAGTTGTTAAACTTTAAGGTGGTGATCCTTATTGATCGTGGTACAGTGCACTGATGCTAAAGGGGTTAAATGCCACTGATAATTTGGGATTACAACTGTTCCTGCGAAGAAATTATAAACTGAGGGACGGTAAGGACAAAAAAAAAGCCCTCAGCTTGATAGTAGAGAAATATCGTAAATGTCACTAGCCTGACAATCTCTCATCCAGTTGCTCTTACAAAATATTTTTTACATCCAATAACTTACCTACTGAAATTTCAGACCACGTGTATGGGAGTTGGAAGATGTGCAAACAGCGATGCTATCTTCGGTGTTTTATACATGCATTCATCTGGCTGAGGGACTGTGTGGGAATTCATTCCTGTTACTTGTGGTGTGAAGCGAGACAGGGAGAAAAAAGGAAAGAAAATATCATCTTAAGAACACGAGCTAGCAAGGGAAGCACTTCAGCCTTTAAAGATTTAACGGGATCCGAGCAATGCACATAGGTAATCTTTCTCTGCAAAATCAGTTCTGATATGAAGGAATGGGGGAAGGTTGAGGGAATCGATAGTGATGACGTTGTGCAGTGCAATGCACTGCAATGCTAAAGTTACATAGTGCGTGCGAAAATATGTACCCTTATGTACTGCTGGTGGGTTCATGCATAATGGATGGCAGAAGATATGCAGATCTGTCTGTAGGAAGATGGATGTATTTGTGTAAAGACGGCGATTATGTAACTTGATTACATCAGTGGCATCAATCGCCGATAGTGGAATAATATCCTCCTATAGTGTATCGATCACTTGGGGTAACTTTGTAGCGCTCCCATCAGCGGGGGATGGAGACCTGAGCAGAGGAGGGGAGATCCTTGCTCAGCTCCTGACAAGGGGTTTGCCTCTTGCAGACTGCCTTTTGCATCAGCGTGCTGCTGGCGGAGTTTCCCTGGGACAGGGAGTTCACGGAGGAGGAGGCTGCCGAAGCTGGTTCAGCCACACCCGGGGAGAGGGCTCCCGAAGAGCCCCTAAAAGGCTGCACAATGGTCCCATTGAGCAGCTCCGGCTGCGCGCTCCTCGGCAAGGTCACACCGCAACCTGGGACTTCGGTGCATGGCAACAGCTGAGCGGAGGAGGAACAAAACCGAAATTAAAATTGAGCCTCCTCCTCCCCCCTCACCGTCGCCTACCTCCAAACACGGCGTTCTGCTGACCTCTCTTCCAGGGCTCAAGGCAGAGCTGGTGCCATTTCTCCCCGAGTGTGTGCGGCGCCCAGCTAGACAGCGTTGTCTCTCTCTCTCTGAGTGTGCAGTGACTGCCTCACAGCTTTGTCAGGGTGCTGCTTCACTATGTTAGAGTACAGCGTGACTGACTTCAGAAAAATGTATTGTCAGATACAACAGCCTAATATACCTGTTACTTTTACAGGAGCATAAAAGGTGGTGCATTAACACATTTGAAGCGTCTCAGAAGCGAGTAGGTGAAGAGCAAAGGTGTAACAGGAGCCCCATTGGTTGCTAAACTTTTGGACTTTTTAGCAAATTGTCCACAAAGATAGTAATATCAAGATATGCCTTAATACCCCTTTTAGAATCCTGAATCACTTTTCCTATCTGTTCAGGGGGAGGAGAAGGAAGACCACTCCCAGAAGACAGATAAACTCCTAAGGCAATGCTGAGACCCCATACCTCTAACATGCATTTTCTGAAAAATGTAAGCCCAGTCAAAACTCAGCTAAAATAAGTGATTTTATCATCACTGACCTATGTCCTTCCCCAGTTCACTGTGAATTCATTCTAGCTAAATGCTACCAAAATACTTTTCAGTTAAGAAGAGGTGACAGCGGAGTGGATTTTAACATCTCTTGATAAACATGATCTTCACATACCTACTAGATTTAATGCACTATCAAACTCTTGGTAATTTTACCCTACAAGCAGCCTGAAAAGTACATTTTTCTACTTCTCTGAAATCGTCAGTATTTTAAAGTTGGTTCACCATTAGTTCATGACTATTTTCATATTTCTGGAGGATAAGTCTGGGCAAGCACTAATAAATCCTGCAAATGTAGTTTAGAGTTTGACATTCATAGAGTATATTGAGCAAATTGGAAAAAAAAAGGATATGAAGTTAACTCTGTTTCCATCCTTCAGGGGTCAGAATAGCACTATGGCAACTCTTATGCATTGCTACAGCTCTTACAATTTTTAGACATGACCATGGCATACTCTGTTCTGCTACACATATTACATGCATGCTCTTTCCCCTGATTTCTTACAAGACCCCTTATGACACACAGGTTACATACCTATACAGCCCATCTTAAAGAAAAGCACATTTGTCTAGAGAAGGTGTAAAACTGGTGGTGTAAAAGAGTAGACATTGATAGTGTGGGAATGTATCCCATGGTACGTGTAAAGTGGCATGCAGCATGCAAGTATTTGCAAATTCAGGATAATGGAGAGTTGTAAGCAACCAAGTTTTATTTGTAGATTAATTTCATTATTGTATTTAGCAATACCCACTCAGTAAAAATAGAGGGTTTCAGCTCCAATGCAGTATCTGTTCAGTTTGCATGAAATGTAGCTTCTTCAAGAGGAAACTTTCATTGCTGAAGTAAAGCTGTAAATCACTCGGACAAATGAAGAGAAAATGTGAAAAGAAATATTTACATAAAACATTCCCAGGCTCCAAATCTCAGACCACTGAAAGCAGTGAGAGTTTTGCCACCCACTCCTCGCTATTGCTGGAGAGCTGGCTTTTAAAGAAAACAGCAGTGCATGAAGAATAATCTCAGTGCCTCCCTCTGAAAGAGCAGGCTTCTGAATGTCATTATCACTGAAGACAGTAGACTTGTTTTACTGTTGATAGAAAAACCTGAAGCATACAGGACAGATCTTAATGAAGCTTTTTACTCTTCAGTGCTATTCTTGTAATGCATTCAAAGTATTTTCTGTTGCTATTATGTTGGACCCATGTATTAGGAAACAAACAAAAAAATGGGTAACTGACTGAGGTTTTCCTTCAGTGTATTTGCACTTACAGAGAAATGTTTAGATATACTTCTGTGTTTCATAACTATGATATTTAGGGACTAGGAATCTTTTTATTTTACTAGTGCACACTCTCTGATAATATATGGCAAGTGAAACATCCAAGCTCTCATTAATATGATTTAAAGCTAGCAACTTGTCTTGTGGTTTTTAAGTTGTAAAGTTTAATTCTTGATACACCATTTGCACAGCTATAGGTAAAACTATGACAGCATTTCTATTATAAAACTCTATTTTGTTACCATCCATTGCGTCAGGGGTCTATGAAGTAAGAAGAATCCACAGTAGAGACCATAATGGCTGCTTTAGGTCATGGCCTGTCAGGTTAGTAATCCATGTGTTTCTTTAAGTCTTTATTATGAATATCTACAGTAGGACCAAAGCAGCCATTATGCTCTATCAGTTCAAGTGTATGCTTCTTTTATTTTAAAATGTAATTAAATATGAGGTGATGGACCAGAGTGACTCAGGAGGGATCATTTAACTTGTCATTTTTTATGCACTTTCATATAGTTTTCATACTCCTAAACCAAAAGCAGATGAAATGTGTGGTAAAACGAATGTGAGAGTTCGGCAGAAAATCTTGACGGCGAGAGAAGATTAATCAGGGCACAGCTCACAGGTGTCACACAAAAGATAGTTGATTCAAAAACTCCATGGAGAGAGGGAAAAAACAAGTAAAAGAAAAAAAAAGATCCAAATCAAACTTTAATTACTTAATATATAATCGTAAATCCCACTTGTTGTCACCTCCCATTGGTTGAATAGCCGTGCCCATATACCTTACTACAGCTTCTAATTGGATGCTACTCTTGTGCAGATGTTTCTTCTCACCTCTGAAAAAGCTATACTCCCCAAATTCCTTCTCATGGCAAGTTGACCCAGTAGCCTCTCTATCTCACTTTGTTTTGATAAACCTGCAAAATTTTCTCACAGGACTAATTAAAACTGCCAGAGTTCTCATCCCTGTACCAACTTGTAGGCTTTTCTCAATTTAACAATCCTGCAGAAATGCAACAATGAATTCTACCTGTGACAGCTTAAAATTAATGCACAGTTAGGCAAAAGCTCTTTTAGGGGGCAGGAGGGAGGAGGGAAGAAAGAAGATGAAAGCTTGTGGGTTTTTGATGTTAATATTTCAGCTTTTCATATTCCTCTGAGGTAGTCACATATGGAACTCCATCCTGCAGAAGGGGAAAATCCCATGTTATTTGCCAAAGCTCTGTAAGACTAGGGCAAGGAAATCAGGTATTGCTGGTTCTCTTTTAACATTGAGTACTCTGTTTCTAGGTCTCACTGTACCTGTGTATTATAGGCACTCCTAGGTCATTTGATGGTGTTTTACAGCACACTATTAAGCCTCAATAACTAGATCTGAACAAACGAACCAAGGGCATCAGTCTTACTGCTTCATGTTCTTACAAATTCCATGTTTATAAGAACAGCACAGAAACATACAATAATCCTTCAATGATCATAACATCAACTGCATCTATTACTCACCAAGATTTTTTCAAATGGGAATGAAGTAGCAGAAAGGGAGAAAATGAAAATATTTACATTTTTGCCAATGTAGGAGATATTATTTCAATTTTATTTTTTAGTTTTGGAAATAGTTTAGGAAATTCTCAGTGTAGCTTCTGAAAAGAAATCAGAAACCTAATTGATGCATTGAGAACATTGATATAATCTATACAAAGCTATGCAATCAGCAGGCAGACGACGAGTAGTGCAACTTGGTAATTGGATGACAAGTGGCATCAGAAACTTTTCTGTTCTCTGGTCCTTCTCAGCTCTCCACAATGAATTGTAAAACAGGAAGAAGATGGAGACTAGCAGAATGAGCTAAAAAAGGGGGCAGAAAAATGTATAAAATATGCAGACAATGGTGAAGTACCTCCTCTCTCTTCAGAGATGGAATATATTTCTATACTCCTTTTGTCTGTTCTTTAGTAGTGACACTCAGATGTTTTGAGTTATTGCAGTTCCAAACTCCCACTGCTTTTTTTTTTTTTTGAGAATCCTTAAAACTTTCAGTGTGAGAGCCATCACGTTTTTGTTTTCATGCCTGTTTCCAGTCACACAATGAGACTGTGATCTCTCGGTTGAGGTAAATTGAGGTGTTTCTCCATAAAATAATAAATTAGTGGCAGGAACATGACAGAAAGAATGTTTTCTGTTAGGTGAAAAGACTGAAAAGATAAGACTGATAATTTACACCAATAAATTTTCCTCTGACAAAGCATAAACCTTAGAATTTCCAACTAAAAGCTCACAATGCTCTTACAAGACTGCCACTTACAAAGCTAGTGCAACTGCCACATAAAAACCTCAATATCTTATTTTCCTCTAAAAAGTTCCTCTTAGGAATGTGTGTTCTTGGAATGTCAGTAGCAGTTTCTACTTAGTCTCAACCCAAAATTTAAACTGTTTCAAGGAAAATGAATTCATAGTATGTACAGGGAAAGGCTTCTGCTGGTGGGATTAGGAGTGACCTTAACTGGCTGTGACCTGTCTGGGTTCCCAGACCAGTTGCTTCAGATTGGTGACTGCTGTGCCTGAACGGTTTAAGGGACCTGCATGTACATTGCCCCTGCCTACCTCTATTTGACAGCTCACCTTTGCTGGATTTGACTCTGAGCTCAGATCATATGCCTCAAGGATAATTCCTATACCAAGAAGATCCATTGGTATGATGGAAAACTTGGGATGGAGCCACAATGTCTGCACAAAAATGTGTTTGGCCACGATGCTTTTGTGTGGCACTGATCCTTGGCAACAATTTTAGCCCTGTGTCTGTCAGGTTGCTGTTCAGTGCACACAATTTCAGGATGGCAGCAGAGCACAGCTGTTACCATATAGCACCTTGGCATTCTGCATCCTCGACTTTTCTTTAACGCTTTTTGGCTGTCTCCTCCCACATTAAAACTTTTTTTTTTTTTTTAATTTTTCCTCACCCCTTCAGTAAATCTTAACCTTTGTTCATTTTAAAATAACCTAACTGGAAATGCATAGCATTTTCTTTTTAGCAAATTGTGCATGTGATGGAGATACGTGTGTTCATGTCATTAATATCTGCATGTTCAGTATTGTATGGCTCGGCTTCCCAAACGCAGGTTTGGGAAGGGCTTGACCCACATGGGTGTACACTTCAAGCCTGCAGAGTGCATTTTTTAGGTGAGGCACAGGCTGTGCAAAACTGGCCCCATCCTTAACTTCTAAGGTTCATCTGCCACGGCTGAGTGAGCTTGGACGGTGACAGTGAAGTCCTCAGGACTAGAACCTAGGAGGTATTCCCATGAGGTCTCCCATCCAAGTACTAACTGGGGCTGATCCTGCTTAGCTTCCGAGGTCTGATGGGTTTGGGTGTCAGGGTGGCATTTAACTGCCTACGTTCAGTATACACAGAGTTTATTTTGTTTAACATTTCTTACAAAAGAGACCAGACCTTGAGGGGTCTCTTAGCTTAAGGTGGTGTCCTTAAATCAATGTGAAATCAGGCTTGCTGATTGGCACTGTCTGTCTGCACATACATACATATTTAGTTATCACAGAATCACAGAATCGTAGAATATGTAAGTCGGAAGGGACTCATCAGGATTATCTAGTCCAACTCCTGGCCCTGAGGAGGACAGCCCCAACAATCACACCATGTGCCTGAGGGTATTGTACAAATGCATCTTGAATTCTGTCAGGCTTGGTGCTGTGACCACTTCCCTGGGGAGCCTGTGCCAGGGCTCAACCACCCTCTGGGTGAAAAACCTTTTCCTGATATCCAACCTGAACCTCCCCTGACTCAGCTTTGTGCCATTTCCTCAAGTTCTGTCACTGGTCACAGGAGTAACGGGATCAGTACCTGTCCCTCTGCTTCCCCTCATGAGAAAGTTGTAACTCCAAGGAGGTCTCCTCTCAGTCTCTTGTTCTCCAGGCTGAACAGACCACCTACCCTCAGGCATTCTTCATAGGACTTCTCCTCCAAACCCTGTACCATCCTCCCAGCCCTCCTTTGAACACTCTCTAAGAGCTTAATGTGTACTTTTAGGAATCTTACTGTAGTTTGTTACCAGAGGAGAGTTATGTACATGTACACATGCATAAATACATATATTTGCTTATGTGTATGTGTACATATGTGTTTACTCACATGCATACACAGAGAAAGACTGAGACCAAATAATCAAGAAAAAGTACTCCAGTTACTTCTTATACTAAATGTAAGAAACAAAGCATCATTCAAACATGCCATGAGATGGTATCAGGTTTTGGGGCTTGATTTAGTATTAATACATTTTTTAATTATCTGTAAATGCAGATTATTTGAAGACAACACAAATGTATTTTGGAATGCCAAAGCAGAAACATACTTTGAAAGGACTATCAAAGATCACCACTTAGGCCTATACAGTATCATCTGTAATTTTAGAAATATACATGATAAGACTTCAGAAGACACAATCTGAATGTTTCCTCTATACCTCTGCAACAGAACCTATTAAAAATGTCTTGTCCATTGTCATGGACAAGCTCAATCAGAGTATTTGCTCAGTTCATAGCAGAAGAAATCTATATAAAGTATAAAATAAATGTGAAACTTTGTTTAGTATTTCTTGTATAACACCTAGAAATTGTTGATTCTCGTATTCAGTATGAATAATGTGTCTGCCTTTGGTCACTTCTTATCCAGAGAGCTATTAAGGAAGGAAGGAAGGACCAGAGAATGACAGCAAAAAGAAAAGTCTTCCACGTGAAAAGATTTTCATCTGAAGAAAGAGATGATGGTTTTGTTTTATTCAGAAAAAAGAGGAAGATACAATATTGGAGAACAGGTGATGCAATAGGGAATACGGAAGGCTGTTGAAAGATACTTCTGGTTTATCTTAAATAATGTTTTCCTGATGACCAATAAAATTTAATAGTGAAAAATCTAAATTGAGCAGAGAAAAGCACTCCTTTACATAGTTCATTTAAATAATTTGTCTCTTACTGGCAATGATAAAGCAAAGAAAAAGCTCTAGTAAAATAGCTTGATAAAAACAAAATTTTAAAATGTTGTATTGTAATGGATATCTTGGTAAGAAGACTACTAGCCTGTGTAACAGATAGTTAGAAGGTTATCAAACTGTGTACCCCATCTGTAGTGTAATCAATGGATGTATGTGCCTGTGATTTCTGAAGTATTAAAGGATGCTTCTTCCAAAGCATTTGTTACTGGCTTCCATTGGAGGTCAGCTGTCTGACTAGATGTACTGTGTGTTCTTGTGACCATAGTTGTTCAGTACCTGTTCATTTTACAAACCCAGCAATTATGGTACTGCTTAATAAAGATTTTATTAATGCTGACTGGGCAGCCTAATTTTGCTGTTTAAGTCCTCATTACTAAAGTCCTGATACAAAACCCACTGAAGGAAATGGAAAGAAGCCCACTGCACTCAGGAGGTGTTTGATCAATCTTCAGCTTTGTCATTTAATTTCCTAATTTTTGTTAATTTCTATAAAAAAAACCCTCGTGCTGCTTCTTATGTTTTATAGGTTAACACTGATTAGAAAAATATCTTGTAAACTTTAACAGAATTCAATAAAGCTCTACTATTATTGACAGCATAAATAGTCTCATTAATTTCCATGATTTAAAGATATGCAACCCTCATATTTTGTTTCTTCATAGAAAAGAATGTCCAGATTCTTAAAAGTTGCCATGCCATCCTTGATCTCTGGTGCTTTCAGTTGCTGTGATGGAAAACTTGTAAAGCTCTTCAAAATTAATCACTAAAAATATATGCAGTAGTAGGGTACATTCTGAGCTAGTTCTTGCTAACAGTTTGCAAGTTAATAAAATTACTGATACATTTCAATCTTCAGTTTAATTTACCCTTCCTCTTATTTCTTCTTCAGTGCTTTATTTATATAATAATGTATAATATAGATTGTGTGTAATAATTTATATTTTGTCAAAGGACAATCACATGGCTGATGTTAATGGCTGTTAACTTACAAGGGACCTTCCTTAATTAGTGTTTTCTCTTGATTGTGTCCATTGGTAGTGTCACTTAAGAGTTCCAGATTATCTAATGCAATGTATGTCATTTATTTGGTGTCTGAAATCAGTCCCTCTTGCTAGTTCCAAATATTGTTTCTGTGTAAAACTTTACTAAATTTGTCAGTGCTTCAGTTTTCTGTCTCTAAACTTAGCAAGACAGAAGCACTTTCTGCCTTCTTGTCTTTTAAAGTGTTTCATCTATTTATAATATAAACTTTTTGTTTAATATTTCTATTTTATTATATAAGAAGCAGGGTTAGAGAAAAAGTTAATGTCAATATTTCTCCCTACCTCAGTGGAAATTCAATTTTTTGCCAGCCCATGAAAATCATAGAAAGTATTTGCTTTCTTGAAGCCTCCAGAAAAGAAATAATTTCCATGTTGGTTGGAGGGGAGATTTTTTAATATTTTTTTATTTATTTAGTACTTAGATTTTGGAATCAAAAGATGCCATTTTAGACATAAAATTTTAATGAAAACATTTTCTTCTCAGTAGAAAATTAATCAGGGAAGATAATTTCAGAGTACTTAATGCAAGTTCTTAGCAGAACAGGACTCTCAGCTAAGGTCTTTAGATGCTAAATAATACAAATATGAAAATAGTACTGTGAGTCATATTGCTGGGGGTGGCTGGGTCAGCTGCCTGTTTCCTAAATACTAATCAGTCTTTTTAATTTAAGATTACCTCACTATTCATCTTCTTTTTCTATGTTGCCAGAATTAATTGCATATAAAATATGGATGGGCACGAATCAAAGGTAGCTTGTGTTTTTCCTTTTTGCCAGGGTTCAGGTGTAACCCATGCAGTTAACAGAACAAAAGTGTTAATAGTAATAGGTCTTTCTGGTTTTGATGCTGAACTTTGACTCCGTGTTTGTTCTTATTCATCAAATCTTAATCCAGTGCCCACGGAGTTGTGGAAAAAGCTGCTGGTGGTCTCAGTGTGTAGTGAATTAGATTTGGGAATCTTAAAGTCTTAGCAGTGGGGTTCTCTTATTTCATATGGTGCATTGCCTGTCGGTGCAGAGCCATCACCTGCTGCACGCTCACAGGTGCTGACTGCCTTTAGGAAGAGCAGCTTTCCCAAAGGGAAAGATGAAGTAGGGCAGCTCCTATTTCTCTGGGAGATAATCCCAGAGATGAGAGATTCTTGGGTTTTGTATATGAAACCTCTGCAGTTTGTCTCAGGTCTTGTTACTGGAATTGACAAGCCGTACTCAGTGCCATCCCCTGGGCTAATTCCAGCTGACGGCTTTCGACCATGGCTGGACCGCAGAGCTCTGCGGTGATGCCAGCGGCATTTCCCCATCACAGTCGGCCGCAGGAATGCCCCAGCCAGTGGGCTCTGTGCCCGGCACAACCTGTCGCCTGGAGACTTGTGGTTTCCATAGCTTTGCTTAATACAAGACATTTTTGTCTGCTCAGAAGGTACTTGTGTTTGCTGATTTGGAATAATACTAAGTGAAGCAAGGGTAAACCTATTTCACACAGACTCTGCTGTCAGAGCTCAGTGTTTCATCGAGAATGATCTTAGAGTAACTCCAGTGAATCTGTTTCATTTGACTTGCCAGACTGAGTCCAATATGAACCTTCAACATAGATATTATTGCATTAATTCTAATGAATAAAGATCACAGATGTATTACTTATTTAATTAACATAGCAAAACCCATTGTCAGCAGGCAAAGAAGTTATGTTGTGCAGCTGCTCTAATGCAATCACAGCAGTATACTTTATGGCTATGAGAATATAATTTTCTTGTTAAAAACATTTGGTGTTTCTTTAAATGTATAAAAATGCAGTAAATGTGTAAATAAAGCTTGCCAGCCATCTCAAATGCCTCATATAAAAATGAATCTTTTATTTTTAAGTAGTGTTTATTTTAATAGGTTTTTAATAATGCTGATGTATATATATATAAAAATATATATAAATATAAGCAGAGGGATACATGTATATACATAATTTTTGTTATAAAATCATATTGAAAATACAGCCATTATGTCAATTTTCAGATGTTACTTTTTCCATTATTTTTGCAATTTTATTTGTGCAGTTAAGGGCTGTTTAAACCACCAGAGTTTCACTCTTCTTGTCCTTTGCTACCTGGTCCAACTCACTGTTAGACAAAAAATGCTCCTTTAATTTGTTCTTACGGAATTCAAGAGCACCATATTGGACATTTGCCTACTCCACCAACACCCATTGCCCAAAATGTCTTCTGCATGTCTGGCTTAGACCTACACATGTTTTTTTTCATCTGAACTCCTTCATGCATCACCACATGAGCTGGTTCAAAGTTTTTGGAAGTCAAGGAATCAAGAAGCCACTAGTCAACTGAAGGACAGTATCTGACATGTGCAAGAGAGACAATTGTCTCTGTGTTAGTCCTGAATTCGTAACTGAGGTGGAGTCTATGTTTCATAATAGGGCAAGCTATGAGTAGTGCATCTCGTAGATTGGCAGGAGCTGCTTGCTGTGTAAAAGCCATGTAGATGGCTTTAGATTACTACAAGAGTCAATATTTTAGTATGTTTAATCCCACACTGACACAGACGATGAAAAGCATTGCTTGAAAACAATATATTTAGACAGACTGTGGTTTATCTAATAAAGAAACCTAATTGCAAAAGTGCAAATATAATGCAGTGCAAATGGCATAAGTCTGTATCAGTGCCACCTTCAATACAGAAATAAGTGAATTTATTGTTTATTTGTCAGGAACTATGGTTCTACAATCCTCACTTTTATTGTTTTTGGTGCTGTAATTTTATCTTGTATTTTTCCTATCAAAATTGGTACAGTATTCTTAGCTTAAAAAGTTTTTTTCTTTTTCCTTTTTTTTTTTTTAAACTGGAAATTTATAATATAAGGTTATTGCAGGATAGAGGAAAATAGTACAGTAAGACTATGTTCAAATAATGCCAAAAACTTTTGATTTTGTTTTGAGGTTGATCTATTAACACTTTAAGAAAAAAGAAAAAAATAAACAAACACAAAATGGAAAGGGGAACACCAGAGAAAAAGACCAGTTTTTGTAATTAAATTTAGATATACATTTCTCTAAGTCCAGAACTTGTTTTAAAGTTCAAATTCTCTTTCTGCTTACCTTACAGGGCAGACAGTCCATCTTCCTATTTAAAGGGTTGAGATGTGTAGGAATGTTTACTATTTAAAGCTTATTTTTAAAGTAACTTTTGTATGAAAGGGCCCAATTTTTGCTCAGTCTTTATCAAAGAATAAAATTAAACAAAATACACTGTTCAGCAACACTCACTTTGCCTTAGATGGTCAGAAATAGTTAAAATACAGCAGAGAGCACCATCACACTATCAAAATAGCAAATACTTCTAGGGGATTCCATAAAATTTGGTTAGGGAACTCAAAAGTTTTATAACAAAGTTGTTCGGGTTTTACATATAGAATGACTGATTTCAGCAGAAGATTATGTTTTGTCCATGTCAAGAATTCTAGTCCACTCTTACATTATGTATATTGTGCATAGCTTTTGTGGTGATTATATGCATGAAACAAGAATTATTTTATCAGTTTCCATGAGCAAATGCAGACTTCGCTTTGTCCAGCTGTACACACCTCTTTTTAATGAACACTTAGTTTTACTTGAAAACAAATCCATAGGGGAGAAAATACCCTTAAATGGTCCTGTATTTTATGTGCTGTGGTACAGAAATACATGACATGATAAAAGAATTACTTTCAGCAATGCGGAATTTATTTAGCTCGTTCAGTTGAGACATTCTAGCTGTCACCAGTCACAGAAAGTAATTGTGACTCCCTTCTGCAATTGAATTGCAGAGCCTCATTATTTTAAATGGCAGGTATACAGCTAATTGTCCACCTGGGGTATGAAATCTCAGGAACAATGTACTACAGCCAATGCAGAATTTTCGTATAACATAAGCAGTGCTTGGATGGAGGGGAGTGTGTCGAGTGCCCCAGATGGGTCGGCACAGGGTGTGTAGGCAGTGTGGGAGGGTGCTTGGAGAGCCCCGACCAGTGGGCAGCAGAGCACTGCATTTCTGTCTTATGCAGCCCTGTAGTTACTGTGTGTGCTCTCTAACAGCTCACATGCATGGGGAAGGCTGCTCTAAGATGGATATTAAAGGCTATTAATAATTAAGAAATTGAGAAATACTTGGTGTTGGCCATCATGTAATCCTTTCTGTTGCATACATCATCCTGAAGCAGAATATCCTGCCTCCAATGTCAAGCCTTGGCTTAATGTCAGGTCCCAAGTGAAGAAGAGGACTTGGCTGGGAGGCTGTCCCTCCACCTTAGCTCTCTGGGGCCAGCTGGCTACGTAGCAAGAAGTGGGATGGCAAGCTTGTGCTGGTTTTTGCTGCAACAGAGTTAATTTTCTCCAGGTGATGGAGAGCAGTTCCTATCCACACTGCCCTGTCAAACAATTTGGCTGGGACTTCAGTATGTGTCATTTGGCCTTGGGTTCCTTCTCAGCCACCTGCGGTGGACTCTTGCTCTTGGTTATTGCTATTACTGTTGGGGTTTTTTTCTGTAGGCTTATTTGGGGTTATTTTCAGTTGTGTGAAGTGCAGCCTCTCCTGCAGGATAGTTTTTCAAGCATAAGTGGTAGTAGATGTTGTGTGTCCTAGGCTACATGCAGGATAAACTTAGGGATTGAATAATACCAAATCAAGCCTTGTCCCCTTGGTATTAGCAGCAGTCCTTGGAGTGAACTGTCTTTCCTCACATGTTGACTCCAAACAGAAACCAGCAGTAAACTCACATCGTGCAGTGTAGATCATTCCTGTGAGGAGTTTACTCAAGGACTGCATTACTTGGCAGTGCAGACGTATTGCCTGACTTCAATTCCCACAAGCAGAATGGGGTGATAGCTCTTCTCACCTCACTGGCACACTAAGGGAACAGACACATTAGAGACTGTGAGATGTTAAGATATGGTAAGATAGGGTGTTTTGCGGTGTGATGAGAGTGCAAAAGACAGACTCCTGTCTGAGAAGATGGATGAGTTTCCTTCAGTAACGCATTAATATGTGCTGTGTTCTTCCTCTGAAATGTGAGCAAGTAGTCACAGGCTCTGCAGTTGTTTCTGGGGATTTTGTTATGCAGATGATACTTTCTGATTATTGCATTGTAAGATGCATGCACACATGAAGGGGAAGAGTGAACTGGAGAGGGGTAATCTAACTGAATATAAAAAGCATTTTTATAAGCAGATTTTTTATTCCTGAGATAAATTAGCTCACTCTTAGCCTTAGGCATTGGAACTGAGTCTGGCTGTATCTGAGTTTGTAAGATGCCTTTTATTTATTGCCCTTTGAAAACCCTCAGAAACGTGACTGCCATCACCAACATGCTGTTCAGACAGGTCCATGTGGAGCTCTGTACCATTCCCTCTGCCTGGTTTTCCCCATCAGGCTGGGCAGGTGTATGCCTGATGTTCTTGGAATCAGGACTGTGAAGGCAAATGGATATCCAGTGCAGGTCCTATTTGGGACATCACCCTGTAACAGAGGTGCTCTTCAGAAGTAAGCTACAAATCATCTTGGTTTTGTACACTCTTTTCCACAAGTTGTCCTGGCAAAAAAGGCCCAGTGAAACAAAGGTTTGGTGAAATAATTCCATTTGACACAGCCATCTTTCCCACTTGTAGGAGAACTGCACTGAGTTGAGTACTCCAGCAGATCATGTTTGTTCAGCAGATTTCAATTAAAGGTGTTAGTGCTTTTAAAGGCCAAGCTGGACTTCTTCCAAAGCATATTATTTTAAATTTCCTCTCCTTACATAGCTCCATAAAATGTCCATGTACAGACAAAATGTGCATCTGCCTATACCCTTAGAAAGCTTTTATGATCAAGTTGTATAAGAAATTCTTCTGCCTTACCTCATCTGAATTGGCAATAGCGTATGCTCTGAGAGGAAGCAGACATTATGTTTAGGGTTTGGATGGGAAGAGAGATTTTAATATTGGTTGGGGAATTATTGATATTTCTTTCTATTACAAGACTGCCCATAATTGCCCAGTTTCCATTTCCCTCTGTGTTGTGCATGCTCAGAACCAGCTCCATACAGCTTACAAGAGAGGGAAATTGGATAGGAGCATCTGAGGAGCACACGATAATAACCAAACCATATTGGAAACACTGTTGGCAGTTGCCATCAGCTACTGCTTCCTTCTCAATTTTTCATAGGCATCACAATGAAGAAGGGATTTGAAGGAAGAGAGAATGGAGTTCTTCATCTTTTGTAGTCTGCTTGAATGATTGAGAAGGCTATAAAAAGCTACCTCAGGCTTAATTTCATAGCAGCCAATTCTCACAAATTGTCTGTCTGTAGGAAGAGCACAAAGCCTCTACAATGCCAGGCCACCTGCAGATGTCACTTCAGAAAAGAACAGCTCACTTTTCATTGAACTATCAAAACAATTAACTTCCTTGAAATTGTGGTGATTCTGTAAGGTGATTTTAGGTGTGGAAGAAGAAATTTCTGCAGAAATTTCCATGAGCCTTTCAGAAATCTGTATAATAAATCTTTCCCCCCCATCACTGATATCCCAGTGTTTTAAGTTTAGAAAATAGAAAATTAAACTATCACTAAGGAGGAAGCAAACATAATTTAGTATTACACAGTATTAATGTTTTTTAAATAGAATATTTGTGCTCTTGGTTTGAATTTGGACTTTTGACCTTACATTTATAAGCAAGGTTTAATCTATTTGAAGTTGAAGAATTTTGAATTTTTAATGCAGACTTTGTGTCATTTTACTTCCATAATAATCAGAAGGTTATATGATGCCAAATGAAACACCTTATGACAGTCTAAATTGAGTATATTAATATTGCCTTTATCAGTCAAAAATAATTAATTGGAGAGTATTGCTCATAGATCATAATGTCTGCTTCTGAAAAATACATTGACCTATAAACTGCCCTCTAGTAGTCATGCAGACTAGACAGGAGTTTCTAAAAGGAATTTTTAGAACAATGTCTTGTGAATGATGGGTGTTTACACTGTAAAGCTGAGTAAGGAGGCAGCTATTCAAAGCCCCTTTAATTTTTTTTTGTTAGATCTTTCTTAAAATAATAAACTTTTCTATTTCTAGCATGAATTAACATAATCGACAGATATATTTAACTTCTTTATTTCTGTCTAGTTATTTCCATGTAAGACAGGACACTGTTGGAGCATAACACTAACCACCACATGCATACACTAAATTTACTGAGCAGATGAGTGATTCCTGAAACAGATTTATCTTTGTATTTATTTTTTAAGTTTTATTTTACAATGATTCATAAATTCTAATTAACTCCTTTGTAAACTTTACCCCTGATACTCAGGATATACTCCAGTTTTGAATATATGGACCCATTCTTAGGAATAGAGGACAGAGCCTTATTGTTATGCAGTCCCTACTTCCTCTTAAAACAGTTTTCTTTTATGTTTGTCCTTCTACTCTGCTTTCTGCTTTCAAGGCCAAAATAATTGCTGGACAGCTTCGATTCAATGCCCTTTATTTGACATGGCTTTTCTTCTGACTCATGTCTGTTCCCTGATGGTACACAGAAAGCAGTCATAACTTCTATTCTAGTTATATTCCTATTCCTCTTATGTGTTCTAGCAGCTGTCTTTGCACTTGTGATCTAAGTTCTATTGGAGAATACTGTCCAGAAGCCTCCACATTATGCCAGAATAGGTCTTGCTACTGTTGCATGCAGTAGCTCTCCCACGCACCTCTCTTAAAATCCAGATGCTAATTTGCAGCTGTTTGGTGGTATCTCATTCTGATTTGTCACTTAAAATATTGTACTTATTATATACAAGTTTTCTGACACGCAGCATGTGGCAGCCTTCCGTTTTACTGTGGGTCTGTGGCTGCCCCAACCAGTCTGTAATGCTTTACCACTCTAACTAATATGCATATATAATGCTGAGAATCTGCCTAGAATCTGAATAGAAGCCAAAAACATTGTCCTTTCTGCTCTTGTAAGTGTCCTTAACAGTGGTCTTTCTTCTGGCAATGTGGGGAATGGCTTTAATTGTTCATAGCTTAAGCAGGCATAAAAATTCATCCTGGTACCAGAAGGGTAGACTATTTCATTGCTATTTCATACATTATGCAGGACATCCTGATAACTACTAATATATAGGTATGCAAGATGGAACAGGTCAGTTTTACTCATGGAATATGAGTACATTCACTGAATCACCAGAAATAGTGATATGTGTGAAGCTAAGACCTCATTGAAAATATCTTATCTTACCATAACAAGACACTGCATTTCTCATTGGTTCCTATAGTTATCAGATACTATTTAAAAATCTCCTCCTCTCAGCTATAAAACCATGCCAGCAAACCTGGCATTTTAATGCCAGTCACAAAGACAGCTAAGAAAAATTCTACTTTTTTTTTATTTTAGACTTACAGCAACTTCACATGACATATGTGCAGAGAGGCAATAATCAGATACTTAATTATTAAAAAGTCAAGAACTCGAAAAAGAATCCACCTGGCATAGGAAGAATATTAGCTACCAGAAAAAGGGATTCTAGGAAAGTCATGTGATGGTAAAGTGTAGTATCAGCATGATTTTAAATATAAAAACCCCAGGCTTTATTGAAGTTTAGCTAGGAGTAATGTAAATGAGATTTTATAGAGTAATTGTGGCTAATCCTATGTTTGGTACCCTAAATATTTTATTCATGGTTCCTCAGCCTCATGCCCTCAACCTGTACCAAATTTTCATGAAAAAACACTGTTTTGCATGCAATTAAGCTTTACTGAGGATGTAAAATTACAATATAGCCAATGTGAAATAGGGCAATCAATGACAGTGACATCTGTCAGACACAAGAAAAAGACTATATCAGGAACCCCCAGCCTTGATAGTGTCATCTCAAATTTGCATAACCACTGTTAAAAAATGCAGTTATGTTGTGCACTTAGCATTTCAGACTGGCCTGTAAGTACAGGAGTGAGGCTAGGAAGGGGTATCAGATAATTTTAAATAGTGCAATTAGGATGCCAGAAACCATCTGGAGAAGCAGCGGTGCCTGTAGTGGTGAATACAACAGAGCCATGGACCACTTCCTGGCCTGGATGCCAAGTGACAAGGCCAGGCCATGTTTATGCTTGGTAATTTATAGCCTAAAGGGGTAATCCTGTGCTGAAGGCTCCTGTTGCATCATTATTGGGTTTTGTGAGGGTTTTTGTTTGTCTTTTTCACGGGGCATGTTTGTGTGCAAGCCCTTGTGGGGTGTTGGATGGGGAACCTGTAGGGCAGAGGGACTCTTATCCTGACACCTGCCTGGTGCTACCCCTTGCACCCTGCCTGCCTCAGTTTCCCCAACCTGCAGCTATGCCAGGGAGTGTGCTAGCAGGACAGCAGTGGGGATGGCTGCAGATCCAGTGCTTGAGCTGGCTTTATTTCATTTAGTACTGGTGCAGCCAGAGAGTCTAGTTGACTGCAAAAATATAATACGCAGTTGGTTTAAAAAAGAATACAGAGCACCAACCCCACAGCACTTAGACATCAGAAGTTCCAAGCTAATAACTCCCAACATACTATAATTAATTAGAGTAAAAAAAGCCCTAGAAATTATGATGTTACACAGAAAGAGAGCAGGAGAAATGAAGGGCATTAGCGTTGTTCTAGTATATATATGGTACAGTGGTGATATTACTGACATTAAGAGTCCTTTATTAAAGTAAATTAAGAAGTTTAAAAGAAGAAATTACTAAAGCTATAATACAGAAACAAGTCCCTTGTTGTATAAAAATGGCATAATTTTTCTTCATTAATGGGTAAGATGGGAAAGGACGGATAGGAAAAAGCAGACCAGAAACAATATGTTGTTAGCTACATCAGCCAAAGGAGAGCCAAATGAGACACATCTAGATGGGAAGCTTCTTCACAGGCCCTTCTGTCTCACCACTTGGCACGTAGCAAAAATTACTTATCTTACTAATCTAAGGTATATTTAATCAGCTTGGCAAAGGTGTATTTATTCTGGCACAAGAGGTAATAATTGTCTGAGGATGCAGCAGGAGAAGGAATGATTGCTTTAAGGCTGCTATTGCAGAAGTGTAGAAGAGCTAGACAGGGGTGAAACAGTATTTCAAGAAGAGGAATGCCATTGATTTTTCAGGCTTATGTCTTCTCCTCCCCTTAGCAAAACCTTTTTGCACTTGCTAGTAGTAATACACCCATGCCAAATCCCCAGACACCAACTGAAGAAAAATGATGGGAAAAAAGATGTTTGTTAAATTTTATTTTGGTTTGATTTTACTTTACACTGCAGAAATCACTATTGTACATTTAGTCAAGTTAATAAATACAAGGTTATCATATTCACAACATTTACACATAATATTGAATATTTTCAAGGTAAACAACATCCACATATCCATATCACTGGAGGACACAAACTACATGGAGAGCACAGTAAATTAATATGTTTCCCCAAGTAGTAATTTCACAGTATTTCTCTTCCAATTTGCACAGATGAGAGAGGATTTATATTGCACAATGAAATAAAGTTTAAACCACTCTTTTGTGTACAAAAAAAAACAAAAGTGAAATGTTATATTGTAGATGCAGGATGGTTTTCTCTGTACGTGAGATTCCGGAGAGAATTAATGCGCTTCTCTCTCAGAAATAATTTCTTCAAAATTCATAAAAACAAAGAACAGAACACTCTGAAGAAGAACTAAGAAAAAACAAGAAAAACATACAAAGCCATCTCTTCTTATACTGGATGGGTGGGTTGACCCTGGCTGGATGCCAGAGCTCCTCTATCTCTCCCTTCCTGAGCTGGACAGGAAAGAGAAAATAAAATGAAAGGAACATGGCTTGAGATAAAGACAGGGAGAGATCACTCACCAATTACCATCATAAGCAAAACAGACTCAGCTTGGGGAAATTAATTTATTGCCAGGCAATTCAGAGTAGGCTGATGAGGAATAAAACAAAACCTTAGAAAACACCTTCCCCTCACCCCTTCCTTCTTCCTGGGCTTAACTTCACACCTAACTTTTCTGCCTCCTCCCTCCCAGTGGCACAGGAAGGAGGGCTATTGTCCCTGCTGGTCCTTCCTCCTCACAGTCTTACCCTATTCCAGGGTCAGGTCCCTCCCATGACAGACAATCCTCCATGAACTTCTCCAGTGTGAATCCTTTCCATGGGCTGCAGTTCTTCACGAACTACTCCAGTTAGCACTCCCTTCCATGAGGGGCATTCCCTCAGGAAGAGACTGCTCCATTGTGGGCTTCTCTCTCCATGGGTCCACAGTTACTGCCAGGAGCCTGCTCCAGTGTGGGCTTCCCAGAGGCTTACAGACTCCTTGAGGCATCTGCTTGCTCCAGTGTGTTGTCCTCCATGGGCTGCAGATGGATCTGTGCTCCACCATGGACCTCTGTGGGCTGCAGGAGGACAGCTGCCTCACCATGATCTTCACCACAGGCTGCAGAGGAATCCCTGCTCCAGTGCCTAGAGCACCTCCTCACCCTCCTTTGCAGACCTTGGTGCCTGCAGCACTGTTGGTCTCACATATTCTCATTCCTCTCTTCTCTGGCTACTGTTGCACAGCCTACTTTTATCTTTTCTTGAATACATTGTCCCAGAGGTGCTACTACTGTTGCTTATTGGCTCAGCCTGGGCCAGTAGTGAGTCTGATGTCTTGGAGCTGGCTGGTTTTGGCTCTGTCAGACGAGAAGGAAGCTTCTAGAAGCTTCTCAGAGAAGCCACCCAGTAGCATCCCACTACCAAAACCTTACCCTACAAGCCCAATACAACTGAGTCAGAGAGAATGTTGCTATGGGTTGAATGCTAATTAATCTGAATGTCAAAACAAGTTCTCAGTTGCATTAGTTGCACTGCGCTTTGTCTACCTCAACATTTTAGTTTGAAGCAGTAGCACAATCGTGAAGCAAATCCCTTGGTTTTTTCCCACTTCCATATGCTGGTTCAGTTTCTATGGCAGCTTTTGGAATATGTGGAACAGGTGGCTTTGTAGAACAGAGCACCAGTGGCAGTTCCCTCCACTTCTGCATCAGGAGAATTCAGATCCCCATTGGGCACACATGAATCGAATCCCCAGACTGAACCTCCAAGCAGCCTCAAATTGGTTTCAAGGACCAGATTAAATCTATTCTGAAGTGCAGTCTACCACACAGACTAAAAATTGGGACTTCCTTGCCACATGATTTGTTCTAGTTATTGTTTCACTCTCTTTTCCAGGAAAGAGCTGATAAAACAGGATGGTTCTTTGTTGTTGTTTTTGTTTTGTTTGTTTGGGGCTTATTTTGCAGTTTTTGCTTTTGTTGCTGTTGGTTGATTGGTTTTTTTAATTGTTTTTTTGTGAAAAGGGGGAAAAGCCCAGTGATATAAAACCAGAACATGTGAAGAGAAGGCAATTCATGTGGATAATGGTAACTGCATGAAGGATATCATATGTGGACTGGTAAAATAAAGTGAATTGAGTTGAATGAAAAACCACCTTTAACTGTATGGAAGAAATTAGCTTCCTAGTAAAAATGAAAATGAGTAATATTTTCTAGGTGTTTTACCATTCACATAATCCTGTAAAACAATCTGTCAACAAATTAAATAAAATTTCAACAAAGCATTGCTATGTGGGCTAATCGTTTTAGAATGCTCAGCCTGAAGGTTTTTTTTCTGGTGCTTCCATTGCTCCTGTTAAAACAGGAACATCAACTGTGGACATGCATTTTCCATCTTCCCTGTCCTGCTCTTCTAGGTTAAAGGAGGTTTCTACTTCTTCAGGTGGTTTGTAAATCTGACAACCAGATTTTCTTAAGCAGGATCTGGTTTGTGATTTTGACCCAGTTTTGCAAGTAGTTTTAAAAGAGCTGAAATCACACCGTGGCATAAGAAGAGAGGAAAAAAAATAGGAAGAAGAAATCTACACATTTCATATCACTATTTTTTCAAGTTTTCTGATAAATTCATTATATAATATGGCCCTTTAATCTGTAACAAGATTAAAAGTAATTTTTTCCCATGTTCTGCTTTCCTCTGAGACTGATTCAGTACATATCCCATTGTTTGTGTAGTATTGCATTATTTAGTAAAGTTCTCGGATATTGAACAGCTGTTTACTGGTTTTGACCTGCAACATTAGAGTAACAGCACTACAAAGAGAACAGATTTTTATCAGCCTTAAATCATGTGCAGCTGAAGTATGATATTTGCAATTAATGTGTAACTTGCAACTTTGCATCTGCTTGTATTAATTTCTGACTGTTTTTAAGTAGCACCATTTACTAGACTCGATAAAGACCTAAGAAATTTTGGAGATGTGTATGGAGTTCTATAATAAATTTGCATTTATTTGCATCATACATTTCCTATCCAAATTTAAACTTGGAGTTCTAAATTGGTCTGTAGATCAGGTCCACATGAGTTTAAGGACTGCTTGATAGTCAACACCATCTTAATAGTATATCTTAAATTATGCCTTAACAGAAATAATACAAAGCATGTGCTAAATTTTCCATTTTCTTTAGTAAACATATATTACAGATATACTTTTTTTCAAAAGCCACTTGTCCCTGTTATTTTAATTACAGTAATCGCCTCACAGAATGTCATAAGTAGCCCAGATGCAGTTACTATAATTTAATGCTACTCTATGCATAGGAATTTATTGACATAAATTTTCATCACTACTTGACTCTGAACTGTTGTTTGTCTTAATGAGGTTAGTTGACGGTTGTTCCTTTGCTGAAGGGAAGAGATGTTAGATTAGGAGCTGGAAGATGGCAAGTTGAGGAGACTTCGCCAGCTGCATAGACAAACAAGGCTTACTTTATTATTGCCTTAATAAAAGCTATTGAGCCCTGAGTATGTAGTAGTTTCCTGGCATCTCGTACCCAGCGTGCATGGAACATCCGATTCTCCGGTTAAGTGGTCTGCTCAGTTACACTTGATTTCTATGGCCCATTTTTCCTGGCTTTGCAGCCATCCTCCAGTCTCACTAAATAAATTTCTAAGCAACTACTAAAAAACTCTTCCAAAATATAAAAACACTCAGAAGGTGGATCCTGCTCCTGCCAGCTTCTGAGCAGCCTGAATTCTCATGCAGTCCAGCAGCCAAGGGGTGTACCCAGCCTGCTGAGGAATCAGTCAGGAGCTTGTGTGAATAGACCTGGGTTTAACACCCCACAGCCTCTTGCTGGAAATGAAATTTGCACCTGCGTGGAATAGCTCCAGGAGCTAAAAATACGCAAGACTGACTCTTTCTGTGCATTTTTTGGTTGTTTGGTTTCTAAAGAAGATTTTCATTAGCCAAACTGTATTTAAATGTGTCAAAAAGCAAGTAAATTTACCTGGATCATAATGCTTGGGCCTTTTTGTCTTGTCTTGGTATACTGTTTAGTATTCCCAGGGTCTCGGGACCCCCAATATGATGTGTTTCCAGCTAGGAATATTAACCATGACAACAATTTTAATGAGTTAAAGAGCACTAATTCATAGTGGCAAAAAAAGTATTTAGTTTAAGAATATTTTGTACAAAAGTAAGGAACAAAATTGTACATGAAATTCTTGTAGTATAAAAGTGAAGACATATTTGACTATTACACAAAATATTCAAAATAGTTCTCATGAAGAGGTTTTTTGGTCTGGTTTGCAAATGAAAAATGTAGAATCTGTGCTTTTTTATTTAATAGCCATTCAGAGAAATCCCTCCTTGATCGAGATTCTTGCAAAAGGTTGATTAATATTCATTGGGCTTTACAATGACCAGTCTAGAAAGAGGTGACCAATAGTTCGTTGTCCTGAAACAAAAGATAACACTGTACCAGTCTGAATTTAGCCAGCCTGTCCTGGTTAATAATTCCTAGTTAACTCTTTTTGATTTTTAACTGTAACTGAGTTTGATTGTAACTGTTGAATAGAGCAAGGGATCTTCTTGTTGTTCCTACACGTGAAAAAATGATTCTATGGGTTGCCAAGTGCTTTAGCTTTAATGTAACAAAGCACATGTTCAAGTCATTAATAGGCTTCACTCAAACCTTCAGTCATTCTTCGTGGTTGGAGTTAAGCTGATGAAGAATACTTTTGCTGGATGAAGATATGAATAAAGTTATCAAAAATCGTAATTCTAGCTAATTTCTTTCTATAATTAGTATACTAAGTTGTTTTATTTACTTTGCTGCCTTATGATGAGCCATTTGACAGAATCACTTTACCATCTTTGATTTTGATTAGTCAAGGATATGGATATATTTGGTGGTTCTCTGTTACATCACAAAACAAAGCAAGTGACTTGCAATATCTGATCCTGGAGAACATTTTTGTTTTTTCTGTATTCAGATTGGAAAACAGACATTGTAAAAGACTTTCTTAAGTAGTTCTTGCATTTTGTATTGAAGACAGATTTTCTGTTTAAGGAGATCTGTTTATGCTTTCAAAAATGTTTCAATATATATTATTTTACAAGTTTCAGTTTTCTTTTTCTTTGTGTAGGTGACGGAAAATGAAAATATGTTGCCCTTAATGACACATATAAAAATTAATGGAGACTGAAGAATTACAGTTTATTTTAAATTCTGTTTCCAGACGTCCGAAGGTGGCAGTTTTGCTGATTTTATCTATATTTTTTCAGTGCTATGAATACCTGCCATAAAGTAACATATTTGAAAAAAAAATATAATTCAACTTAATTAAGATTGAAAGTAAGTTTTGAATAGTAGCCCCAAAGAAAAAAATACTAAAATGCTCTTTCAGTGGGAAGAGTATGAATTTCAAGATTTACTGTTGGAAAATGGAGTAAATGAATACTTTTGTGGCTGATGCATTCACAGGCCACAGGTTCATATATTACATGTACTTGTATGTTCTGCATATGATTATGATAAATTTTTAAGGGTGGATTTATTTTCTTCTTTTTTTATTTCTCTTCTGTTTAATTTCATTGGACACTGAGAAAGTCCAAGTGATAAAGATACAGAACATCTAATATTAAAGTCCAATCCATAGTGTCATGATTAATCAATTTATGTGATGCCAAAGGGGTTTTTGTTCTGATTTTCACATTTTGTAGATTTTAGGAACACAGTCATTGTAGATTTTTAGAGGGTTAATATTTCTAACAGTTTAAGTTTAATGCCTTTCTATCACTACCCCTGTCCCAGAACAGGGAGCTCAAATTCCTTTAGTTAATTAATCTTGTTTAGACTCCTTTCCAAGGTAAAGAGCTGAAGGATATCAGAAGGCCCACAGAATGAAACATAAACACAGGTCAGAGTGACCCAAAAGCCAGAACTGGATGAACTCCAAGAGACCTTTGTGTGCCCAAGGAAGAAGAGCTGATGAAGACAGAGGGTCTTGACAACCCCAGACCCAATTCCAGGGGGTTGGACCAGGGGTGGGACTGGGGCTGGACTGAGAAATGTGTAAAGCAATGATTGGAAGGATCTTATTATAAAAGCCATGGAAACAAGAACTAAGACACATGCGTGTCATCCTGTATTCCTGTGGGCTGTAGGCCCTGTGTTATTAAAGGACCTTTACTTTTTATCTTACCCTACACTAACGTGGCTCGAAGTCCTGTTTTTGGGGGGAAGGGTCATTCACGGCATCAATGGAAAAAGAAAATGTTTAATTATACCCTTTATGGCACAATCTCCCTTCACAAAAAACTGCAGCTGTATTATTTTAGATGGGAAAAAGGGCCTGGCCTTCTTGCTCTCATTTACAGTGTCTGAGTGTATCTTACTCTTTTGCATAGTAGTGAAGGGTAATGCTGATCAGGAGCTAGCAAATTAATCAGTTTTACTTCAGCTGAAAGTATCCCAGTTGTATATAACCCATGGTACCTTTAAAAATAGAGCAAATGACTTTATTTTTCCTCTGCTGCTTCAGAAAGTCTGCTTTGATCTATGACCTTTAAGATATCTTAAGCAAGACACTTTTATTTAAATAGCACTTATACTTTTATTTTTATTTACATACTAATGTAGAAGGTTTTTTTCACTTGTGTATCCTGTTATTAAAATCTTTAAAGACACCTGCAATTAATTCTTCATGCTGGTCTTAGCACCTCTATGCTGCAACTGTTTGCCATACATGTAAGTCTTCCAGATGTATCTGTATTTGCTGTTGTATTTTCTGTGTAGACATATCTCTTTCTAGAGACATAATGAAGCAGTGAAACAAGGTACTGGGGAGCAACACAAGAGGTGAAGAAGTGAGGACTGTGTTGTGTGTGCCTCCTTCACCCCACTTGACAGTGTGACAGAAGAAGGGCAAAGAGCAAACAGCACTGTGAACTGAGGTGGAAGGAGACCAGGCTCACTTGTCCTTCCACCTGTGCAGGAGCATCCCCAGGCACTCACTGGAGCTTGCTTTTAGCATGATAGATGATTTTGAAAACAGAAAGTGCCATTTCAATTAAAAGAAAATACAGTGTCTGCTACATGTCGTCTATTTATAGATTAGGTAAATATGTTCATCTTTTCTTTGACGTCTTTGAAAAACAGTGAGGATCATTATTATTAACATATGAATATCAGCTTGGCTTTTGTGTGTTGGCTCAGAGCCAGATTTATGAATTTTTAACGATGCTGCCAAGTTCATCAGGTTCTCTCCTGTAACTGAGGTTATTCATGTGGATAAGTGGTTCTAGGGCCAAGGTCAGGTATCTTTACAAACACGTAAGGCCTTCCAAAAGAGGTTTATTGGCATGACTCACATACCCAGTGCTTCCAGTCTAAGTGCTTTAACAGTTACTGGTGTGGCTAATAATATTTGATAATTGATGACACTTAGTAAATGAGAAATTGCCTTTTATTTTCATGCAATACAAATTAGCAAGAATTCAATATACAGGTTTTAGTATTCAGTGTGCTTCTGTTTAGCTTTCATCAGTTGTAAAAGAAAAATATAAAGACAGAAAGGTAGCTGCTTCTCCTTCCCAGTAATTTAACTGGGCTGCAAGCATTAAGTGCAACAGTATGGCAGAGAGTTCTACAGGTTGGGTGGGGTTTTTTTTGTTAGTTTTTTTTGTTTTCTAATTGTAGGCTGAGTTCCCAAAATAGCTTAATTGAAATTCACTGCAAGCTAGTTTTATTTAGGACTTAATTGGTAATGCTCAGTGTGAAAGGTATCTGAGGATGAGAACAAACTGTGAAAAGCTGGGCATGGTGGTGAAGAACCTTATGCACTAATAATTCTAATATCAATATTTGAAGCAAGAGGGTATTTTCTTGTATGTTTTTATACTAACTTTTATTGGTATTTTTTTTTTAAATAGGAAATATATTTAATATTTTTATTATATTTTTTAAAAAATAAAAAATTTAATTGAGATACTCAAACATTTGAATATGCTCATTTAAAATTTCAAAAAATGAAAATGGGAGGAGTCTTAAAAACTGTCTCCATAGTATTTCTATTCTACAGCATATGTTTACAGTTGAGTTATTAATGAAAATCTACAGCAAAAAAAGCAGAACAGGTCAGTATATCTATGCTATAACAGAGAAATTCTAGTAACATACACTAAAATAATAATGAATCATGATACTTCATTGGTTCCAAAATTATTATAAAGCTGCTTAGCCATTTTTTCTGTCCAGGAATATGCATATTTATCTTACCCTACCTAAAAGTTCATGTAAAATATAATCAGCATTTAGCAACTGATTTAAAACACCTACAAGGGGCTTCAGATTTGCCTTTCTTAAAAAGGCATGTGATCATGTAACTCTTCAAAGGTACTGTACAAATAATATTGAACTATGCCATCTCATAATATTTTCCAAAATGTTTATTTATGTTAAGATACCTCTATTATTCCCATACTTGGATATTTATGCTTATGTTTTCAAAGCATACAATGTGAAATTTATGAAAATTTATGAAAGGCATGTCTTTCTTGACTAACCTGACCTCCTTTTATGACATGTTGACACTTGTGTGTGGCTCAGCTTCGCGAACGCAGATTTGGGCAGGGCTGTCCCCACGTGGGTGTGCCCTTCCAGCCTGCCCAGTGGATTTTAGGTGAGGCTCAGCGTGCGCAGAACTGGCCCCACCGTTTCAGTCCTGAGGTTCATCTGCCACGGCCGAGCGAGCTTGGACAGTGGCAGTGAAGTCCTCAGGACTAGAACCTACAGCACCCGGCATTTCCCAGGAGGTCTCCCATCCAAGTACTAATCCGAGGCTGACCCTGCTGAGCTTCCGAGATCTGATGGGATCGGATGTCAGGGAGGCATTTAACTGCCTATATATATAGGTGACACTTGATGGATGAAGAAAAGGCTGTGGATGTTGCCTACCTGGACTTTAGTAAAGCTTTTGACACTGTCTCACAGAATTATCCGGGAAAAGCTGCCTTATCATGACTTGTATGTGTGCACTGTCCACTGGGTAAAAGACTGGCTGGATGGCCAGCCTTGGAGCATGGTGGGGAATAGAGTTACATCCAGCTGGTGCCAGTCACCAGTGGTGTTGCCCAGTACTCAGTGTTGGGGCCAGTCCTGTTTAATATTTTTAACAATGATCTTTACAAGGGGATCAAGGGCAACCTCAGTCAGTTTGCAGGCAACGTCACACTGGACGGGAGTGTTTGTCTGCTGGAGGGCAAGAAGGTTCTAAAGAAGGATCTGCAGAGGTTAGATCAATGGACAGAGGCAAACTGTGTGAGGTTCAGCAAGGCTGAGTGCTGACTCCTGCCTTTGGGTCACAAAACCCTCATGCAATGCTACAGGCTGGAGGATGAATGGCTGGAATGCTGCCAGGGAAAAGGACCTGGAGTTGCTGGTTGACAGATGGCTGAACATGAGCTGTTAGTGTGCCCAGGTAACCAAAGAAGGCCAGTGGCATCCTGGCTTGTACCAGGCATAGTGTGGCCTGCAGGACCAGGGCAGTGATTGCCCCCCTTGTACTGAGCACTGATAAGGCTGCACCTTGAATCCTGTGTTCAGTTTCGGGCCCCTCACTGCAAGAAAGCCACTGAGGTTATAGAGCATGTCCAGAGAAGGGCAGCAGTGCTCGTGGAGGGTGTGAAACACAAGTCTGATAAGGAATGTCTTGAGGAAGCTGGGGTTGTTTAGTCTGGAAAAAAGTCTGAAGAGAGGCCTTATGCTGTCTACAACTACATGAAAGGAGGTTGTAGCAAGGTGAGGTCAGTCTCTTCTCCCAAATAGCAAGTGAAGTACAAGAAGAAATAGCCTAAAGCTGCATCAGGTGATGTTTGGATTGGATAATAGGAAAAATTTCTACCCTGGAAAGGTTCTCAAGCATTGGAAGAGGTGGTTGAGTCACTTCAAGAGTGTGTTCAAAAGGTGTTTGGAAGTGTCTGTTGCGGACATGATTTAGTGATGGACTTGGCAGTGCTGAGTTAACAGTTGAACTCAGTGAAGCTTAGAGGTCTTTTCCAACCTGAATGATTCTATGAAATGTTACAGGTTAGAGTTTCACTGTAAAGCAATCATATATACTAAGCCAAAGGATCACGAAATTGATGATGGAAAGGTCTGGAAAGAGGGAAATGTGTCTTTTGTTAGTGACCTATGCTCTAGAATAGTACTTTAATTTGAACTTAGATAATCGTCTCCTAGTTAGCACTCCTAGGTACTATTAGGTATTAATTTCATAGAAATTGGGCAAGTAATAGTAGGGATTTTTTCCCCTATACTCGTAATATAATACTTTCTTCCAGGTTTCAGGAATTTTTAAAAGGAAAGTGCTCTAGGTTACATAGATCACATTAAAACCAAAATAACACAGTCTACTGAGATATTTTTTTAATAGCTTGGTAAAGATCTTAGAGGATCATTTTCGGCCATCACAGCTCTCACCTTCACAGCCATTAAGGCTTGAACCTGTAAACATAAAATATTTTATTACAATTATAGGTAAAAACTCCACTTTGAGAGCTGACAAGGAGAACATGTTTTACCTCTATTGATCAAAGAATTCATTTATTGGAAAGGCTTATTTTCTTGTAGTCATCTAAAAGAGTTATGGCTGGGATCCAGAAGAGTTTGTGCTTAGCCTTCTTTGCATTCTAAATCAACATTAGCATATATGTGAGGGGAGAATATGGGTATAGATATGTGGTAAAATAAAAATGATATAAAAATCAATATATACATGTAGTGTTAGCAGAGCCAACACTTGGGGGAGAAGTAAGATCCCTATAAGCCCCACTTTGTCATAGAACTGTAGAATGGTTTGGGTTGTAAGAGACCTTCACAGATTGTCTAGGCCAACCTCCTAGGTAGGGACATTTTGACTGAACGACGTGGCCCAAAGCCCGTCCAGTCTTCCTTTGAACACTTCAAGTCATAGAGCATCCACAATTTCTCTGGGCAAGTTGTCAATGCCGAGACACCCTCATTGTAAAAAAAAAATGTATCAGTACATCCAATCTAAACGTACCCTCCCTTAGTTTAAATTGTTGCCTCCTTGTATGTTTTGTTCCAAGAATGACAGAATGCTTGGTGTTGGAACCTGTGGAAGTCATCTAGTCCAAGCTCTTGTTCAAGCAGATTCCCATACAGCAGGTTGCACAGGATCACACACAGGCAGATTTTTAATACCTCCAGAGAAGGAGACTCCACTACATCTCTGGGAAGCTTGTTCAGTGCTCAGGCACCCTGAAGTTTTTCCTTGTATTCAGATTGAGCTTCCTGTGTTTCAGTGTGTACCCATTGTCCCTTGTCCTGTAAATGGGCACTGCTGAAGAGAATCTGGCCCTATCTTCTTGGCACCCTCCGTTCAGATAATTAAAGATATTGATGAGGTCTCCTCTCAGTCATCACTTCTTGAGGCTAAACAGGCCCAGCTCCCACAGCCTTTCCCCATATGAGATATGCTCCAGTCCCTTAGTTACCTTTGTAGCCATCTGCTGGACCCTTTCCATTAGCTCCATGTCTTTCTTGAACCGGAGAGCCCAGAATTGGACACAGCACTCCAGATGTGGCCTCACCAGGGCTGAGTAGAGGAGTAGATCACCTTCCTTGTCCTCCTGGCCACACTCTTTGTAGTGCACCCAGTGTCATTTGCATCCTGGACAAAAGGGAACATTGGTGAAGCAGCATTTCCTGTCCTTGTTCCAGTAAGGTAGAGGCACAGAAAATAAATTAGTATGTTTTTAATTAGAAAGCCAGGCTTATGCTCAGGAATGTATGAAACTGATCTGTGTTGCTTGCTGACTGCTCTGGCTTTGATCTCCTGCTGTATAGGAAAGACTGCATAGTAGAAGAATTTCTGTAGTATACAGGTTTTCCAGACATTTTTAAGCCAAATTAGTTTGGTCTTACTCCTAAATGTTGGCTCAAACTGTTCTTTTTGTGCAAACTTAAAATCTCCTATCTACACCCATTTACTCCCCAGATCACTCAGTCATCTGGAACTACAAATACCATGTTTATCATGTTGATATGGATGAAGTAGCAAGTTTGGGTCAAAGGTGACTCATCTGACTTATGTCCTTCATTCTTTTAGTTTTCGTTCGTTTACTTACTCTTAAAATATTTAGAACTCAGCTTCTGTGTTTTCTATTAATGGGAATAATAGTGAAAATATCAATCTCATTTTCAAAGTTATTTAAACCTGAGTTTCTTTTAGACATGCTATCTAGGGTTCCAATATTTTCTTGTAACATTTACCATTTATTGAATAAAGTACACATTTTGAGTGGACAAATTGTCATTGCATCCCCAGGTACTTCCTGCAGTAATTTCCATTGAGTGGAGTGCATGTGCTTGTGAAAACAGAGATGATTGACTGCACTGAGTCAACTGAGTCAACAACTCACTCATTATACTACCAGATGGTTTTATTTTCACATACCAAGAGGAGCTTTATGAACCATTCTTTTCTTTTTCTCCCATAAGGACTTTTCAGTGTACTTATAATTCCAGAAATGGATGCTCTATTGCATATTTAAAGAAATTTCTGGCAAGAAAGAAATACAGGCTATACTACACAGACACATTCCTTATGAATGTGAAAGTTTTAACTTTCAGAATTTGTTTTAGGAAGTAATTCTGGGGAAAAAACACCAGCACCGCCACCAACCAACAAACCCAACCCCTCAACACCTCCCGCACACCTTCTTCTCTCCTGATATTAATGTGTTACCTCATTATTATTATTTGTTATTCATCATCTTTCATGTCTCACTCCATGGAAGCAAGTCACAGAAGCTATCTTACCATCACCCCAGAGAGGTTATTTCTGTGCTTTCTGTGTGTTTACAAACACAGTGTGTTGTTTCTCCTCTCACATATGTTACTATCTTTCTCTAAGTACTTGTTACAAATTGACTGTTAATTTATCAAGTACCTGTAATGGATGTTGCTTATTTGAGATATCGTTGAATTCCTAAAGGTCGTGTATATTCACGTATGTCTTTGGGAAGCCCATTGTCAGAGTTTATCAAAGCCTTTCAGACCTGCTGACAGATGTGGGAATGTCACCAGATTACTAATGCATTCTGCTTCTGTTGGTCTAGTTAGCAAACAAATGCACACCTCTGATATTTTGTACTTCAGGCTGAACCTAAAGCAAGAACAGCATAATTAACATGCTTTAAAAAGTAGGCTATGTTCTGATAAATGCTAAAAAGCACACATGGATTGGAAAGTTATTGTTGGAATAAAAATAGAATATTTTCATGGTTTTTTTTCCATTCAACTGAGTGTGTATTGCTGTGGCACGCATAACCTTTTAAAGATTGACTTATGATTTGTATTGTCTTGGATTAAATTCAGTTTTAGAAAAAGGATAAGAAATTTCATGACATTAAACTAAAGAAGACAGGGAGAAAGCTAGTTTGCTGCATATCTTAGAGAATTTATAGAAGTCATTAGAGGTGTAATACTGTATAATTATATAGTTCTGACTGCAGTCAAAATCAAGACTAGTAAAATGCTGGTATGCTAATAGCATTTCCAAAAAAAAAATACTCCTAGTCTTTTTTTAGTTCGTGCTCATCAAACAGGTCAGCCAGCCATGGATGGGTGCAACAATAGATGAATGTGTGAAAGGTCCCTTTTTGCAGGCTAGCCAAACAATTTGTCTATGTTATTGTTCATTAGGAAGCAAGTGTGATATTTCTGATATTTGCTGGAAATAGAACTAAATTGAAAATACAAGCGCAAAAACTACTTTTCAGAATGTTTAAGCAGGAAGTCATAAGTGTTACTGCCTTCTTTGTAAGAGGGATCTCAGATTTATGCACCTAGTCCCACCAAAGTGAAGGGTATTTTGATCTTACACTCGTGTGTTGCTTGGATCACTGCTGAGTGAGCTCTGAGATTGGCTGTCTGTGACAGAGGATGAACTACTTACAGTTATGTTCTTTCTACATGAGTCTGAGCTTCATCTTGCAGATAGACACATGAAACTGTAACAGCAGAGCAGCGATTGCGTAGCACCACGCAGGAGACAAGTATATTTTCATTTCTCTTTTATGCATCATTTAGTGTTCAAGGCACTCATTTGGCATACCCTTTAAGTAACCAAGGTGTACAGGGAGGAGGGTGTTATAGTTTGAGCTGGCAACATGCCAGCTGCCTGGTACCCAGTCAAAAAGTCCACTCCCAGAGCAGGAGAGTGAGGGAAAACAGCAGAAACGAGGCTTTAAACACAGTGAGGTTTTTATATTTATACAGAGAAGAGGAGAGCTTAACACAGAATATGAAATAGCACATAGTGACAGGAAACAACAACAGGCTCACCGAGGTCACCCCAGCTAACAGGTGAAACTCCAAACCAACCAAACACCCTCCCCAGAGGAAACCTCCCAGCAAGAGGGAAAGAGGAATTAACAGGAATGTGCTCACGTCCCCAGCTAAGCAGATGTGCCGACCGGCAGGAGGGCCTGATATCAGCAGTCAGGGAGCGGGAACCGTCCTGGTCAGAAGCATGGACCGAAGAGCCCAGAGACTCCTCCCACCTTGCTTGTTATACTCCCCGACACTTCCTGATGATGTCAGATGATATGAAATACCTCTATGGCTGCTTAAGTCAGATGATACCTGTCCCCTCTAATCTGTGTCACATCCTTTGAGGCCTGCTAAAAACTGAGGCCTAAATGGGAACCTATGCTGACTAAAGCCAAAACTACTACAAGGGAATAAACAAACAAACAAATAACAAATAAATAAAAGGAGACAAAGAAAGAAATAATGAAAAACAAGCAAGAAAGAAAAGAAACTTCAGCAAGTCAAGTACCCACTGGAATATTTTTGTTCTCTTGCACTCATATCCTGCATCCTCAAGTTTCAGACATAATTTGTGTACCTTGTAATGAAAAGAGGGCAGAAAACAACAGGTAATTACATTCAATCCTTTGTAATTCCAATTTCTGCCAGTTAACTGGTATGTGATAGGATTTCTAAGAGAGTGAAAAGCTAAATGGAGAAAGGATCACAGTCAGGTCTGCAGCAGCCTTTCACAGCCCTAGAAGTGCTGAGACCATCCACTGCTTAGGAAATGACCAAAGCAATAATGTCGCCATTCCTTACAGCAGTCTTGCTTAAAACCTCATTATAGATCCCCATTGTAATTTTAAGGTACTTTTTATTAGGGAAATTACTCTAATATGACATCACTAGCGCTGGCTTCTGTCATCAAACACAAATCAATTCTGGACTGAGCAGATCAGAGAATAGAGAATTATAATGGGGGGATTGTTTCTCTGATCACTGCAATATGCTTTGTAGTTCTTGTGGTTTGTGTTACATTTCAGAGCAGATCTTTGAAAGTAAAATTTCCATTTCTCATCCTCATCAAGCTCTTTTATATTTCCTCAAATGTACTTCACTTGTGTAGACTGAATATCTCTGATTTCTTTTTCATTGATTTTGGTATTAATCCACTAAAATCTCAATAACAGTCACATTAAACCTCTTACCGCAGCACTGCATATTTCTAAGATTTTTCAAAATGTTAACCTAGTGATGATAGCATGAAAATAACATGATAGTTTGGAAGAAACAGATTATACTGTAGTTTATGTTCCTGCTGTGGAAAACCAGTGTCAAAATTCACAAAACAGACACTTCCTCTCAACTGTAGAGAAAGGAGATTTGATAGTAGGGAATTACAGAAGCACAGAACGTTGAGTTTGAAAAAAACTGTTGAATGTCATTGGGTCGAACCCTTGCTCAAGCAGGGTGAGCTGGAGCTATGTCCAGATGGCTTTTGAGTGTTCCCAAGGATCAAGACTCTACAGTCTCCTTGGGCAACCTGTGGCAGAGCTTAGTCACCCTCACTGTGAAAGTGTTTTCTGATATTCAGAGAGAAGCTCCTATGTTTCAGTTTGCTCCTGTTGCGTGTCCCTTAAGGAGAGTTTGACTCACCCAGACACAAACATTCAAGAGCTGCAGAGGATGAATTTCTTTATGGTATGCTTCAGGCATTCACATAGAACAAATGGTTCATATCCATTCTGCACAGGTAAAGGAGCAGGTACTGTGAAGCAAGTGGCTGAACTTTATCACTCATATCCTAAATGCTTTCCTACATTACAGGATATTCTGGGTAATAATTCCTTAGTGTTGTCTCTTAAATTTAATTTCCACTGAATAAAACACTTAAGTATTGCTTGTAGCAAGAACTGAAATTCAGGGCTTCCAGACATGTACAATAACTAAAAGTATACTCTATCAGGCCCAGTGAGTTAGATAGGGTATATTTTAAACAATAGGAATGTATTGTAGAGGAAAATTGTCAGAATACAGTAACAGTTTGGTAATGAAACCATTAATCTGGCAGATAGTGATGTAAATTCAGTTCGTTTTCCACTTTAAGCAAAGATGGGATCAAAGCCTGGTTCTTTATTGGTTTAAACTGCTGCTGTTGTATTTCAGCTTTAAAATCTTACCTTTGTTATGGTCCATTCAAGAGCAGACTAAGAATATTACCTTCCTCTCACCTTTTCCTGTATGCAAGGCTTAAGATTCAGAAAGTATCTTCTTACATTCATGAGTAACCTGCTCATTTAAACCAGATATGCAGGCAATGCTAGGCAGGAGGTTCCCAAATGGGAAACACTGTAAAACGTAGTTTGCAGTTACTGAATGTCTTTGTTTACTGGATTTTTATGAGACTGGACAAATATTGATAACCTGATCATATGCATGTGCACAGAGTCTCCTATAGGCTCCTATAGGCTCTTATTTCCATTTTTTGTAACATTATCTGAGTTGTCAGAGTTATTGATGATATGTTAGTGCACTTATGTAGATGTATTGGATCTAGCAATTGTTGGAAGCACATTCTTTTATCTACAAATCTATCATACAAATCTCTACTATTCCAATGCCAAATTTTAGGGATACCTAAAATTAAACCTAAATTTATGATATTTTAGCCTTTTGAGATTAAGCAACATATATTATCATGACAAGGAATATATACTGATAGGTTAGCTTTTTGAGAAGATCCAAGAAAGTCTAGTGATCTTCATGGTGACTAAAAGGTTGCCAGTCAGACCCCTTTCCTTTCCCTCCTTACACCACCCCCACCAGTATGAAAACTGTTACAAGCCAGCTAAGGAAAAGACAATGGGACTCAACTCCAGGTTTCTATAGGTGATTGTCCTGGGTTGAGCTGGCAAAATGCCAACTGTCCAAGACAGAGTGAAGAGGGTTCCTCCTCCCCCCAACCAGCTAAGGGGAAAAGAAGAGGGAGAGGAAAGAAAAACCCTCAAAACCAGGTTTATGCTGGAACTAACTACATGTATTTATACAGAGAGGAGAAAATTAAGAGGAAACTACAATATAACACACACTTACACAAGTTACATATATATAACAAGGAATAACTTCCCACTCCCCAATTAATACAAAGTCTATTACACTAGATTTGTAAGTACTCTGAGAGACACATAGCAAGAAACAGAAAGAGTAACAACAAAAATATTTCTACTTCCCTGAATGCAAACAAAATGCAAGTAGAGGCAGCAGGAGCAGGGCCTAGCATAGTAGAGGAGCTGCTAGATGTCCTCCTCTTAAGTGCAGCCATGATGGAACTGACGAAGCCACTCCCACACACTGGATTTTACCCCCTTTGAGATGATGTAGCATGGTATGGAATACAATATTATTGGCTGGAAGAAGTCAGCTGTGAGCTAGCTCAGCCCAGCTTAAATCAGCTGACAATCCTAGGCCTAGCTGAACTTTAAAACCTAAATTTAGGCCCACCTGGCTAAACCCATAACAGTGATATAGATTAGGGATTACAATTTAAAGATCTTCTCCAGTGAATGTACTGGTAGAAATACTGCTAGACCATCACCGATTCTAGAAATGATGTGGAACATTGTCTTCTCTGGTCTTCCATACTTATTCATGCTTACAACTTTCTTTGGGCATACTGTCTACCCTTTTCTTGCCATCATTTAATGTTTTGAAGAGAGCATTTCCATAATGACAAAAGTGAAAATTGTCTTACTGGATCTATTCACAAGATGCAATCTCCTTAGAAAAAGATATCTTTTATTCTCTGTAAACATTGTCTCATAGAGCCTGTATTTAAGTGAAGGAGCGATGCATTGATGACAGGCATAAGTACAAGGTGAAAAAAAGATAGAAGTGGTCTTAGCTATTCCTCAGCTATGAAACCTACTCTATGGTCTTCTCATTAATATCTAGACTGCAAACTAGAGAAAGAATGAGTAACATAAGAGATAATTTATTTGGATGAAGACACTGCTATAAATAGTTTTATGGAAAATGTGTAAGTACTAGTAGAAACAAAGGAAAGATGCTAAGAAACACTTCATAATGTTTCAGTTCAGACTAGGCAGTAAAGGAAACATTAATGTCTTCCTTTAAATATAGATATATCAGAGGTATTGTCCTAGTTCAGCAGGAGGGACCAGCTAACATTGTGTGGGAATGATCAAAGCTGTGTATTCTACCCCCTCTATTCATTCCCCAAGGACAATGGACCATTAGCAGCAGCTGCCCAGGGAGCCATTATCACCTTCACACCCAGCCTGAGGGGGCAGAGCTGCTAATGGGCCATCAACAGTTCAATACCCCCTGGCTCCCAGAGTTAATCACCCATTGTGTGAGTCCCCGCCCAGGGGGAGGGACTGGGTGCTCCCTGAGGGTACATAAGTGGTGGGTAAGAAGACCTTGGGAACTTCTCGTCAGATCCAGAGGAGCAGCAGGACCTCGACAGGAGGAGATCACCGCTCTCGCCCAGACCACAGCCCTTGCCTGCACCAACAGGTTTTTCTTTTCCTTTTGCTCTGGACTTGGGGGAGCCACAGGGGTCTCAGCACAAGGGCAAACAGACCCCCTTGGGTTTGTGCCCCAGGACACTGGGTTATACTGCTGGGTTTTGTGAGTTGGAAGCAATTTCCCTTTTGTGTCAGTGTTTTTATTGTAATATTATTATTAAATTTTAGGTCTGACTTATAATCTCTCTCGTGGTGAGTTCCTTTCCCCTGCTGGTTCGCCTTTAAACCAGCACAGGTATAAAATGGGGTGGAAACAAAGAGCCTGCATAACAAATTTGCTGGGAGAAATCATGTCTCTTCCGTGAAAATACTTTTATATAATTTAGTATGAACCAGTTTCAAACAATTTTATAACTATTTGGTTATATGTGAAATAAGGAATAAACAATTCTAATTAATGGAGGACTGAATATGTCAGTGCATTCACCTGAGGGCTGACAGACTGAAACAAAAGCTTTCTCACTTTGGTAGGTCAAGGTATATTCATTCAACCCGGTAACAGCCCTGGATACTATATATAACTGACTATATAATCCTGAGAAATGAGCAGTAGTCATTAGGTTGGGAGCATTATCTAACACCTTACAAGAATATAAGGTATTTTGTACTTTGAATTGCCTTTGATAAGACCTGCTTATATAGTGGCAAAAGCCAATCTAGTATTTTTTGCTTCTGATAATATTGCTGTTGTCTTTCCTGCTAAGGAGCCGTGATATAATAAATTCTACAGGGTTTTGTTTTTAAGGATGTAAGGTGAAGAATATGCCAAACCAATGTTTAAAAAATGGCCCTGGCCTAATTTTGAAAACAAGGAAAACAAATAGAGATTCTAAATGGGATATTTTGTAAGGCAGTTTTTGAAGTTGTTGTAGAAGTGCTATGGTTTTTCAAGGCTTTTTTAGCTTCATGCAACTCATCTAAGTGTACCTATATTTAGCACATAATGTGTCTTTATCTTGAAGTGGATTTTTTGTTTTTTGGTGTTATTTTCATTTTTTTTTTAATCATGAAAAAGAAACTGATTGAAAACCAAAGTCACATGTCCAGTATTTATTTTGAACACTCTAGAAGTTTCAATAGGATAAAAAAATCTCTAATTATTTAGTTTATCTTTCTCTGGTGATATTATTTTACTGGATGAATAAGTTGAGCAAAGAAAAGATTGGACTTTTGAGTGCTTAAAGGCTGGGGAATGTTCTCAGGGCTTAGAGGAATGGGGACAGAATGATTCAGTAGGTGGCAGTCTTTCCTTTTAATATTTTCTGCACTAAAATCTCTTTTAAGTTGCTTTTGAAATCTGTTGTCTTTTAAAAGAACCTTACAACCAAGAGGTGCCCTCAAGTGGTTATTATAGATTGTATGGGATGGTTTAGAAAAAGAGTGCTTGCTCCAACCAATTATTATGTCAGAAATTTATATTCTATTGACTTCCATTCCCTCAGTTGTGTCAATTGGTTATCATTTCTTTTCCAAAATCTGGAGAATTTTTGTTCTCCTTGAAACACTGGCATTCTCTCAACACAGATTGTTGCAATGAATTTAAGAAAATGCAAGTCCTTGTAACGCTGTAGTTATGATACTGTGTGTAGGTTGTTTATAGGATCACAAAACAATGAGTGTGTTACAAAAGCAAGGTATTTGTTGTCTGGATAGGAGATGTACAACCTAGATTCACCTTCTCTTAAGAAAAAAAGTGTGTTTGCCTCAAAATAATCAAAGTGACCTGACATTTTAAGAGCTGAGAAACACTTTTTGAAACTAACAGAAATTCAGGGTTTTCCACAGACTCACTTTGTAGTCAATTGTATTCTTATTTAACTAATTTGTAAAAGACAGTATGAGTATAAAGACAAGGTACTTGGGACTGGTCAGATCAAACAGACAAATCTTTAGTGCTGATACATATGTTCTAGAAGTGAATGCACATTTGCACACATGGCAGCTTTGAAATACTGTCCATTAAGCTTTGTTATCTTTTGTCTGTTCATCTTAATGGTTTTACTTTTCATATATTTACTGTGCTATAGGAAGCAAGAAACATGCACTTTCCCTGCAACGATGCACCCTGGGATGAGGTGGGACCCAAAGGAGTGCTGTAGGAAGAGCACAGAGACAGCTCATAAGGCACATGAAATGTCAGTGCAAAGCATAATCCTGTTTCCAGCATAGCTCTTGTGCACCTGGCAGTGTAGCTGTCCTGGTAGCTGCCAGCATTCAAAGACTCAGTGTGACTGTTGGATATGCTCTCCCATGACAAAAGCTTTTGCAGATTTGACGTATTATTCCCTTTTGGTTTTCGTGTTGTAGCTTAACTGAATTACAGCTTCAATACTAATGATGCTGAAGTGAAAATGAGGCTTATTACACAGTCACTTCTCTTTTACTCCCATAGGCATTGACATAATTTATCTATTGAGGGAAGCTTTTTTAAAAAAACTCTTATTTTAAAGATGGCTTCTCATTACTTTGATTTTCAGTTTTGTGGTTTCAATTCAAGCACAAATACACATTTTTTGTTCAGGCTAATTTTCCAGAGACAGTATGGCTCAAAACGAGATTTATTCCTTCTCTTATACAATTAGTCTTATATTAACTAAGTTTCCATTTTAAAACCAACTTTTTTCTCTCTTCATATGAACGTTTAGGAGAAAATTAGTCTTATATTAACTAAGTTTCCATTTTAAAACCAACTTTTTTCTCTCTTCATATGAACGTTTAGGAGAAGAGAAGGTTACATTAATTTGAATAATTGTAGGAGCTGGTTTAGTCTGTTTTTACCAGTAGTAGTTGTTTTTCTAGCAGGAAATATGCACTATGTGATCTGTGAGGTATTGAAGGCAATAGTTTCTTTCATGCTGTAAGGATTCTGTTCAGTACACTTGTAGCACCTTTCTCTTTCCTCTGTACAAAGTGACTAGATAACATCTAGGCACTGTCTGGGAAATAGAACTAGTGGAAAAAACAGCCAGCCAGTTTCTAAGGTCTGCTTCATACAGTGCTGTGTAGCTTTGTCTGATTGATGATTACATTTTGGATAGAGGTTAGGGTGCTCATCTTGACCTCCAGAACTCACTATGATTTACAGCCTGGTTTCAGGGCTACCCATGTGATGCAGTCACAGCTGAAATTAGTTCCCTGCTTAAGAAAAGGTGAGTTGATGGCAAACTATTTTTATTGTCAATCATTATTTGATGGTAAGGAAGACAAAACAGGCAGGTTGATGTGTTGATTAACTCAGCTGTTAGTAGTTTTGAAATACAATAAAGATGGGCAAAAATATAGATAGTATATTTATATTGTTTTGGAAAAAATATATTGACATTATTTTTGTGCTACTTATGATACTGTCCAGTCACTGAATATTCCTCTAGATGATTTACTTATGTAGGAACAAGTGCTAAACTCAAAAACATTCCAGGGAGAAATGGATATCTGTGTAAAGTTTTGCAGCAGAGGACACTTGGCTTTCTGTTCTCATAAATACTCCTTTTGCTGGCATTCTCAACCCATAAACAGAAAAAATGAGATGACACATAAAGACTTTGCAGATTACAGGTAATAGTAGTTGGGAATTCTAACAGAGAGAGCATCACACTTCCCAAGTTAAAATGTATTAATATAAAATGTTTGGATTCTGATTTTCAATGAATTAAAAATCTGATGGTATTTACACAATATTTTTAATATAGGATAAAAATATTTCTTCTCTCATGGTCTTTCATAAATAGGACTTGACCAAGATCAGGTATCATGAACATTATCCCTGTTTATTATTAAATGAGATTTCAATACACTGCCTTCAAAACACTGGTCTGAGTTTGTCAGAAGGAATAGTTGATTTATTATTAAGTCTTTCTGTTTATCACAATAAAATGCTGTACTTACCTCAGTCTTGCTGAGGTCTTTCAAAGGTCTAAAATTGTAGATTCCTTGGGAATAGAGTAGGGCGTGAAGCATTTCACACTTCTTATTAGAGAAAATAGAGAAAATACTATAAGATTAAAATATGCATGTGTCAAACAAATGACATGTCATGCCACTAGCTAGGAAAAAGTCTTCATCTTTGACTAAGGTATATTGCTTCACATCAGTCAGATACCAAAGAAAGCAACAGGTTTTTCTGTAATGGGTGAAGTTCAGTGTCATCACTAAGATTTCTGGGCTCACTGAAGAGCTGATCAGCAGTGCAGCCAAGTTGCTAAGAAACCCACCCAATTAGTTGGCACCAGACCAAAGGAGACATGCAGTTGGGGAAGTTTTGAGTTGTTGGGGGGTTTGAACTAAAACAACAACAACAACAAAAAAACCCCAAACCAACAAAACCCTCACACAATTTCTGTTGCCTTTAGGACAGGCAGATGGAATCCTTTTCTTTTAATAAAGGTAAGAGTAAATAATAATAACATTGACATAAGAATGGTGGTATTACAAAATATGTTATCAGACTGAATCTGAAAATCTGAATCCAAACTGCTACTTAAACTGCTACTTGAACTGCATTATCCAGAATTTTGTTCATGTTTCAAGTCATCTGGAGATAACAAATCCACATGAGAGCTTTCTAAGGTTTTCCTTTCTGCAGCTTCTTATTCCAGGAACTAAAAATTATTTAAAACTTAAGAATATAATTGACTTTAGATTCAGATATTTCAACATACCTACATGAAAGAATGAGTTATTCAGGTTTCTATAAATTAAGATATTGTGCAAGAAGTGCCAAAGTATTCCAGATGCAGTGTTTGATAGGAAGGGCTGCTTAATATTCTTTTTAATTAAGCCTTGTCATCTTTCAGTGTCCTTAGTCAGTTGATTTTGAAGTTAAACATAGAAATTAGCACACAGAGGTTTCACTTCAGAAAGCACAAATTCAGCTTTTAATTTAGGTCACTTTATCTCTGCTTTCTTCCTGTGTATTCACTTTCAGAAGACTGGAGCATAATGTGGCTCAGCTTGACTCTTCTGGCAGTGTCTCCTTAACAGAGGTTCAATGTTAAGACATTTGCAGGTCAGAGCTGATGTACACTGGTGGGGCATTGCAAGCATTAGTGTGTTTATCTGCTTGCAGTCAGAGTCATTAGTGCTTTGATTTTTATTAGGGAAAAGTTCATTCATTTTCCTGTTTATTTATTGTTCCAATAATTAGTTCATAGTGACAATAGTGACACATGTATTTGCTTAATGGACCTTTTTTTTGACCCAATTGCAAATATTTCTGCAAACATTAACCCTTAGCATATATTCCAGATTAGCATGTAAAAGATTTTCTGCAGCTTTCTGCTTTAACTCTTTTCCAGTCAAATATATATATTTTTTTTTGCTTTTAGCTGGGTTTTTAGCCTAGAAGCAGATCAGCTGCATCTGCCAACCTAAAATGGGACTGTGCAGACATGCATACAGAAATGCAGCTGTATTGCATGCCTCTAACTTACCTGTGGAGCAAAACATTTTGTATAGTAAAACTGTGATTCATGTAACTTTGAGAGTATGCTCTTCCATGGCAGGGATATAAGCAAATATCCAGCCTGTCATTTTTTACAGCCTTCTCTTTTTCACTTTTTCTGACATATGTCTAAAGGAGTGATCAAGATACACTTGTATCTTTGAGAAGAAAAGTAGTAAAATTACATAAGTAAGACGAAAAAGAGACATCAGACAACGCTTCAAATAGGAGCTGAAAAGTCACACAGACACCAGCAGAAGGAAAGATAATAAGATTTGTGCATTTTTTACCTTTCTCTTTTATTTTTCCAATTATCTTTCTATCATTTTTTATTTGTGAAGTTGAAACTCATCTTGCCTAAGTACACTAAAACTGCATTAATAAAAGCATGTTCATATCAGAAGAAGTATAAAAATTTTAATTCAAGTTTTTCCAAGCAAAGCTTTGAACATTACTTAATCTTAAGATAAGTTATAGTAGTTTGTTTTTTTTCCCTTGGGATTTATCTACAAGCTGATTTTTAATATTTCCTACATATATGTTTATATATAATAGCACATACTATCACAAGTTATGTCAGCCTATAAAGGCTTTCAATTACATATTGCATATTACATGATTTATCTGCATGTTCTTTTACAGCAGGACAGCAGGGCCACAATGTAAAGAATAATATGGGGCCTAAAATCCCGTGTACCACTGCTGAAACAATCCATCTAATTTCTGTACAGTACCTCAGGACTGAGAGTCAGCATAGTGAACCTACCCATTGAAAACTGTGGCACTGGGCTTTTATAGCTCTACTCCTCTTTATTGACAATTTGCTTTTCTAGGTCTCACTAGGTTGATGCTATTACTCATCATTCTCACTAGCACAAATTCTGTTTTCTACAGGTCTTATTCTTGATTTAGTTATTGATCTTATAATTTTATATAATTAGTAACTGTGTTTGTAGTGTCCTATGCAAACTCTTTTTATTAAAACTCTTGTTTTGAAACCAAAATTTGCTAGAGTTGTCTCAAAACAACTGGATGAGGGGAAGGCTGTGGATGTGTCTATCTGGACTTCAGCAAGGCCTTTGACACTGTCTCCCATAATACACACCTGAAAAAGCTGGTAGCCCATGGCCTGGACAAGTGTACACTCTCCTGGATTAAGAGCTGGCTGGAGGGTCGGGCCCAGAGAGTGCTGGTGAATGGAGCTGCATCCAGCTGGTGGCCAGTCACCAGTGGTGTTCCCCAGGGGTCTGTGTTGGGTCCAGTCCTGTTTAACATCTTTATTGATGATTTAGATGAGGGGATTGAGTCCATCATCAGCAAATTTGCTGATGACACCAAGTCGGGAGGGAGTGTCGACCTGCTGGAAGGCAGGAGGGCTCTGCAGAGGGATCTGGATAGACTTGAGAGATGGACCGATTCCAGTGGGATGAAGTTCAATAAGGCCAAGTGCCGGGTCCTGCACTTTGGCCACAACAACCCCCTGCAGCGCTCCAGGCTGGGCACAGAGTGGCTGGAGAGCAGCCAGGCAGAAAGGGACCTTGGAGTACTAATTGACAGGAAGCTCAACATGAGCCAACAGTGTGTCCAGGTGGCCAAGAAGGCCAATGGGATCCTGTCCTGTATCAAAAATAGCGTGGCCAGCAGGACCAGGGAAGTGATCCTTCCCCTGGACTCTGCATTGGTGAGGCCACGCCTTGAGTGTTGTGTTCAGTTCTGGGCCCTTCAGTTCAGAAAGCATATTGAGGTGCTGGAGCGGGTCCAGAGAAGAACAACAAGGCTGGAGAAGGGACTGGAGCACAAGCCCTATGGGGAGAGGCTGAGGGAGCTGGGGGTGTTTAGCCTGGAGAAGAGGAGGCTCAGAGGTGACCTCAGCACTGTCTATAACTACCTGAAGGGAAGTTCTAGCCAGGTGGGGGCTGGTCTCTTCTCCCAGGCACTCAGCAATAGGACAAGGGGGCACGATGGGCTTAAGTTCTGCCAGGGGAAATTTAAGTTGGAGATCAGAAAAAAATTCTTTCCAGAGAGAGTAATCAGGCATTGGAATGGGCTGCCCAGAGAGGTGGTGGATTCACCATCCCTAGAGATTTTTAAACACAGATTGGACGTGGCACTGAGTGCCATGATCTGGTAAAGGGACTGGAGTTGGACCAAGGGTTGGACTCGATGATCTTGGAGGTCTTTTCCAACCCAATCGATTCTATGATTCTAAAATGTATTTACAAAAGTGTGCTAATTATAACAGTTGAAATGCAATCCTCTGAGTTCATAGAATCACAGAATTATTTGGGTCAGAAGGGACCTTTAAAGATCATCCTGTTCCAATCCCGCTGCCATGGGCAGGAACACTTTCACTAGAGCAGGTTGCTCAAATCTCGATTCAGCCTGGCCTGGACTGCAAGCACACATTGCTGGTTCATACTGAACTTTGTGTCAAGATCAGAAGTTGAAGGTGTATTTTGACAAAAAACCCCTGTAGATTGTGGATATATCCATATAATCATAGTGCTGCTAAAGAGCACTTCAAAACCTGCAGTATAAAATCAGCATCACACAAAGCAATTAATTTCAATGAGAATAAAATGTTAGTGAAATTCTAAAACATATATGCAGCCTCACTTCATCTATTTCAGGTTTGTTGTGTACTTTCTTCTTTGTTAAATCAATTTTCTTTCAACATAGAAATTAAGAGGTGAGAAAAGCACAGGGAGAAGCTTCTTCACAATGGCTCTTATAGCACCAGTAGCCTGCAATCAGGCTGGTATTCAGGTAAGTAGGGAAAAAGTATAACCCTAATCCCTGAGCTATGAACAAATGTTAAAGAGGAGCTAGGGAAGAAAAAGCATTTTTTACATCCTTTTTTCTTTTTATGCTTAAAAGATCTATTTTTCTAAATAAGCCCCCAAAGACTATATTTGCAAGAATATTTACTGTATTTTTTAAGGATATTAAAACTTGTTAATTAGGAAAGGTAAATCTAATCTCATTTGAGCTCAAAATACTGCTTGCAGGGTTCTTTGCAAAAAAGTTAGTCTCAATGTCTACATTAACAGTGTGCAGTTGGTAGTTTTCTAACAGACTTAATTTGGAAAAGGTATTTCCCTGTCACTTTCTGTTTGCAAGTGCTTAAGCCTTGTTGGTTTCAGGGTGTTTAAAATGCTGGCATAGGAACAGCTGAAATTTTAAGTGTTTCACTGAAACTCATTCCACATCCCTTATTGCCTGAAGGATATTGTTCAAATTCAAATGTGTTATACTTTAATGGTAAAACAGTTCCTACTCCTACTCTTTCCCACAAATTGACTTAAAAGATAATTTATATATGAAGATTTTATAGACAATATAGCAAATTTTCATCTTGGTAAGAGGTTGTATTTACTGATAATGGTGCTAAATACACTTAGTATATTCTGTGAGAGTGGTTTGTATATGTGGTTGGTATATGTCGATGTTTAGTTCTTCAGTGTTCTGGTCTTGGGTGGCTGCAGTGAACACTGAGTTTCAGCTTTTTAAGAAGAGTCTAATTGCTGCAGCACTGCAATTGGGGCTTTCTGGTAGGCATGGATACCTCTTAGTATTGCATTTAATTGTAAATAGGTGAAGAGTTTGTTTGACTATTTGTTTGCTTCTTTTTCCTTGTCACTTAATATATGTAATAAAGAGGAACAGTTTGAAAACTTATAGTTTAGCCAGTCTGAAATGACAAGTGAATAAAATCTTATCAGAAAATTGATTGAGTAAAATCCACATTTCTATATGACTAGCTTTAAGCCTTTATAGACATTGACTCAGACAATCAAACATCAAATGACAGAAACTAAGGTGTGACTTTATTAAAGACTGCAACTGTATAATCATATTTGTGTAGTCAAGCAATGTGCCTTATGGAATGAGTATAGATGATTAACAGAGCTGAAAATCTGGTCCATGTGTCTGCTGAGGTTTGCTTCCTCTCTTCTACTTTGAGCAAAAACTTCACTACCCAATTTCTCAGCATTTTATCCTTTTGTCTGTATCTCAGTTCATAAGCTATCACTGAATCTCTTACTTCTGAGGGCTGGCCATTGCTATTCATCTGAAAGGCACTGCCTACATATAAAGGCCTTCTTATTGATATTATATTTGGACAACATTATTTTTTTCCATATGTTTAGTAAGTTCAATCGGTCAATACAGAATTTGAAGAGTTGGTTTTTTGTCTGCTTAATCTTTACCTGATAGATGAACTCCATTGTTGGGATAGACCTAGACTTTGTAAAACGGCAGGAATATTACAAAAGAGGGATTGACGAAGATGCCAAGGTCAAGGAGCCTGGTCCTGGGAATGTTAACGTTTTGCACCGAATTTACAAGGACTATCATTGTGATTTCTCTTACATGAACGTTTTCCATGTTTAGTATTGTAATGTCACCAGGTCTACCCATTGTATTTTTCCCTATCATAGTCCCCCATTCTTCTGGTATCCTGATCATCCTAATCTCAGTCAGTGTGCTGATGAAGACAGAGGGATTTGTAAGTCTTGCAGTGTTAAATGAAACTGGTAGTACTGATGATTGTGCAACTGTACTTGCCTGTCCCACACTGGCTTTTTCAGCCATGAACATGCTTGCAGCAAGCATGGGTAGTGCCTTTCCCAAATCTTCATTTGCGAAGCCTAACCATGGTGATGATGATGATGACTGATGGTTGTGATCTCCATATTCTTTGAGGCACCATTGTGTCAGCTGCCTTGACAGGGCTGATCCTGGCATTAACCCCAGTGAAATATTTCCACATACCAGCAGTTTTCTTATCCTCATACAATTATCGCTACAGTGACTTACAACTGCAAAGTCTCCTGCAGAAATAAAAGTAGCATTAGTAGCCACGCAGCAAACATATGGTGCCTCAGAGCAGCTGGGAAAACAGGGTGCTCCAGCTTTCTTGATGGAAAGCACTTTTCCTCTGCCAACTGCATTTTGTAAAACAGTTCAAAGGCTTTTACCAGCTTTCAGGGAGCTGCTTGCCACAGGGAAGTGCTTGTGAAAGGAGTGGGTAGGCAGGCACCCAAACAGCAGAAGTCATAAGCTATCTAGCTACCTCTCCCCATCTTTCAGCTTCTACACAGAGAGCTGGGATTAACTACTGAGGGGAAAAACTACTAAGGGTATTTGGATACAAGTAAGCCCCCTACAACTTCAGGATGATCAGTTCAAATGACTATATAAACTGACCATAAGCCCTATAGACATGCATCTAGGAATGGTATTACCAAGACAGTATCTTCCCACCCTACATTTCTTTTGACCATGCCCCATTGAAATCCTCTGTCTTCTTGGCCCGCTTTTTTTTGTGGCCAAATACCTCCTGATCCAGTATCTTGATGTGGGTTCACCTAGGTGGGCCTAGATTTGGGCTCTGAAGTCTGGACTAGGCTGAAGCTGTCAGCTGACTTGAGCTGGGCTGAGCTAACAGCTGACCTCTTCTAGCCAGTAACTTTGTATTCCATACCACATTATAACATCATCTCCAGGGAAGTAGGAACCAGTGTGGGAGTGGTTAAGGCAGTCGCTTCTCAGCCCTCCTCTTGGGAGGACACACGATGCTGTCCCAGGGGGGATGGAGAGGACCAGGCCCACCACTGGCTCACAGGGTACCTCAGGAAAGTAAACTGTGTTGTTCTGGGTCTCTCCTTTCTGCTTGAGTTTGTCTTCCTGGGGAATAAGTCTTTCCTTAAGTAATGTGTAGTCAAGGCAGTAGAATTTGTGTGTTCGTTATGAAGTTGAGGTGGGGAACTTGTTGCAGACTTGTGTGAGTGTATATTTGTACTCTCTTCTAATTGTCTCTTTCTTTCTGTGAAAAATATATGTAGATTTAGTATAAATGCGGTTTGAAGTGGTTTTTTCCTTTCCCCTCTCTTTTCCTCCCTTTCCCTGGTGTTAGGAGGGAGGCTTCTCTCTCTGTGCTTGGGGGTTTGGCAGTTGCTTATCTCAAACCAAGACAAGATTCTATTAAATATGGAAGCTGATCTTCAGGTAATGGCACTGCCTGTCCAATTTCTTGTCCTAATTACTGTAGTTCTCCTTGAGACTTCATACCACAGAACCATAGATCGGCCAAGGGTAGAAGGAATATGAATATAAAGTCTATCAGTGGAAGACATCATACAGTAGATAGAGAAAACCTGAATTATAGTCAAAATATGTTTTTAGGTCTACTCAATATGAAAACCTCTCTCATGAGACAGCCACATACTATTTTATTTTTCCATCTCAGAACAGCATCATACGACAGCTTCTTTATCAGAATAGAAAAATCTGAGGAAACATAGTATTACCCACAGGAATTATATGTTCTTTATGTGTCCTTAGTTAATAAGTTCCTATTCAGGATGGGGATCCATATATATTCTGAATCCTTGCTGAACAGGTTTCCCTCAAATTAAATGAATATATCCCATGACAATAAAGCATCATTCTAAAACGTTGCAGTGAGACAGCATCTTTATTAAACAATGTATTAAAATTCCTCCTCTCTTTCAAAATACTAAAAAAAAAAAAAGGGGAGGGGGGGGAGGAAAAAAGAAAAAAAAAGAAAAAAGGCTCTAAGAGATTCAAGGAAGGAAAGCCTTCCTTGTTAAAGCAACAAAGGTTTGTGACATAACCATAGGTGTCATTTCCTAATAATTAGATTAACCTTAGGGTGTATCTTTTGCACCTCTTCATTCAGGATTTCAATAAATGTTTAGTATGTATTCTACATATGCCGTGGCTGTAGTTTAATTACCACAGAGTGTATTTATGGCATTTGGTATATAGAATCTTTTTAGTATGTCTTGTAGACTTCTGGAAAATTCATCCTCCCTGGATAGAAACATTTAGAAAAAATCTATATTGTGTTAATCAACTCAAGAATAACTAAGATTATTTCAAAATAAACCTGCCTCATTGTTTCAGAGAAGTTAAGATTAACAGATGAAGTAAATGATAATCAGGCTTCTGGTAGTACACGTGGACCCATGGAGAGAGGAGCCCACCCTGGAGCAGATTTGGTGGCTGGATTTGTGACCTTGTGGGAGACCCATGCAGGAGTAGCCTCTTCCTGAAGGACTGTGCCCTGTACTGAAGCAGTTTTTGAAGAACTGGACCCACCTTGGGCCTTGGGATAGTAGAAAAGGACTGTCCCATTGGTGGGACCTCATGCTGGAGCAGAAGAGTGTAAGGAAAAAGGAGCAACAGAGATGATGCATAATGGACTGACTGCAACCCTGTTTCCTGTCCCCCTGCACTGCTGCTTGGGGGAAGGAGGTAGAGAAGTTGGGAGTGAAGCCGAGCCTAGGAAGAAAGGAGGTTATTGTTACAGTAAAATCAAAAGTGAGCAATTCAGATCTATAGAAAAACCCTGTGAGACTGAGCTATCAGCCAGAAGCAGCAAGGAGCTCAGCTGCTGCTGGCTGAGAGGGAGGAGTTTACTCCCCAAGAATTCACATAGTAGGAATTCACAGGACTCTGCAGGGGCACGAAAATAGCCAGGATGAAATAATATAAACATGGAACTTGTGAGAGAGAGGCTTTAACCAATTGAAGTATCTGGCGTGGTGGTGTGTTAACTCTTTTAGCCAATAAGCTGTAGTCCTAACCCTATATAAACTGTGTGCTTTGGGTAATAAAAGGTCTTCACTATAAACTTCACAAGCTTGTTGGTGAAGTCCTTTATCTCTGCCGAAAATTGTTTACTTTAGGAGGTGTTTTCAGTTTTGATCTTGATTCTTATTATCCTACGGTCTTAATAAACAGCAAAACATTCAGTTGATTTCTCCAACTCAAGTCTGTTTTGCCCATGATGGTAATTGATAAGTCATATGCCAGTCCTTATGTCAACCAACCCACAAGCTTTTTATCAAATTTTCTCCCCCTGTTATGTTGGGGAGGGGGTGTGATAGTGTGGCTTGGTGAAGACCTGCCAGTTAGCCAAGGTCAATCCACAATTCTAGTAAAGAGTAACTTCACCAGAAGATGGCAAATGTAAGGGATTTGCAATCCTTTTGTTAGAGATTTCAAGTTTCACAGTCATTCCCAATCAAGTGTAAATAACTTAGTGCAATGTATTAAAGTTACCTTTTGCGTGTCCAAAACAGTTAGGCCATTACTTGAATTCCCATGTCTGTCATACAAACGATGGAAGGGAAAATGTTATTTGAAACTGCAGTTCAAAGTAGTTGGTGTTCAACATATATTTAAGCAAGTGTGTCAAGAAAAATATGTTCAGCTATAATCATTTAGAGCTGTTCATATTCTACAGCTTATCTTACTGCAATAAGTCAGTGGGATTTCCAACAGAAATAATTTTCAGGGTTAATACAGCATAGGGAGGAAAAGGTTTCTTGATCCAAACTACTAGATATCTCCAGGCATTTTTCCAAGAAAGTCCTAGTCACCTTGTTAATTACATTAAGCCTTGCTGAACTGTCTCCTAGTTTCAATCATTTATTGTATTTTTCTCTTCATAACTTGATAAAAGCAATGTCTTTCCTATATTTCATGCAACACTTATCATCTAAATACCACTGATTCAGTGAAATTCCATTAAGTCACAAAAAATGTGCCTGCAAAGTGACCATCAAAATTGTCATTAATTTCTGATGTCACACATTGTAAAACCAGTACAAAATTTGAGTTCAGATTTTCAAATTTCTGCTGAAAATTAAGAATGATGAGATTTTACATAGTTGTTCTACTTGTAAATTAAATGCTCCTCATGGGGATCTTGATTCAGGAATGGGCTTAAAATTCAGCACATGGAACTAGTATAGCAGTTCTGGATGCAGGGTAAAAATTAAGAGAGGAGCAAGAACCTTAGGTGGGTAATAGTAAAAATATTCCTGTGTAAGAATCATTTCATAGAGTAAGAGTCATGACTATGCAGTGTTGTGTTCAAGTTCCTTATTTTTGCAATAAAACTTGAGTCTTTGAGGAAAAGGAGAATGGACAGCATAATTTTTCTACAGTGTAAAGAACCCTCACCTATTTGCAAGCGTATGGTTTGTTTTATAGATTGGGCACTTTGGGATTCTTCTCATATAAACATTACATCTACTTATTGGAATAAAAATAGAAAGTTATTTGCTGTGATATTTGGAAATTTTGGTGATGAGTGACATATTCTAAAAAGAGGTTATACCTGACTCAAGAAAAGTATGGGAAAATAATTACAGTAATCAGGTTCATGGAAGAAAAATAGTGATCCAAAAATGTCTAATGATTGACAAAGACAGATGAGACATATTCAGAATGTTAAAAAAAGTTGAAGCAACTTTCGAGAGTTATCAAACTAAATGGTTTTCAGGGGTACAAAGAACCTTACCTGCAATAAAATGGAAAAGTAGGTTATAATTAAGGTTACCAGATAGACTTGTGTTTAACAAACCTTGTGACTGTCTGCGTGTCAAGGGTCTAGAGCATATGCAACAACTGAGGGAGCTGGAGTTTTTTAACCTGGAAAAAAAGGAAGTTCAGGGGGGTCTTTATCAATCTCTTCAACTTCATGAAAGAAGGTTGTAGCGAGGTGGAGGAAGGTCTCTTCTCTCAAGTAACAAGCATTAGGATGAGAGCAGATGGCCTGAAGTTGAGCCGAGGGAGGTTTGGACTGAGTATTTAAGGAAAACTTCTTCAGAGAAAGTGAATCATTGAGAGCAGGCTTCCCAGAGAAGTAGTTGCATCACTGTTCCCCGAGGGGGTTAGAAGATGTGTAGATGTGGCATTCAGGGACAAGTTTTAGTGGTAGACTTGGCAGTGCTGGATTAGTGATTGGACTCCATGATCTTAGAAGTCTTTTCTCCTCTAAATGATTCTATGTGCGTGTGAAAAGGTACCAAAGGCATGGGAGACCACAGAAAGAATGTATGTGGACTTGAAAAAGCACTGATAGGGGGCTTCACAAAAGGCTTGTGTGCCTTCATATCAAGGATGAACTGTTATATGCTGAGGATAACTTAATGGAGACATATTTCAATTGCAGTATTGAATAAAAACCTTTTTGCTTTGCAAGTGCAGAGAAATACAGGGTGATAGGTGAAATGTCAGAAGAATGAGTATTATGGTCAATATTTACCTATTAGAAGAAATGCAAGAAAATTGGCATCTTTCAGCAAGAAAAGCTTTGTACTTGAGAATAACTTAAGAAGCATGGTCGTCAACTGAAATACACATTAGGCTTAGTTATATTCAAATCTTCGCTCATACTTGAATTTGAAGTGCTCAGTTCTGGGCTTTCACTAGTCCCCAACGGGATCACAACAAAGAAAAAGAAAGAAAGAAAATCTTAGTGTTATTCTTTCAAAGGATTAGTGCATTCCAGGATTTGAGTGTAATTTAAACTTCTTAGCCATGCATATGCCTTCAGGAGATTGCAAAAACCAAACTAAATTTCCATCACCATTATAAGCTATTAATTATAGATTGCAATTCTTCTCACAGAGCAATGGGTATGACTGAAGTCATCTCTGGAAGACTTTTATCACAGACTGTTAAAACAAGCAACGTATGGAGAGGGACAAGTGGGAGGGAAAGAGAGAAGGGGCAGCAAGAGATATATGGATTTTACATGATCAAGAACAATATAGCAAATAAGTCTGCATGGGGAGAGAATGGGTGTGAACTGTTCTGAACAGCACACATTTCTGCAGGAAGATGGACTGCAGCATTTCTAACCATTGGAATTAGATTCAAATGAAAGCAATAGTGGTTATTTTGGTTTATGGCATTTTTCTTTTGTTTGCATTATTTTTAATGTAAATAAAGCATTTAAAAACCTTTGAATTAATAAATGAAGATTTATAGGAACATACAGTTGTAGGAAAAAAGTAACTGTGAAGTTCATAGATCTGTTGGTAGCAAATTTAGACAAGAAATTGCTTCATAGCAATAAAAAGCCCATTAATAGCTATAGATAGTTCAAAAGTTGTTCTGAGATAAAACCAAACAAGTCTGCTGCAACAACTGACTTGCTGTTATTAAGTCCCTCGTACTTTCTTTCTGCTGATGGCACTCAGCATCCTGGCAATTCTGTGTTTATGAAATCAGATACATCATCCTTATTAAATGATTTTGTCATTCATTTGTCAAACATCACAAACTAATGTGCTATTTATTGCAGAAACAGAGTAATAATAATGGGTTTGGACGTGCAGTATGCTACTTGTAGAACACCTTACCTCTCAGCAAAAATTTTCTCAATTCTAAAGCTTTGAGGAGGTTATGAGAATTCAATGCCAACAGCAGATCCAGTCAAGAGACAGAAGAGCTCAGTACCTGTAAGGATTAAGCCTGGCTAGCATTTCAAAATTCAAGGGTGTGCAAGGTTACTTTTTTCTTTTCCTTATAACAATAGGGAATAACAATGTAGCACTTCTGAAAGTGTCTGTAAGAAATACAAATTATTCTGTTCTGCCTCTGTGAAGACTTTCTCTAACGTGTCATATACTGATAACATTACTCAAGTAATTATCCTTATCTCTGAGCAAGTGTTTTCAAACACTTGATATCTTTTAATAAGCAAAGCATAGTGCATGCTGTATAGAAGAGTTGGCAAGATTCAGGTGACATGGTTGCCCAGGAAGAGAACTAGAGGAACAGGAGATGTACTGGGGATTAAAAAATCAAGACAAACAAAATGCAGAAATTTCATGCATAAAAGAATGCTGCTCCTCTGTAGCACTGTTGGTTAATAAATATAATCATGTCTCCCAGGGCTACTCTAGATACTTAGCAATGAACTGCAGTTGCTCACTGGATGTAAATGTAAAACAGTTCACAGAACTTTAAAACACAGTTCACAGAGTGGAACATATCACTGAATTAACAAAATAATTCACTGTATATATGCATCAAACTTTTTAAAACCTGTTTTCTCCACAAAAGGACTGTAACTGTTTATTTAATTGCTTCATTTTAACTTCTGGTATAATTTAAGTTTAACACTCCAGCTGAAAAACTGATTAATGAACCTGCAACTAATTCATGTAATGGTATGAAATAATAATATATAAAATGGTGTGAAAGTACCACACTGCTTTTTACAACGTTCAGCAGAGGTCACACTTTCCTGGGAAACATTTTACAGTATATTAACTGCCTAATCATTGAGAATTAATTATGAATTAATTTTTCTTCCTTTGTCTTTTCATAAATTAGCTAAAAAGTTAGATACTTCATTATGGAACTGTGATTTAGAATGTTATAAAGGACTGCAGCAGTCTTCTGATCTTTTTCTTCAAAACTAAAAGTTTAAATAGTTGTAATTTTATTATGAGAAGTTTAGCTTAGTTTTTTACCTGTCTATAATCAGGATCACAATGAATATTTCACTATCATAAACAAATCATGGGTTTTTTGGTCCCTATAGGTCATCCTACCACTTCTGTAATTAAATAATTGATTTTTTTTCGGTCTCTGGGAACAAAAACACAGTATTGTTTCTATTTCTTCAATTCTTTGCATGTTCTGAACTTCAAGGTACATCAGAAAAGGTTTTACTCTGGCACTGTTGCTGCCTAAGTAGCAGTGAAGTGGATAGTACCCCAGCAATACATACATAATGTTTACTTTAGCTTTAAAATTTTTGGTCAAACAAGGAGTTCTATGAGGGCTCTCCTTCTCCTTTTTGGGGGTATAATGGTAAGACTGAAAGCAAGCCTATCCCATGTCAGCTTTGTCATGGCAAGGCTAATCCAGTCCTTCAGTTTTGGTATCACCGTGAAAACTTGCAGTGAGTTTCTAGTTTCCCCAAACACAAAACTGCTCCATAAGGATCATACTGTGTTTCTATTGCCTTTGAAAATTTGCTGTGAATTTTCTCTCTCCTGCAAGCAGTAGTCCCTCAAAAGTTCCTCAGCTCAGATAGACAGCAGCAGGAGCAGGGAAGCAGCTGTACCTACACACATGGCTTTACTTTGGATGTCACTGCTGAATATGTCTGCTTAGTGTTGGTTTATTCTACAGTCATATCTGGGAGTCTGGATACAAGCAGTTATAAAATTATTTAGACTATCTTGATAATGAAAATCACCTTTAATAATGTTATGCAACAGTAAGTTAAAAAAAAAAAACAAACCTGCATATGTTTTAAAATTTTCTAGTATCTCTCTGCTTTGGAAGCAAAACTGAAGTTCATTAGGTGGGGTTTTCTTGTACATGGCATATCCTATGTGAAAAGTGCATATTATGTTTAATCAGTCTGCACATCCTACAGAGCTGCATAGACTTCTAGCACTCTAAGTATTGGAAAAATCTGCTGATGCTTCATGCTTATAGAAGGTTTTTATGCTGATCTCACATGGCTTATGACTGGAGAAATTGAACAGGAATTCCTTGCAGTTATTTCCCCAGGAGGTCCTGTGTTGCGTGAAGATTTAGGCAGATACATTTGTGGTCATCACACAGAAAAACTAAAATTGTGTAGTGGCAGAAGGGAGGGAGGAAATATGAACGTATTGTAGATGAGATCAGCAGCAAGTGCTTCTGGGAATATGGGCAGAAGTACAGAAAACTAAAAAGTACAGATGTCACAAAATAAGCAGGAACTACAGATGTCAGAAAAGGTTAGAGAAGGCTATTCTATAAATAATAAAGCACTGATCCTAGCAAGTAATTGAAATGTGGAGTTGTGAAGAGTTCCATTAAAGAGCTGTCATATGTACTGGTAAAACTCATGTTGCCACTCCAGTAAATCTCTATGAAAGAAGTAACTTTGTCCTGCTACCTACTGCTGCCTCTTTGACATAAAGTTCACTGACCTGATTATTCAAGGTTAGGATGTTTCTATGTTAACAGTTACAACATTGCTTCATTTCACCTAAATCAGATAAAAAGTAATGTATTTTTTATGTTTCTGAGTCCTCTTAAACAACATTAGCATTTCTTTTATAATGAATAACTAAAGTCTTACACTACTCTACAATACAGCCAAGTGTGCAATCTTCATTTGTATTTAGTATCTATATCCACCATGAAAGAAACAATTCTATTACATTTTGCCAAATTGTTCTTGGATAAGATCTAGAGCTGGTTTTACAAGTTCCATTTACATAGTTTTGGAGAGTCAAGCTGCTCATGTAAGAAGGTCACGTTTTGAACAGTGTCTTTAACCTGCCTTACTACTTGAGAGCTGTGGAGGAAGTACTTGCAGGGGTACTCTGTTGAGAACTCGAAGGGTACTGCAGAGAGGCCAGAAATCTGCAATTGTGATGCTGGTAAGGTCAGACAAATTAAAGAAAGCCTAGAAATAGTTCTTTTTATCTTCTACTTTGTTTCTGAGCTTGTGTTGATGAATAAGTAACAGTCTTCTTCTATACATGTTGATAAAACCATCTGTGAGTGACCTGATAAACTCTAGAGTACTCTAGTCCTTAGGATACAGAAACCATAATTAGACTTTACTGAATTTCTCATACAGCCATAGCTCAACTTAATTAGCTCAGACATATTTAGGGAATACTGTTATGGGTTCACTTAGGTGGACCTAAATTTGGGCTCTGGAGTTTGGACTAGGCTGAAGCTGTCAGCTGACTTGAGCTGGGCTGAGCTAACAGCTGACCTCTTCTAGCCAGTAATTTTGTATTCCATACCACATTATGACATCATCTCCAGGGCAGTAGGAACCAGTGTGGGAGTGGTTAAGGCAGTCGCTTCTCAGCCCTCCTCTTGGGAGGACTCACGATGCTGTCCCAGGGGGGATGGAGAGGACCAGGCCCACCACTGGCTCACAGGGTACCTCAGGAAAGTAAATTGTGTTGTTCTGGGTCTCTCCTTTCTGTTTGAGTTTGTCTCCCTGGGGAATAAGTCTTTTCTTAAGTAATGTGTAGTTAGGACAGTAGAATTTGTGTGTTCGTTAAGAAGTTGAGGTGGGGAACTTGTTGTTGCAGACTTGTGTGAGTGAATATTTGTACTCTCTTCTAATTGTCTCTTTCTTTCTGTGAAAAATATATGTAGTTTTAGTATAAATGCAGTTTGAAGTGTTTTGTTTCTTTCCCCTCTCTTTTCCTCCCTTTCCCTGGTGTTAGGAGGGAGGCTTCTCTCTCTGTGCTTGGGGGGGGTTGGCGGTTGCTTATCTCAAACCAAGACAGTTAATGGTGCCGAAACCCAGGAACGAACCAGGGACCTTTAGAAGTGCACTCCTCCCTATCACACACAGTGACCTGCAAGATTATGGGACAGAACAACACTGTGGCCATCCCTGTGTCTCTGTTTCTCGGCTGCTTCAAGGTGTTACAGGGGGTGCCATGAAGGCATGCATCACAAGGGGACATGAGAGTGGGAGACATCTCAGAAAATCATGGGTCATGTAGATATGATAAATAGAATGTGAATTTAAAACTTTTGTAGTTGTCTGGAGATGGTTTTTTCCAGTATATGTAAGAATTCACTTGGGAAATATTTCTTTGGGTTTTGTGCCTATTAGTGAGAAGTGGAGCAAGTACTTTTGTCCTTTGAGATTTTCCTGGTCACAGGAAGAACAGCTGTCATGAAGAGACAAATGTTATTTCTTCCTTTGACTTTCTATAACTGCTTAATGAAAAGTGTTTACCTCTTAGGAGAGAATGCAATGGTTCATCATGAAACTTAAAAAAAAGGCAAATTTATTCCTCAACAGACAAGGGAAAATAAGAGTTTAGGGAAAACACTGTAAAATGTGAGATTTCTACTCCAATGCATACTACCTTTTAGTTCTGATTCTTCTGTCTGAATTTATTGATTCTTATTTTTCACTTTTGTGTATACTCACCTCGTATTGATGTTTCAAGGTGAGGGATTTACTTTCTGTTTAATGCTATGTAGCTTTTCCCAGTGAAGACACTAAATTATTCCATGCTAGAGGGACACCTTTTCTTTAGTTTCGTTTTCTGTGAAATATTTTGCTTTGTTATCAACACTAATCTGAAAGTTGAGTAAAATCAATGTATGCAGAAACTGAAATGATTTACTCGGTGCTTGTTCAATGTTATCAGTCTTGTAAACATTCATAATATTCAAAGCAGATATATATCTATTTCCTTCTGCTATTTGCTTTAAAAAAACTTTACTCTTGTCTCCTTGATATTATCATGAATGCACAAAACACATTTTGTGCTGGTTTATATCCTCTTCTATTCCACTGAAATAGATGGAATTCTGGAGATACTATTTTTTTCTTGATAACTTTCATAACAGTGAAGTGCAAGAGAATATTTTTAATGTTTGAAAATACTTCTCTGTGGTACAGTTTCTGATATCACGATAATTTCATATAAAGGTTTTGGCTTTAGCACACCCTCAGTGTCACAAAATAAAAACTTATAGTATATTTCTGCATATATGAAATGTGTTCCAAGTTCTATTCTACAAATCTATACACTTCCAAGAATACACATACCGGGACTGACTTACCAATGCTTATCCACTTGCATAATCTTTACTTGCACAAGAAATCCTGTTGAAGTTAAAGCTCCCAGATACAATGCAATTACTCACATGCTTTAAGGTTACATGGATCTTGACAATTGTATTCTGCCCCCCAGCTAATTGTTTGCCTATGCTTTGTCTGATAAAACCTTCTAGCTGAACGCTTCTCTACTGTGAGTATATATTTTGAAAGCTGACAAATGCATGGCTTAAGAAGTAGAGAGCCAATTATAAACTGCCACACAATTTTTATGAGAAAGCAACTCTAAGTTGCTTTTAATATTATAACTCTTTTCGATATTGTACAATGTTGCTGTTTACCTCACTTTTCAGCAATTGTTCTCAAGAAAGACCTGGCTAACTGTAGATTTCTTGCTGATGATAGGAGAAGGAAGAAAGAAAATGTGAACATTGTCAATACCAGTCTTAACAATGACTTTCATTGTTGGGGCATAAACTGAGGTCATATTTGGCACTTAGCCCCAGACTGTTCTGCAACAGTGCTGTGTCCTAGCACAGACTTTACCAAAGAATTCTGAAGGCAAGTATTTGCGGAACACCAGTTCCAAAGCTGAATTTTCTAGTCTGTCAAAGGACAATATGTAGGCAGCCTCTATTCTAAGTAATGTTGTGTCATGACTGCTTGGTATCCACTGTACATATGCATACTGGGTGTATACATAAAATGTTATCTTCTTCATGATACTAATAATGATAAAACTTTCAAAGTGAAGGTGCACAATCTAGGGGATTATGTCACTTGGCTTTGCTAGAATAGCTGTCATAAATTGATTTCACATGTCAATAGTAGCTATTAGCTAATTGTATAGTCTGGCTTTTTGATGTGCTTCACATGCAGCCATACTTTTAGTAAAGCTGCCAACTGAAGAAGAAATAAAGTTTCCTTTTTTTCTTCCCCTCTTTTGAATTATTCAACTACATAATCATATCCTTATCTTCTATTGAATGTAATTAAATAATTCTTAGAAAATTATTAGGTCAAGAAGAGTTATGCCTGTGAATGAGTGAGTGTGAGCATGTGTTTGTGTGTGTGTGTGAAACAGAAAGGGAGTGATACTGAGAGTGGGGGTGTCTTTTTTTTTTTTGTCTTTTGAACAAGCTGAGTTAATAAGTGGTTTTCCAGCAAATATCCAACTCTACAAGCCAAACCTACAAAACATTTCCCCTTGGAGTATTACTGTAATAAGCATTGTCCTTTGGGAACTCCAATTCTCCATGCTGAATTTCTCTCCACAGCACAGTGGGATTTTTGGCAGGAGCTAGCAAGGAGAGTGTGGGATCTCAGCATTAGACAGAGACGTGCTGCTGATGGAGAAAAGTATTGTGCCCTTAACTTGCAAGAATGTCTTATCATACATAGGAGTTATGTTGGGGTATCTGAAGACCATTCCTGATTTGGTCAGTTCCAAAGGAACAATAGAGAAGTGCATCAGTCCATTGGCCAAAATGTTATGGACCCAGATTTAATTGTTTTGCTATCTATCTATATTCTGTAAAGTCAGCTTACAGAACATCTGTTGTATTTGCATGGCTGTTTGAATCAAATGTGTCTGTCTTCACTGTAAAATGATGGTGTACTTCAGCTCACACTCTGTCTGAGGAATTTCTGCAGCTCCATGCAAGTCAGCAAAATAGCACAAATTTATACCAGTAACACCATGACCTCAATGTTTGTTAAGCTTGTACCTCATTAGAAGTAAACTTGCTACTGTGGGTTTGTAATATCAGCTGGCTGCAGCATGATTTTTGCCATTTAGCCCACACATCTATTTAGCAGGCTGTATAATTACCGCTGTATGTGTCAGGATTATCCTGAGGTGATAAGATCTTGTTCTCCTGCTCTACTTTTCCCTACCAAAAACGAAACAAAAAAAAAAAAATCAAACCAAAACAACAACAACAAAATAAAAAATACAACAAAACCCCCCAAACCCCAAACAAACAAAAAACCCCAAACCCCAAAACTGTGGTGTTATCCTTAGCTTATAGTGATGCACATTAACAACAACCTTCCTAAGGTGAAATTGCCAGTTTACAAATAATGACAATGAAAAGCACACCTTCCTGCTCCATGTCTCATTTAACACTACCAACCTTCTCTTCTCTGTGATTCTCCTACCAACAAATCTTAGATTTCTTGGTGTGATAAAGCCCATCTGCATTACATTGCAATTTACTGTTCTCTGTAAATCAGAAATGGGGCGGTCCCGTGGTGTAATGGTGAGCACTCCGGACTCTGGATCACAAGGTCATGAGTTCGAGTCTCAGTGGAGACCCTACCAGGCAGTAAAATGCCTCTCTGTCATCCGATCCCGCCACATCTCGGATGCTCAGCAGGGTCAGCCCCGGTTAGTACCGGGTGCTGTGACAGTCCTGAGGACTTCTCTGTCACTGTCCAAGCTCGCTCGGCCGTGGCAGATGGACCTTGGGACTTAAACGGTGGGGCCAGTTCTGTGCACGCTGAGCCTCACCTAAAATCCACTGCACAGGCTGGAAGGGCACACCCTCACCTGGGGGAGAGCCCTTCCCAAATCTGCGTTTGCAAAGTTTGGTCACACAGTACAGTAATTCAGAAATGGAAGTTTTATTGTTCTAAAAACTTTTTTTTTAATAGATTGACGTATAAATGAAAGCCTTCTAGCTATTTAATTCATGAAGAATTCATTATAATAGTCAGGAAATTGGCTAGAAGATGGAAAGAGATACTGTATAAGGACAGTTTAACTACTTTGTTTGTATACATCAGATCTCATTCGTTTGGATCCATTGATTATTTGTTCCGTGTGAGTCCTTTATTTTTATTAAAATTATTTGATACAGCTTTTTCTGGCTCATCTGCACTTGACAGCTTGTGAAATGTAATTTGCAGAGCTCTGTGACCAGCAGAATTGCTTAAGCAGTCTTAGCTTTTTTTTTTTTTTCCCCAATGAATACCAGCCACCTAGCTTCACCTAAATAATATTCTTATCTTTGTAATGGTTGTGCTATGGAGCCCTATTTGCCTTTAAAACTTCAGTAAATGTCATAGACCTGCAAGAATAATTTGAGAAGGACTATTTACCATTGGTCCATTTTTCTTTTTTATAGAAGATAGGTGTGGCTATTAAATAGGAGTATTAAGCTGTATGGGATGTTAAGAGAGTGGATAAAAGGTCATTTTTTCCGAACACTGGCAGGGTGGACCCTAAAACCTCTGAACTACAATGGAAAAAAAGTCTTTAGAAGTGCTTAATAAAGGATGATTTTAACTTTTTTTCAGATATTCAAAAATATATTTTATTTCATTTGGGGTAATCCTTGGGGGTTTTTTGCACAATTGAACTGACCAAGATTTCTGAAGCTAACTATCTTTTCTTTGATGCCAAAGGGGTTTTTGTTCTGATTTTCACATTTTGTAGATTTTAGGAACACAGTAGTTGTAGATTTTTAGAGGGTTAATATTTCTAACAGTTTAAGTTTAATGCCTTTCTATCACTACCCCTGTCCCAGAACAGGGAGCTCAAATTCCTTTAGTTAATTAATCTTGTTTAGACTCCTTTCCAAGGTAAAGAGCTAAAGGATATCAGAAGGCCTACAGAATGAAACATAAACACAGGTCAGAGTGATCCAAAAGCCAGAACTGGATGAACTCCAAGAGACCTTTGTGTGCCCGAGGAAGAAGAGTTGATGAAGACAGAGGGTCTTGACGACCCCAGACCCAATTCCAGGGGTTGGACCAGGGGTGGAACTGGGGCTGAACTGAGAAATGTGTAAAGCAATGATTGGAGGGATCTTATTATAAAAGCCATGGAAACAAGAACTGGGACACCTGCATGTCATCCTGTATTCCTGTGGGCTGTAGGCCCTGTGTTATTAAAGAACCTTTACTTTTTATCTTACCCTACACTAACGTGGCTCGAAGTCCTTTTTTGGGGGGAAGGGTCATTCACGGCATCACTTCCAGTGAAAAAGATTAAGAAATAAAGTATTTATTTTTATTTAATTTATTTCAAGTTAGCAAAATACTTTAATTTCTGTTTCTTTTGCTTTTTGCTGTTCCCTGTTTATCACTCAACTCCTTTACTATGATTTCCTCCACCATCCACAGTCTTTTTGGAGGCTGTATCAGCTCAGGTGTCTCCTGCTGTAGCTCCACCTGTGCATCACCCTACTATCTTCTTTGGGTCTAAAGCTTCACCAGGATCATTTTCTGGTCTCGGCTGTGGTGGCTGAATGGAGGTTGTAGAAAGGTGGGGGTCGGCCTCTTCTCCCAGGTAACATGTGGTAGGCCGAGAAGACATAGCCTCAAACTGCACCAGGGGAGATTTAGGTTTTAGGTTAGGAGGAATTTTTTCATAGAAAGGTTTCTTAAACATTGGAATGCACTGCCCAGGTAGGTTGTGGAGTCATCATCCATGGAGATGTTCAAGAAGTAACTGGATACAGCACTAAGTACAGTGGTCTAGTAGACAAGGTGGTGATCAGTCAAAGGTTGGGCTTGATGGGATCAGAGGTCTTTTCCAGCCTAAATGATTCTGTGATTCTGTTGCAGTCTTTATTGTTGGTGCTTTAAGTGGGGAATGGATAGAAAAAAAAAAGTATTCTGAGAATGTAATTTTTCATGTTTCTAATAAGAAAAATCAGAATCAAAACATAAATCTAGGTATATCAGCCTATTCAGTGAAGAGTAAATGAAAGACAGTTATATTTTGTGGGCTGGACTCCTGTATGGGCAAAATGTTACACAACATGTGAATATGTAACAAGTTATACAGGGACAAATGGCACTGGGCAAAGGCCTGAAGTAGCTTAAATACTTGATTCTTTCTCCTGATGCAGCTTTTCTCAACTATATACCAGATAGTTAAATACAGTTTCCAAGCTGCCTACCTTTATGACATGTATATCCCTCCTTAATGGATCTTAGTCTTTTGGTTCATTTCCATTACATCTCTATTTCATGAAGCTGTATGATTATTTTGCACTAACACATGGGACACACACTGCTAGGAATATCAGTCAATGCAAAGGTTTGGGGAGTATAGGAACAATTGCATTTTATAGAAACAAGTTCTAAATAAGATAGGTAGAAGTCAAGAAGACAAGGAGCTGGAAAGCAGCTCTTAATTTGCAAAAAACTACCAGAAATGTGTACAGTTTATTCCTCTAAGAAACAAAATAATTTATTGAAAAATCTCATGCTCTGTTGACCTTCAAAAATACTCAATCCCCATCAAAAAGTTTTAGGTTTTTAAAAGAGGGCAGGGAAGTCTGACTATTTATTTTCATTTTCTTGTCTCCTTGGGACAACAAATAGGGAGAGAAGAAAACAAATCCTTCCGGTCAAATCCCAGTGTAAATGAAAGAAAAGGAAATACACTCAAGAAATTTGCTCTGTGGCTTTCTTAGAGGAAAATGTGGATATTGGTTCTTATCCTAGAACAACATATTATCCAGAGGTCACCAAAGAGATGTTGGTGGTGGAACATTCCAACTGCTCTACCAGACCAATCTGACTCTTTTGCCTTACACCAACTTCAGTATATTCAGGGCATGTTTTTTTTACTATTTTTAATCTGCTGCAGGAGTGTAAAGACATAATGATCTTCTTTGGATAAAAGAAGAACGAGCAAAACTAGTTTGGTCTAGAAACTATTGTTTGAAATGAACAGCTATTGCTAGTGATGCCATAGAGATTACACTTTAAAAAGAGTAGCACTTCCTCTTTGCATTGCATTTATGTTATTTTATTTTTGGAATCCTGTGAAAAGAAGCATTTTGAAAACTCTATGGAATATCAGGATTCCAACTGGTCTCCTTTGTTCCTGTTATTACATGAGATTTCTCCAGTCTCATCCTTCTACTATAGCTCTTGAAAGAGTATGCAGCTGGTAGTATAAAAGTCAGGCATTTCCTATGTTAGAAGATTATTCTCTGCTTTTATGAGATGTGTATCTTCTAAACATTAGAAATCTGCTGCCATGTACAGTTCTTAGTGTGGAGATAAATAATGTCATTAAACTAAAAAAAACCCTTTTAATGATTTCTGGCTATTCTGTGGGCATAGCAATTTAAACTAATACTTCCTTACAAAAATCCCCACAGTTACTCAAAGTTCTAAGCCCAGCAATCATTCAAGACAGTGTGGCATCATTCTTTTATAAAGTGGGTCAGTGGTGTTTTTCTGAAAGCTTAGCCCAGTAATTTTCGTGTTCTTTTTATTGCTATGTAGAAGAAGAAATACAAAATGTGATTTGGATTGTTAAAATGGCATAAAATTATTTCAATTTAGCAGGGACTATCTAGGAACAAGGTACACTAGGGAGGTCATTCTTAATTCCCTTAAGGACAGTTGCTGTGAGCTGACAAATTTATACTTGGCCAGCCCATGTTCTGCCCTTTGTAACAGGGAAGGAGCAGATCAAGCAAATTCTGAGTGCATCAAGAAAATTCTAACTACAGAGTTTTTCTGTTCACTTCAGTTTCTACTCTTGACTATGTATTTTAATGCTGAATATCAGCAAAATTAGAGAGAGTAGGACTTAGTTCATGTACTTTTCTTCTTTACTTTATTTATGTAGTAAATATTTTCTATCTAGAAATGCCAAAAATGTATGTACATTTAAATTTTTAATTGGAGAGATTTTCAATAAATCTTAAAGCAGAGGAAAATAAGGAAACAGTGTTAAAATTATTAACTGATGGGTGTATATGAACAATTTAACTGGAAGTTAAAACTAAATCTTTCTGTCATCTTACACATTTTTCAATTTTCATTTCATAGAATCATAGAATCGAATGGGTTGGAAAAGACCTCCAAGATCATTGAGTCCAACCCTTGGTCCAACTCCAGTCCATTTACCAGATCATGGCACCCAGCGCCACATCCAATCTGCGTTTAAAAATCTCCAGGGATGGTGAATCCACCACCTCTCTGGGCAGCCCATTCCAGTGCCTGATTACTCTCTCTGGAAACAATTTTTTTCTGATATCCAACTTAAATTTCCGCTGGCAGAGCTTGAGCCCATCGTGCCCCCTTGTCCTATTGCTGAGTGCCTGGGAGAAGAGACCAGCCCCCACCTGGCTAGAACTTCCCTTCAGGTAGTTCCAGACAGCGCTGAGGTCACCTCTGAGCCTCCTCTTCTCCAGGCTAAACAACCCCAGCTCACTCAGCCTCTCCCCATAGGACTTGAACAAGCAGAAATAGGGAGTAAAAGATTAAGATGTTAAGAAGTTAGTAAGTTACGCTAGTAGAAGGAAGAGAAACTTTCTTTTTTATTGTTACTATTCTAAATGCAAACAGCTTTCCTAAAGTCAGGTCTGAATTTGGAAATTAATCATGAGTCTAAAAATGGTCTTCTATTTGTAGAAGATAAGGTGTGCTCAGAACTATGCTGAGTATAAAAAATAAGTTCAGAGCACATTCTCAGTGATTCCATAACACAGCCGGCAGGGAATAATACACTGCAAGAGACATTCCCTGCAAGGCTCAGCACATCCCTTAGGCCCCTGGTAGATCTGACAGATGACAACATTTTGTAATTTGATTTCTTTTTTCTTTCCACACACACTTACTGCATTTCCAAAATCTAATCAAGAATGGGGAATTGAAATCTTGGTTTTGTAATCTTTAATTTATCAAAACTTTTAGATGCTTAAAACATATTAGCGTGTAATTAAAACTTTGGCGAATTTATTCTCTCATCCACTCTACTGTATCACTTAGAATTTATTAGGCAGTTATTAAACACCAAAATTATGTTTAATCCAGTGTTTCCTAAAAATATAAATGCAACTGTAAACAAAGCACTCACTCTTTCATAAATAGCCTATTTGGTTGAAAGGACAGGGATTGTTCCAAACAGCATTATATCAGAATTATTCAGGATTTTCCAAGTCTACCTTCATAGAAGTCACATGGCCAAACACTGAACCTTGTGAGAGCTTGAAAAGAATTTTTTACTATGACGTTTTCTAATTTAGGTTCCTAAATGATGTATATTTCTTTACTTAAAAATAAGTGATGCTGTTTGAAAAATGTATTTTTCTATGAAATTGGAATCTGTAAATGGGTTCTCATAGAGGTCTGTACCTTGGTGACTTTTTGCCTAAGGTATGAAAATCTAGAGGCATGGGGTTACATCTTCTGTGAAGGTTAATTATCAAATTTGATGAACTTCCTTCAGTCCCTCACAAGGGATATATTCAAATATATCAGAATATATAAATGTACTCAGAATATATTCAAATAAGCTTTGCTTTTGTTTTACAGTCTTTGAATAAGTGTGAAGAGGGCGAATATTTTTGTTCACCATTTTTTTATTAGGCTTTTTTCTTTGTTTTCCATTCTTTTCCTTTTTAATTTACCATTTTTGCTTTAGCTATCAGAGAACATTCCACCCTCTTTTCAAGTCTGTGCTTCATGTTCTGGAAAGAGGCTACTTATATATAATAAATAAGAGTGTGTGAAACCCTTATAGAAATAAAAAAAAAATTAAAAAATATTTAATAATAAACATTGTTATATTTCTTGGGAGCAGTACTCAGCAACAGATCTATGAACTAATGGCATGAAGGTACATCTTTGGATATATATAAACTGTAATGAGTGAAGGAAACATTTAGATTTTCAGAAAAACATTAATGTGTACTCTTGATATTTTTAAATTTTTATTTCTCTATCGGATCTTGATTTTAATGAAGAGTAAGAAAGCTGGAAACAGATACATTTGAGAACATATTAATTCCAAATGAATATTGTGACAATAAAATAAATTATGAAGTCCTCCAGGTTTTTTTGTCTATGCTCTTATCCAAAGCAAGTTTATTCTGGTGTTTATACAGATGATTATCTTCAGAGACTTTGGTGAGCCTTATGTTTCTAGGAATAAAACAGGAATTATCATCTTGGAAATGATTTGGCTGTAAAACTCTTCTCTTGTGTTCTGAGACGTGATGTGGTTCTTCTGAATAAGAGCCTCAGATTTTGTTTGGGAGTGGTGTTGACAGGGTAATACTTTTCATTAATCTGGCTCTTTGTCTTGCCTGTGTTGGATCAAACTGTGTTGAGAGCAGGATTGCAAACGGAAGCCCTTTTGTTTCAGACAATATTACACAAACATCATCTGTTGTTAAGGAAATAGTCATCCAGGGAACAGTCATCAAAAGATAGTGTGATGCCTTTACTGAATTCAAGCCCGTAAAGACTCTTCTGTTGAAATCAGAATGGTCCCTTCCCATTTTATTTTAAGCTACCCTAGCAGCTGCTGTAATACATAAAACAGCTAAATGATTTCATAACAGCATTAATGAATTGAAATGAGACTGCAGTCTGCTCTTCTTCAGTACAAACTTTCAACTACCTGGGATGAACAGGGGCTGCAATTTGAAGGAAGCCATCCCTGATATCTATAAAACTCCCATTGATCATCATACAAGTTCACAAAGAATGGAAAATTAACCTTGTTAGGAACATGGTAAAACAAATAATTTAAAACTAGGACTAGTCAGAGGAAGGGCTTTTTTGGCTGTAATGTTCCCTGTCAATAATCAGAACTAACCTTTATTCATGACAGACTTACAGTGGCAGAGAACTCTTTAAGATAAACCATTCAACACAAATCTTAGCTAATCTTTAACTGCCATGTTTAACTGAACATCCTTAGCATGCAGGCTGCATATGCTCAGTATAGTTAATGTATTCAAAGCTTCCATTTAATGTACAGTTTAGAGAAAGAGATGCATGAAATCATCCAGCTGAGGTAAAGGTAATAAACAAAAATCTTGTATATTTTATTTCTGATATATATTTTTAATATTTCAGTAAGAAAGATTTCAGTAAAGGAATTATTTTATTAAATTTTTCCAGTAAGGTTTTTGTATTTATTGGCATTATAAGTATTGACATGTGCCAATACTTCTTATAACAGTAACAATTTAGTTACAAGTCACAATTTTAGTCCTCATCTAAATACATGTTTACAGTTTACAGTGAGAGACATGTATTTGATGGATGGGCTGCTTGATGGATAAGGAATTGGCTGCATTGCCACACTCAAAGCGTTTTGGTCAACAGCTCAGTGCCCAGCTCTAAACCAGTGCTGTGACATTCCTCAGGGGTCAGCACTGGCACCAGTGCTGTTTAACACCTTAGTGTGTGTCATGGACGGTGGGCTGAGTGCACCCCCAGCAAGTTTGCCAATGACATCAAGCTGTGTGATGCAGTTGACACAGTGGAGGGAAGGGACGCCATCCGGAGGGACTTGGACAGTTTTGAGAGGTGGGCCTGTGTAAAACAAGGCCCACTGCAAAGTACTGCATCTGGGTCAAGGCAGCATAAATACATTCCAAGCACAGATACAGGCTGGGCAGAGAATGGATTGACACCAGGCCTGAGGAGAAGGGGATTGGTTGGGGGTGTTGGTTGATGTGAAGCTCAGCATGACCCAGCAATGTGCACTTGCAGCCCAAAAAGACAAACGTGTCCTGGCCTGCATCAAAAAAAGTGTGACCAGCAGGTCAGAGCAGGTGTTTCTATCCCTTTGCTCTTACTTTTTAGAGGTAAATAAAATATGACTTTGATAGCTGTCTTGGTTTGAGATAAGCAACTGCCAACCCCCCCAGTCACAGAGAGAAAAGCCTCCCTCCTAACACCAGGGAAAGGGAGGAAAAGAGAGGGGAAAGGAAAAAAACACTTCAAACTGCATTTATACTAAATCTACATATATTTTTCACAGAAAGAAAGAGACAATTAGAAGAGAGTACAAATATACACTCACACAAGTCTGCAACAACAAGTTCCCCACCTCAACTTCTTAACGAACACACAAATTCTACTGTCCTAACTACACATTACTTAAGAAGAAGCTTATTCCCCAGGGAGACAAACCCAAGCAGAAAGGAGAGACCCAGAACAACACATTTTACTTTCCTGAGGTACCCTGTGAGCCAGTGGTGGGCCTGGTCCTCTCCATCCCCCCTGGGACAGCATCGTGCGTCCTCCCAAGAGGAGGGCTGAGAAGCGACTGCCTTAACCACTCCCACACTGGTTCCTACTGCCCTGGAGATGATGTCATAATGTGGTATGGAATACAAAATTACTGGCTAGAAGAGGTCAGCTGTTGGCTCAGCCCAGCTCAAGCCAGCTGACAGCTTCGGCCTAGTCCACACTTCAGGGCCCAAATCTAGGCCCACCTAGGTGAACCCATAACAATAGCATTCTGATTTGATGTGATTCATGCTGATTCATACTACTACAAAATTTCTTTAGACAATTTCTATTAAAAATTAGTTTGTGTCATCTACTTACAAAATGGAAGTACTGTAGACTAATCAAACTAGGATTTAGTTTGTTTAGTAGTGGTCTAATCAAGCATGCCCTTAAATTCATACTAAAGGTCTTTGCTCTGTTGGTTGAAATGCAGTGTTTTAAATTCTGAAGCTGTGCTTCTCAAACACTGAATATTTGGTGAGAGCTCTTTTTCTCTGTAGGTGATCAGGGCCTCTCAGCAAGCTGAAAATGTAATTCTCTTCCAGGATGACTGTGTTGTCTGAAGATAACTTCTTGTTTGTGAACTATATAGACAGATCATTGCTGCCTGATATGGCAGGATATAAATCCAGAATTAACAAATACATTGCACTCTCTTGTCACTTGCTTTGCTGATTCAAAACTATACTCAGATATTGCAGTAGGTTAGGTTAGTCAGCAAGAAAAACTGATGGCATCCTGAACTTTGTGAGTTAATCCAGGTGTTCAGTGACAGTGTAAGGAGACTTAAGTGCTGATGACTGTACCTATGCTACCTACTTCAATCCGTTTCTCTCCCACATTATCTGACCCTTCCTTGAAAATCCCCTGTTCACAGCAAGAGTGAATAGCACACTCACACAGTTCAGTGAAATAAATGCATTCTAAGTGCTGCCACAAAGGCAGGGAGGAATGGAAGTAGATCTGCTAAGAAGATATTTTTCAACTGTAGAATCAAGTGAGGAAAAAATTGGGAGGTAAAATCAATGGAAGATTTTCATTCCTTCAGCAGCATGCTTGAAAGACAAATATCTAATAAAGTAAGCATAAGGATGTGCCTACACTATAATCTTCATGTTGGATCTGACTTGTTTTACTTTAACAAATCAATCTTTTAATATACCTGTGACAATTTAAGCTAAATTTCTTTTGGTGGACATTTATCAATCTGCTGCAGTTTCTTTATATTAAGTATCTGTGTTTCAAACTTTATGAGTCCAAATGGCATCTTGCATTGAGTTCTGCCATGCCTTCTGTCTCATGCAGGGCTAATTAGCCACTTCATTTGAAGTGAGATATTGCAACCTGACTTTCCTGCCTTCCACCCTCTCTTTAGAAGTCTGTGCAAAGCTTCTTAATTACCTACCACACCACCACATTTATCTGTGTTGACATGTCTTTGGAGATGCACCAGACTGCTGGCAAAGAAAATATTTTCAAACATTTTTTTAATTTCATAAATAGCACAAAATGCACAAAATGAAGGGAACCACAGGCAGGTCATGGTAAAGCAAGACACCTTTTCAAGACTCCTCTTTTACTGTGCAGTGTCTGCAGCAGTGCCTCAAGCCGATATCTGTTCCCCCTTTGATTCTTCCATATTTGTCTGTGTGTTATCACTGTTTTTCCTCTCAGCCTTTACAAGACCTATAGGTTTTTGTGAGAAGAGTGTGTCTTTGGCTTTTTCCTCTTCTTTCTTCTGTTTTTAACTCTGCTTTGGGGAATGCTGTCCTTTGGAGCATACTTCCAGACAAAGGTTAGAGAAATTATATCTATTCTCTTAGCTTCTGAGTAGTGCTTCAGCTCTCCAGTATAAGAGAATATACTGAAGATGCTGTCAGGCTAATCCTTCATTAGACCCTTGGTGCAAGTCCTATCTCATCTTATGAAGCATGACGGAGGGCAGAATAAAAACAGTGTAAAAAATAATGACCCTGCTGATTCAGTAAATCAAAACAAAATTCGGAAATGGCTTTTTCCTTAGTGTGTACAGCCATCTACCTTTTACATTGGATTTTTATTAAGAAGGATCCATAAATTCATGTTTTCATGTGGTTTGAAAATATTAATTCCTAAAGAAAAGTGTAGTGGATTGTAAATTTCCATAACATTTTGGTGTTGTTCTGCAGAGTATTTAATAAGAGGTTTGACTTGAGTGAAATTACACTATACTGTGACATGTGTCCATATTTATGGAGGAATTGGGCCATAGGTTCAAGCTCCCATTCCCAGGTATCGGCCTAAGAGTGGCCCCTTGGTTCCTTACCTGTTTATTGTCATATATGTTCTTCTGGTCTTTGTGTCAGCATATCATAAAACTGAGAAAGAGAAGATGATTTCTGTCACATCACAAGCTGGAGTGCTCACTTTGTCACTGAAACTAATTTCATTCTATGTTAGCTATATAATAAATGGGTTCTCCTGAAAAAAAATAATAAAAAAGAAGCAAAAAAGCATCCTATTAAATAAGATAAATAAAAAAAAAGTGTAAAAAAAACAAAAAGCAAGGGATTTTTGTGCAGGAGTTGCCTGACCTGCAATAAATAAACAATTGGGAACTCTTGATAATTCATACCTAATTAAATTGCTCTCATATATCTGTGTGGGCATCATTGTTAGTAGCAGTGCTGAGAACAAGCCATCAGCTCTCGTGGTAAGTAGGAGGTGTATATACTCCTCACCCACCTCTGCACTGTCGGGACAAAGTAAATAGTATCAAAAAGCCCTAAAATCAGTACTATTGAAAGGGCTGTATTTTGCTTAGGTAATAGTGGGCATGCATAGATCTAATCCTTGCTTAAAAATAACTAGGCTTTGTTGCCAGGACAGACAGCTTCTCCATTTCTTTGGGAATTATCCACTGCTGATGCTACCGTGAGTTTCAATGACGTTTTATGATATTCCCTTGTTTAAGTTTGCAAAAAAGACTAAAACTTGTACACAATATGAAGCTAATTGCCTTACCTATACAAATATAAAAATTAAATATAAATAATTATAAAATTAAGAAGTCCTTGTAGCAGATTCGTGTCTTTTAAATATTGTAGACTGTATGAAATCTCTTGATATAGTGCATATGCTGCTAAGATTCCATGAAATAGAAAGTTTCAGTGGGTATCTGGTAGCAGATACAGAAAACAGACTACACCAAAGAATGCTAAACACTTATCATAACCTCTACTTTAATAGCTGGAAATTAATTGATTCACATGAGGGTGAAACATGTTTTATTTAATATTTATATTACCAATTGAAACTCATAGGATGGTTTGGGTTTGAAGAGACCTTAAAGATCATCCAGTTCCACTGCCCCTACCATGGGCAGGGAGGCCTTCTACTAGACCAGATTGCTCAAAGTCCCATCCAACCAAGCCTGCAACAGTTCCAGGGACACATCAACAGCTTCTCTGGGCAACCTATTCCAGTGCCTGATCACTCTTATAATGGTGAATTTCTAGTTAGTTGATTGATACAAGATGATAGCCACAACTTTGTCAGTATCTAATTGCTTAGATACAATAAAGCTAAAAGCCACAACTTTGTCAGTATCTAATTGCTTAGATACAATAAAGCTAAAAGCTTCCTGGTGTACAGCTACTACTGCTTCCATTAGAGCTGTGCTAATATTCTCCACTTTTTAAAACCTCTTCTTCAGGATTGTTTTATTACTCTTACCACCATTAACAATTCATTTGCACGTAATTGCTAACAATGCATGGACATTTAGCAGAAAATAGGTTTCTGTCCTGAATGGACATAAGTCAGTAAAGAATGTACTGTCCCGACTCCTTTAGCTCAGGGCCCATTGTATGTAATGATTCCAGCTATTAGGCACACTAAAGTGTGTATAACTTGAGCAGGATATATAAGGCAATGAATAATAGGCAATGGCTACAGCAAGGATGTTATACTTACAGCTGTTGTTTAAAGTGGATCTAATGCAGATCTGTGAGGTACCTCACTTTGGATTCTTACATTCTCCCTGTGTTCTAAGGATGGAAGTTACTGCAGGGGCGTTTCAAGCATGATTGTCTGATTTTCTCTTCTAGACACAACAGCCACAACAAAAAGCTCATTTTTTATCTTTAATTTAGTAGCTCTTTTATTTATTTTTTTTTTACTCTTCCAAGTCACATTTCCTCCTTGCTTCTTTTTGCCTGACTTGCAGCTCCAGAGCTAAATGTCTGCTTCCTTAACCACCATTGACACCCCTTACACTCTGTGATATCTGGACTCATTGCCACATGCTCCTGTACTTTATCATAAACCAATGACACTGATGTAATGATGTAATGATCTCCCTTGAGTGTCTTTTCATCTCCTCTAGGTCATTGTCTTTCCCTTTACCTTCCGTTTCCCTCCGTTTTTTTCTTAAGAAACCTTGTGAAGGTCATCTTTCTACCACAACATAAAAGATGAGATAATAGTGTGGGTATTGCTGAGGTGTGATGCATTAGCTCTGTTGCATAGCTCACAGGCTTTAAATTCAAAGATTGGCCATGCATTGAAGACTTCCTGTATTTGAACATTCTTTCATTTCAAGACAAAGATTCTTTGCGTTATCAGGATTAGTCTTTTTTCTATCTTGACACTGTCATGAGCCATCATGCAACAGCAAATGAAATACACAAGTGTCTTTTAGATCCACCTCAGAATTTCTTTCCTGAAAACTGTGGGCAAATGTCAGCCATGCCAGTATTTATTCAAGAAGCACTTACTGTATTCAGATAATGTTGAACGGGTCAGTCAAAATTGGTATTTCTACCTGTGTTGACTGCACTGGCTATTGAATGAGTCCTTACAAGACCATCATTTGTTTCTAAATGACAAATTGTGGGCAGTGGTTTCTACCACTACTGGTGAACTGTGCATTATCTGTGCTTTACACTCTTGCTTTCTCTCTTAACAACTCTTCTATTCCCTGTTTGTTTGTTTCAAAAAAGAAGTATATTTCAGAATGTGTGAACTTCATAGACATATTATTCTTATTTTCATGTGAAGTTTCATAGAATCAAAAGCATGGAATGAAACTATTCCACTGCCCAATGTCAAGGTCAGCTGTACTGAGTCAATGTGTGCAAATGTTAAATGCATTTTTAAAATATTCTTAGGTCCTAAAGATAAAGACGCCACAATTGCCCTGGTCTGTTCACATCCCAGAATGTCAATTAACTTTTTTAAAGGAAGTGTAGTCTGGCTGGTATTCAGTTTCTAATCTACTACAATTGATAAATCCTTTTGTACAGAACCAATGCCTAGCCAGCTGTTTTTCATCCTTTCTGCATTTGGTTGATTAGATCTTCTTAATTTGACAATTTACACTTGTTTCTCTAGTTTTTCTCTATTTTTTCATATATTTTCTGTAGTCTGTCAGGACAATTTTCACTGACCTCAAACAGTTATGCAATTCATCCCACCTTGCTTAGTTAGAAAATATAATAATCAAAGTATTTTTCCCATTGAATAATCAATTAATGAATAATGATGAGCTAACAACAGGCTGTTTAGATGGTCACTTATTATCTGGCATTACAAACTGTTATCCTTTGCTCATCCCGAAACAATGGGATACTCACACCAGAACTGGGATTTCGAAGTGCTAGCTCAAACTTCTTCATCAAAATAATCTCCTCTAATTAAATGTAAAAGAAATGAAAAAAAAATAGAACATACTGAAACCTCATAAACTGATCTAGTTCTAGCTTACTTAATTCCTCCAATAGCTCTTATTAATCTCCTGGTGATATAACTAATGAAGAGTTAATGAGATTTGTGTGTGTGGTATCAGATTCACTGCCTGTGAAATACATTCATCTTGCTTCTACATCAATTTTGAATCTCTCAATCAATATGTGAACACAAGAGCCTCGAACAACGGAGAGACAGGAACAGACAGGTGATTGTCACTTCTTGTGGGTCTTCTGCTACTTCTGCAGCAACCCCATAAGTACTGTGTTTCCAGTTCATCGAGGTTGGGTTGGCTGCTATTAGAGAATGAGTGATCATGCTCTTAGTGTGTATGGCAGGAGTATGTGCTTGAATTAAAAATCCTGTGGAAATATTATAAACATCAACTGTTGTTGTATACATTTTTAGAATGTACCAAAATTCTTACATTTTAAACTTATTTTTTCAAGGAGATGAATCCTCAGCAGTGCTATCCTGAATATAGATTTTGTATATATAATATATTGGCATAACAGTACTCTGTCAATAGCATGGATTCACGGAGAAATACCCTTATGCTCAGCTTTGAATTCTGTGGAAAATAGATGAATTTCTAGTAAGCTTTTAACATGTCCTGGGGGCTTTCACAATAGGAGCTGATAAAATTTTATGGAATGCTCTACTTTTATGTTTAGTGAATATGATGAGAATCATTCTACCCTGTACAACAGGGTAGAAATTAACTGAATAGTTTTGAATGAGCTACCCATAAACATTTGCTGCATTTATTTTACAAGTTAGCATTTTACACAGCACAAACTACTCCTTTGAAAGCACACAATGTGTGTATGTGTTATGGAGTTGCAGCACATACCCAGGAAATGGAAGCATTATTTTGTAAGTCTTCTTGATTTAAAGAATTTGAACCCACATTTTCCAAATGCCTTATCCAATTATTATGATGACAGCACTCTCAGTAATTTCTGGGGAAAACAAGGTGCTGTGCAACTGTGCATGCTAAATTCAGGGGCCTGGAAAAAGAAGCGAAAGAAGACAAGTTTTAATACTTCTATGGGAAAGGAAGAGTTCCATGATTATAGTATTTTTTCCAATTATTTATGTTATGAATATCCATTTTAAGACAAAAGCTTTTGAATTAGGGCCTTAGAATACCAAAATTTGATCTACCACAGGTGAGGCCCAAGTGAATGAGTCTCCTCCTGATCCATGAGTATTTGAAATCCTAGTTTTGAAGGGGGAGATGAGTACTGTCATGGCAGGAGAAAATGGTAGCCATACCCAGAGAAGTTATTTTTAATTTTTTTTGTGTGTGTTTGATCATTATTTTCAAATCAAGGTTTTGAAGAGTATCATAATAATAGTTCACTCCCAGCTATGATAATTGCCAGAAACATCTTGAATATATTTCAATTTAGTGTAATACTCAATCTGTGATCTGAATATATGTAAATCTTTACTTGATGTATATTTTCTATTGTTATAATGTGAAATTTATTTTGGAACAGTGATGGTTATCCATCAAGATGTTGCAGCATTAAGTTTGGATATTATGTATTTCATGGCTATTCATTCTTAATACATCAGTGGTAGATGGGAAGCTCTGTCTCTTCTGAAACTGTTTACTTCCTCTTACCGTGCAATCACAAATTGCAGCTATTAATAAGCAGTATTATTCAGCAGCACTAAAAGTTGGTTAGGCCACTGCTTTCTGACCTTGGATCTCAATACAGGTTTAGATACAGCTAAAAGCAAGCAACGTCTACTACTTTCTACTCAAGCTATGACAGTTTCGTCTGCCCTAGGATTACTAGTTGGTGCCAGGGCAAGTGTCCTAGTTCAGCAAGAGGGACCAGCTAACCCTGTGTGGGGGTGATCAAAGCTGTGTATTCCACCCCCTCTATTCATAACCCAAGGACAATGGACCATTAGCAGCAGCTGCCCAGGGAGCCATTATCACCTTCACACCCAGCCTGGGGGGGGTCAGGCCATCAACAGTTCAACACCCCCTGGCTCCCAGAGTTAATCACCCACTGTGTGAGTCCCTGCCCAGGGGGAGGGACTGGGTGCTTCTTGAGGGTACATAAGTGGTGGGTAAGAAGACCTTGGGAACTTCTTGTCGGATCCAGAGGAGCAGCAGGACCCCGACAGAAGGAGATCCCCACTCTCGCCCAGACCACAGCCCTCGCCTGCACCAACAGGTTTTTCATTTCCTTTTGCTCTGGACTTGGGGGAGCCACAGGGGTCTCAGCACAAGGGCAAACAAACCCCCTTGGGATTGTGCCCCAGGACACTGGGTTATACTGCTGGGATTTTGTGAGTTGAAAGCAATTTCCCTTTTGTGTCAGTGTTGTTATTGTAATATTATTATTAAATTTTAGCTCTGACTTGTAATCTCTCTCGTGGTGAGTTCATTTCCCGTGCTGGTTCGCCTTTAAACCAGCACAGGAAGGAAGTGGCAAGCAGAGTTTGGCTAGAAATTAAAGATATGGAGGTATGATTTTCAAAAACTAGCTCAACAAAAGAACAACTCTTCCCAGGCTATTTATAGCATTAAAATGTGAGAAATTTTCTCCCATTGTAAATTAACAGGTTTGAGACAGACATTGTGTCTTGGTTTGAGATAAGCAACTGCCAACCCCCCCAAGCACAGAGAGAAAAGCCTCCCTCCTAACACCAGGGAAAGGGAGGAAAAGAGAGGGGAAAGAAAAAAACACTTCAAACCACGTTTATACTAAAACTACATATATTTTTACAGAAAGGAAGAGACAATTAGAAGAGAGTACAAATATACACTCACACAAGTCTGCAACAACAAGTTCCCACTTCTTAACGAACACACAAATTCTATTGTCCTAACTTCACATTACTTAAGGAAAGACTTATTCCCCAGGGAGACAAGCTCAAGCAGAAAGGAGAGACCCAGAAAAGCACATTTTACTTTCCTGAGATACCCTGTGAGCCAGTGGTGGGCCTGGTCCTCTCCATCCCCCCGGGACAGCATCGTGCGTCCTCTCAAGAGGAGGGCTGAGAAACGACTGCCTTAACCACTCCCACACTGGTTCCTATTCCCTGGAGATGATGTCATAATGTGGTATGGAATACAAAATTACTGGCTGTTAGCTCAGCCCAGCTCAAGTCAGCTGACATCTTCGGCCTAGTCCAAACTTCAGAGCCCAAATCTAGGCCCACCTAGGTGAGCCCATAACACATTGGTGAATAGGTGATCTGGATTTCAGATTCCTTTGAGGAACAAGGTGTCATGGTATGGTGAGATTTGACTGCTCAACCCCAAGAGTGACACTGCTATAGCCCATACCCTTATCCAGCAGTGCAGTTCCACAGTCTCTGAGCACGGGGGCTGGTTATGGGGTCTGTCTAGAGACCCTGGCATGGTAAGTGGTGAGCCAGGGCAAGGGGCTCTAGCTAGGAGCAGAAGGAGATGACACAAGAGAGGGCTGGAAGCAGCATAGTTACAAGGAATCATGCTGAGACAGGCTGCCTTGAGTGTTGATACCATACAGAAAGGGCCACACACGGAGCTGGAGACCAGCACTTTGGTACTGTCACAGAGACAGGGACTTACATCCAGGGAATGACCTGAAATGGCATCCCACATCCATGGGGGAAAGTCTCAGGGGAGGCTGAGCAAGGACAGACAGGCCCAGTAGTGATCTCAGGATCTGACAACAGGTTGTCAAAATCTGGTTGGAACAAGAGTAAAGGGCTTGTCAGTTAGACTGTGAAAGAGAGGGGATAAATGAAACACTTATTTCTCCTTTTTCACAACTCTGAAATGCAAAGTGAGCTATATAGTATGAAGTATCATGCAAACTACAGACTACTTCCTCTAAGCACTAATTAAAAACAGGTCATGCTGTAAAGGTCTAGGATTACCTTGTATAAGTACAATTGCGTAACAAGTACCAACTGTGGAAAACCATTGGTGTTAGAAGTATGTAAAGCAATAATCTTAGGTGAGGGAGGTTGTTTTGTGTGTCAACAATCTGTCAGATTATCCACAGAGAAGCTTCATCCTCCGTATCCTTCAGTCCTTCATTTTGAGGGAAAATATCTCTCCTACTAGTAAATTAGAAGGGAGATAGAGAATTTTGGAAATAAGTTGTTCTTGTAATACATATTGATTGTCAAAGTACCTAGAATTTTCTGCCAGTATCTGAGACACAGTACATTTATTTTATGAAGTATCTATTCAGAAAATTTCATGAAGACTGATCTTTAAAAAAGGAGCTTTTATCCTAACAAGCTAAAATTTAGAGTTCTCATTTTGCTTTCAGTTGCATCTTGCAAATTTATTTTTCAAACATATTGTTACAAAACTGCTGTTCTTCATAAATTAGAAAATGGGGAAAGGTACTCATATGGGAAACTAGAGTATTCTAACTGTTTGTCTGTGCTTTTGCTGCAAATAACTAGTCTTTGAAAACTTGTCATATTAGAAAAGGAGTTTGAATTCCACAAATATGTATAGTGAATACACTTAACACAGTCTGGAAAAGGTGAAATTTAGCCCCCATTTTTAAACAGGAAAATAAAGAAGACCTGGGAAACTACAGGATAGTCAGTCTTACCTTGGTACCCAGTGAGATTATGGAGCAGATCCTCCTGGAAGCTTTGCTAAGCCAGTAGAAAATTAAGAGGTAATTGAGAACAGCAAACTTGTCTTCATTAATGCCATATGTGCTGGTTTAAAGGCGAACCAGCAGGGCAAGTGAACTCACCACGAGAGAGATGATAAGTCAGACCTAAAATTTAATAATAATATTACAATAAAAACACTGACACAAAAGGGAAATTGCTTTCAACTCACAAAACCCCAGCAGTATAACCCAGTGTCCTGGGGCACAAACCCAAGGGGGTTTGTTTGCCCTTGTGCTGAGACCCCTGTGGCTCCCCCAAGTCCAGAGCAAAAGGAAATGAAAAACCTGTTGGTGCAGGCAAGGGCTGTGGTCTGGGCGAGAGCGGTGATCTCCTCCTGTCGAGGTCCTGCTGCTCCTCTGGATCCGACGAGAAGTTACCAAAGTCTTCTTACCCACCACTTATGTACCCTCAGGGAGCACCCAGTCCCTCCCCCTGGTCGGGGACTCACACAATGGGTGATTAACTCTGGGAGCCAGGGGGCATTGAACTGTTGATGGCCCATGAGCAGCTCTGCCCCCTCAGGCTGGGTGTGAAGGTGATAATGGCTCCCTGGGCAGCTGCTGCTAATGGTCTATTGTCCTTGGGTTATGAATAGAGGGGGTAGAATACACAGCTTTGATCACCCCCACACAGTGTCAACTGGTCCCTCCTACTCAACTAGGACACCATATCATGCCTGACAAATTTGATGGTCTTCTGTGACTGGGTTAGAGCCATGGCCAACTGCTTGTCCTCATTAGTTCATCAGCCTAATCAGAACATGCATATTTCTTATGTATTCTCCTAAACGTGTTGGTTTCATCAAGTATGTTAGTCCAGTTTGGTTACAATTTTTGTTGCAGAAAACTTTCCTTAGTTTCAGATTTTATTTCTTTGTGATCATGAGTGGTGAACTATTAAGAAGGAGGTACCTCCTTGTACTAACAGTACTAGATTGTTTTAAGCTTAGGATGGTGTATTTCTTTATCTCAAGGCTCCTAGTAATGAAAAGAGGGACTTCTGTCCATCCATTTTTCCTTTACCCTGAAAGCAAATAACTCACTGGCTCACTATCCAAGGATTTTCTTTCCTGCCCCATTTACATCAGCATTTCTGAGTGACTGAGCCAGTCTGGTGAATTTTCTGGGACTGGCAAGGACACCCTGCTGACCTGGATTCCACAAGGTGCTATGGGATCATTGAAAGAGACTGTCATCTCTCTTTATTATATCTCTCCTGAAGCTGTACTTTCTCTTCTCAGCCCCAGCAGTTCCCCAAAATACATGTTAGATAGTTTTCAGCTATGTAACTATTTCAATTGATGGATCAGAGGGACAGGATATTCAACTCTTTCTTCAACAGAGGATTCTCAAGCATATGATATGTTACATTTCAGGTATCTGCAATATGCTACAATTTATTTCTTATAATAGAAGAAACGCTATCCAGAAATCCAATCATTACCTGCCACACAAAAAAGCCACTTCATGAAATATTTTGAAATACATGAAGCAATATAATCAGTGTGAAAAATATTAAAAGTTTGCTGGTCCATCACATTCTGTTCAAATGCTATTGTTGGCATTACTGGTTTATGCAAGACTTGGAAAATAAATATTCAGCCTGATGTTAGGATTCTTCTAGTTATGATAAAAGATTTCTTCCCTGTAGAACAATTTTTGATTCTTTTCTATGCTTAAGTAATGCATGTTTTGTGATGTAAACTCACAGGAGTGGTAGATTATATTTTTAAACAGAGAGATACATAGAATGATCTTAATTTTTTCCAGACAGACTGCCATGTGTACTTTACCTTACATGATTTATGGAATCTTAAGAGGAAAATCTTAGCAATAGAAAATATTTTTAAAAGAAGGGAGTAATGAGTACCAGGTTTAATGAGAAAAATGATAATGCAGTTGGTTGGAAACCTCTCCAAAGGCTCGAGTGAATTCCTATTCATGATGTGCTGTGCAGGACAGGTGGCATATTGTCTTTTGGTTATCACATCTTAAAACACTGTTACCATTCCTCCCAAATTTACTGGGTTTTTTAATAATCTCCTTTTGTTTGTGTAGGAATGCTGACCATGGAGGAGCAGGGTGGGGGGTGGGAAAGTGGGATTGGCAGTAGCTTATTGCCTTTCCAGTGCCCATGACTGGTTTCTCATGAGTTCTGAAAAAATTTATTTGCTGATTTTAAATTGTTTTTTTTACTTTTGTATTTGAAACATATTTTCTTCTAGCTACAATTTTAAGCATTTTAACAATTGTTTATGAAATCACATTGATTCTAATTTTAATTTTTCCTTGCATTTTAGGAATTTAAATTAATTTTTTTAAAGCTGTTTGAGATTTTGTTTGGATGTACCAAATATTATACCAATAATATTATGCCAATATTTTGTACTGTCCTTTACACTTTGTGGGATGTAATGTCATGTTATTCAGTGATTTGTAAAGAACTGCCACATGAAGAGAGACTATTACTGAACAGGCAGTTTTTATTTGCTTGTTTCTTATGTATTCAGGTGGTGCTTCTCTGTAATTTTGTTACTCATTCATAATTTACCAGCACTTTCATGTCATTGCTGCTGAACAGTCATGAAATATCTTCCAGAGTTCAGAGGATCCTGCAATTTTATTTTTTTTTCCTTTGAAGGGTATATGATGGAGAAAGATAATGCAGTAGTTTTGAGCATGTGTAAAAGAATATTCTTCAAAGTGAGTAATACAAGAAGGAAAATTATATTCAAATAATTAGTTAATGGAAGGAAGACAGATAGCATTTAAAGGCTAATTGAGGAGCAACCCCTTAAACTTACTGTAAGACTCTGAGCCATGAAAACTTGCTTACTTCAGTTAAGTTTAATTCAAGTTTTGGGAAAGACCCATAATGAACCTAAGTAAATTTAGGAAATCAGATTTTTTTTTCCTGTTTTCCTACCTTACCAGAAGATGTTTTCCTCTTCTTAATTTTACATCTGCTGATCTGTTTTGGGAAGCATGTGTCTATGTGTCTGCATTTTCTTGCTAGTGATTATTTATGACAATTTTTTTTTTAAAGCATTCTTGGCATCTCCCCAAAGAATGCTAGTCTTGAGATACAGCTGTATTTCTATTTCTGTCTCAATTTGAAAATTAGATACATGGTCACACAGATGCCATGCTATGTCATTTTTGTGTTAAGCAATGACACCTTCTACAGAAATTTTTTTTTTTTAATAATAATATTATCAGTTAACATTTGTGTGGAATATATTTAGGCAGAAATATTCAATATTTCTTTTCAGTGTTTTGGTTCATGCAAACAAATGATCCACTACTGAAAATCTGAAGTTTTGAATTCTACTTAAAAATGAAAAATATTTTAATCCTTACTATTGTATAAAGAAAAAAAGCAATCAGAAATCCCTTGTTCTAAAAGATTTTCTTAGTCTACTATTCTCCTATGGAGCCTTCCAGTCTTATAGCCAGAGTATCTAAAACATGCTAAAATTGATGCAAATTAAATACTAGCAATTAAGTTTATAGCTACCATAAATTGTCTTAGCTTTTTGGTGGAAGTAAGTGAAAACCAGAAAAAAAAAAAAACATAAAAATGAGTTTTGTAGAAGTGTATGTAAGCTTTTTATCTCCCTGCTGCTTAAAGAAACAGCAGACTTGTTCTGCTTGTAAAATGTTTCTTAATGACATTAAAAAAATAAAATTAAAGCTAAGGGGCTAGTAAAATAGTCTCTTAAAATTTTCTTTGCTGAAGGAATATTTTCATGAGATATCACAGTCCAATTAGTGTTAAGAATTTGACTTGTCAGAATTATGCCTTTTATTTGTTTGGGGTTTTTGTTTGTTTTTGGGTTTTGTTTTGTTTTTTGTTTGGTTTTTTTGTTTGTTTGTTTTTTGGTTTATTTTTGTTTTTTGTTTGTGTTTTTTTTGGTTTTTTGTTTGTTTGTTTTTTGGTTTATTTTTGGTTTTTTTTTAGTTTAAAAGCTACGTGACTATGGTGCAGTGTCTAAGCCTCAGGCTCACTCATTCCTGCAGTGAAGGCATTTTCTGTTGACTTGTGGGATTCCACTTGGGATGTTCCTTTTTAATTTTCTTCTGACTTGATTATTTTGTTTTCACAACCAATTTCATGAGGGTGACATTTTCTAGAATAGTCAGTTTCTGAAGCAATCACCTGGAACAAGGGACATGAGATGTTAAGTATCTGTTTTGAGTCAGTCATATGAATAACATGAGGCAGATTTTCCAGCTGCCCAGGCAACTTCCAAAGCCTTAAGGCACCAGCTCCAATATACTCATTGTGCTGGTTTAAAGGCGAACCAGCAGAGGAAATGAACTCACCATGAGAGAGAGATTATAAGTCAGAGCTAAAATTTAATAATAATATTACAATAACAACACTGACACACAAGGGAAATTGCTTTCAACTCACAAAAACCCAACAGTATAACCCAATGTCCTGGGGCACAAACCCAAGGGGGTTTGTTTGCCCTTGTGCTGAGACCCCTGTGGCTTCCCCCAGTCCAGAGCAAAAGGAAATAAAAAACCTGTTGGTGCAGACAAGAGCGGTGATCTCCTCCTGTCAAGGTCCTGTTGCTCCTCTGGATCCAATGAGAAGCTACCAAAGTCTTCTTACCCACCACTTATGTACCCTCAGGGAGCACCCAGTCCCTCCCCCTGGGCGGGGACTCACACAATGGGTGATTAACTCTGGGAGCCAGGGGGTATTGAACTGTTGGTGGCCCATTAGCAGCTGCTCCCCCTCAGGCTGGGTGAGAAGGTGATAATGACTCCCTGGGCAGCTGCTGCTAATGGTCCATTGTCCTTGGGGAATGAATAGAGGCGGTAGAATACACAGCTTTGATCACTCCCACACAGGGTTAGCTGGTCCCTCCTGCTGAACTAGGACACTCATCTTTGCTTCTTTAACCTTTCTTTGAGCATTTGACTTTTAAAATGAAGGAAAGGCCAGAAAAACTTCTCCTCCTCCTCAAAAGGCAGTGTAAACAGAAGAGAAAGGTTGGAAGACTCTGAGGAGAGCCTCTGTGAGATCTGATTTGTTGCTCATATTGCTGCAAGGAGTCAATGGCTGCTACTGGGAGTCACCCATTCCTGCTTTTTTCCCTTTAGCAGGAATTCCTTTCTGGGATCTCCAAAGACAGTGACAGTCTTTACTTTCTAGGGATTTACCACAAACAGTGTAGGCAGCAGCCAGTTTTTCTTATGCCTTTAAGCTAGGCCTGCATCTCTGAGAATAAATGTGCATGAGAATGGCTTCTACAGGGGCATGTTTAAAATTAAATTCTTGTTATACTGCTCTCCTTGTTGACTTCACAACTTAAATGAGTGATACAAGAATGGACCAAGAGAAAATTTTAGTTTACTGAACTGTGTTTTGTTGATATTCTGGTGTTTACTGAAGCTTGCTTTGATAGAATCAAGCTTTGTAACTACTTCATGTTTTCGCTACAAAAATATCTGCAAATACAAATGATTACATACAATACATGCATACACACATATATGCAAATGTATGCATATATTTGCATTTATTTCACAGGGCTCAGCAACATTAGGTTTTGATGTATGGTCAGAAAGGATGTGTTTGGATATGCTTTCACAGTCAGAACCTATTTAGTGGATTTGTAATTGCATAGTAAGATCCTGTGGTTTTTTGGGCAGTATTTATTAGGCTCACACAGAGCAAGGAGCTGACTCTTGCTAGTTCCCTGGAGGCTGAAGATATCAACTTCAGGATTTCCTGTGGCATCAGTTAGTGCAGTAACTGAGAAATGAGATTTTGATTTTGGAAAGCTTGACTAAGTTCTGCAGTAAAATGTGGCATAACACATTGTGGTATCTACTCACTGTGCCCCTGGAAAATTAACCTTAATGTCTAGCTTCTAAATTTCTAGTATCTATATTATTTATAACTGCCAGTGGTCACAGTACTTTGTTAAATTTTAAACTTAACTAAAAATGTTAGCATTACACATAATCTATTGCTTAGCAATCCCACATTTCATATTTAATTTCTACATTGATAAGCAATATATTGCCTGCATTTTCTGAAGTAGCATGAGAATAGAAGCAAGTGCCAGTCCTTCACCTGTAATGCTAAAATGCTGAAGCTTGTTCACAGCCCATGAATGAGCAAATGTTTCTGGTTTTGTCCCTATGAATACAAATATTGTAAAAAATAAGATATCGCAAACTGTTGTCAAAATATATTCTCTCACTCCCTCACCTTTAGTAAAGACATAATAATGAATGCAGTAGGTTTGTGGTTAGTTCTGAAATGTCTTGATATGTAAAGCTTTAACATGGATTATATATGAAGCCATCATTGTTTAAGCAATTCTTCCCATAACGTGCTTTTTACACTCCTACTGGGTTTTATTTCTAACCTGTTCTCTTCTAAGATGAAGATATTTTAAGAAACCACTTTCAAAAAATGTCTTGGGTACTTAGTAACCTGACTATCAATGAAAGTGCAAAAGACTCACTGTCTCTTTAGAAATCAAAGCTTGGACTATGTGGTTCCTTCTGAGAATTTTTTCAGTTGCTGTCCACTGCTGTGATTAACAGAGGTCAATACGGAAACCACATTGGTTTAATCTGGGTCTTATTTATAATATTAAAGAACCATTGATACCCATCCTTTTTTGTCTCCAGCTAGGCAAAAATATTTTTGCTTAAGCTTCTGCAATGAATATAGGTAGCATAGATGGGTTACTGTCTAGCTTGAATAGAGAGAAGATTGGGCCTTCCTTTCCCCTTTTAACACACTGAAATATGAGAAGTTAGCTCTATCAACCATTCTAGAAGAAAGTTGATAGTTATAATGAGTAGATGACTCACTCTTAGTTAAATGGAGAATGAACAAAACGTTTAGTTCCTGCTTTCACCAGCTGCTCATAACACTTAATCCTCAGAGTAAGTAAATAGAAACGGAAAACTTTTATTCCCATCTTAGAGGTGAAGGCTGAGACACAGCCTGTGCTCCACTTCTTTCCATTCTAATTAACATTCACTTTTGCTTAAGTGCAGTGAAAATGTTAATTTGAACTTGCTCATGGGAACTTGCTCACCTAAGAGGAAGTTACAAATGTCTCTGTTGGTTCCTCTGGTTCCCTTTTATGTTTCCTCTTTCATTGTTCCTAAGAAGGTGACCAGATTTGTTTTTAATCAGTTGTTCATTTCATTGTGAATCTTGTGCTTAATTTATGGTATTAATAAATGGTAGCAAAACTAATGAGAAGGGGCATTATTTCCTTTTCCTGTTGCTGGGATCCTAATAGATTTTATGATAAAAAGAAAGAAATAGAGGTTTCAGGATGTCTGTTATAAAGTTTTAACAGGGACCCAATGAATTTTCAATATATAGACAAAATTATAACCTAAACTGTAGGGTTAAATGTAATGCATGTGTTTATTTTAAGCTAATTTTAGTTTTTATAATTTTTAAAGAAACAATAGATCAATTTTATTGCATTAAATTGCTCAGAAAAAAACTATTTAGCTTTTCCACGAGGTCAGTATTATTATTATTTACTGCATGGTTGTTTTGGCACTAATGTATAATAAAAGTTTCTTTCTTTTTTTGGTACTCTAGGAAGCAGACACAGAAAGACAGAAGATGAAAGCTCCTATTTCCAACTTGATTCTCTTGTATGCTTCTCTAACTCAGAGCTTGAAGGTTGTGACCAAAAGGGGATCAGGTAAGTAAATCTTCATCTCTCTGGTTATGATGTGGTTTGAAAAGAATTGCTGAATGGTTGCAAGTATATCCTAGGATGTTGTTGTGGTGGTTTGGAACATTGTTAAGAGGATTTCAAATTCTGCAGTGCAAAATGTTGGTAGCTTCTATGTATTTTTAGATTATTGTGTCATGGACTTGATGAAAAAACCCACAAAAATATTAAAATCAGATATGTAATGGGAAATGAATGTAACCATTTTTCTGCTGAAGGAAAGTTAGTTAACTTGAAAGACTTTGTTGCAATCAGTGTTGTTAAGTTGAGCTACTGGATTTATCTTTTTGACTACCTGCTTTTGGAATTGTAGATCATAGAATTTTGGTTTAAGCAACTGATTTTTGCAATATAACAAGTAGATCAAACACATTAAATTTAATAACCTTGAAAAGTGAACAGCAAGATGTATTTTTTGGAAAGGATACCTGATACATGATTGAAGGGTTTAATTCAGCAGAGAAAATAGAGGCATTTTTCAGAAAGCAAGCAGAGGGTGATGTGTTTGCCAAACATCTTTCCTAGTGTTACTATGGATGAGTCATCTTCATGTGTAAATAGAGAACACCAGTACTTATACAGTTGGATAGTTTTGAGTTCATTTTTTCTCTGTCACCCTGAAATTCTAATTTGCCTCTTTGACTTTTCATTGGATAATGAAAAATAAAATAGGATACTACTTCTGCAAAATAACTTGCTTAATGGCACTAAAGAAAACTAAATCCTCTATGAAAGTCCTAATCCCATGTTGATAGAATTAGTTAATTACATTTGCTGTTGCTAGTCATTTTTGTTTTAGCTTTGGAGTGCTTAAGGTGGCTTTTGTTGTGCTGTTCCATAAGTCTGGCTCTGATTTGGTTTTGTATTTTTGTTGGTAGTAGTTGTAAATTGGTGCTTTGGGAAAACACAAGTCTTTATACATTTTGGGCAACAAATTATGTCTTGTATTTTCAGTGGATTACATTTGTAAGAACAACATAATGAAACTGATTATGTCTCTGGTATTTGGGTACCTGGAAATGTAGATTGAGGGAAGGCAAATAAGGACTATTATGATAAATTAAAGTATTCCTCAATGAAGACTTGAGATAAAATCATATTTGGGGTTATTTAAACTCAAGAAAACTGAAATATGCAGACTGACAGAGCAAAGGAGCTGGTGATGGCCTGATGTGTTTGTAATAGGATGTTTAAGCCTAGATAGATGGCATAGATATCCTTTGAATGTGTCTGGGTAGGGTGTTCTCTTTGATTAATATATAATACTTGTTAGCTTTAAATCAAGGCCTTTTAATTCAAATTTAGTACAAACATTACTGATCATCTCAAAGTAAATTTTCCAAAGACATTCCATTTATAAAGAACTAAAAAATGACCAGGCATCAGATACCTGTTGCTTGAAAGTGACAATAATAAGAACTTGGGTAGTCTTTACATTTTATTTCATAATTTTTGCCTCTATCATCTTCCTCTGATTAACCAACGCAAGACAAAAATGGTAAATATGCAATTAAATTTATGATCAGCAATTTATGTCTATCAAAAATTTATGTCTAAATTTATGTCCAGCAAAAGAAAGAGCATACTAAACTTTTCAAGATGTATAGACTATGTTCTCATCCTGATGCTGCAAGAAAAAGGAAAAACGATAATGGAGATCTTTGGATCATACCTTGCTTTAACATGGGGTTCTTGATGTCTGTTGTGTGTGATCTTGTTATTCTGTATACAGTTTCAATCAGCTGTATCACCAGGGGGGAAGTTTGTGGTACTGGGTGTGCAAAGAAAAAGTCTTTGATTTACTGTAATTTGCCTTTGGTCGTGTTGTTTTGTGATTCTAGTTTTGAAGAGCTTCCTCAGGAATAGGTGGAAGGTAGTAATGTGTGACAGTGCTTGGTTTGCTTTTGTTGTTTGGTTTGCTTTGCTTTGGGTTGGGTTGGGTTGGGTTTTTCCTCCCTATTTTTGCAATCCTGAAGTTCCTACAAAGAAAACCTTATTTACTTGAAGGAAAATTTTAGCAAAATAAGACTCATTTATCTGTACTGTGAAAACAGAAATGATTTCTTAAAACTAATCCAACTTATAATTTAAGTAGGAAAGAAAATTCAACTTGAAAAGTAGAACTTTAGTTTTTTGTGGACTTGTTAACCAGAGGCAGAGGGTGGTGAGGGCATGGTTTGCATCCCTTTAGTCAGTTCTACTTGTGACTTCATTTTGTCCTTGAAATAGCAGCATGAAGGCAAAATTAATAGAAAAAAAATCATATTTTTATACTTATGAGATGTTATGATTATAAATATGGAATAGTACTATCCATATTTTAGAGAAATGTTGTTTTTCTCTACTCCCTTCTCTGTTACGAATTGCAAGAATATATTAAAGGGAAAGAAGGTGTTGCATGAATGAGCTAAATATTTGTCCTAGTTATGACTTATTCCTTCTAATTCACTTTTGTTGAGCTTGTTTCTAAGTACCAAACCTGAAAACATGGATCTGTATTCTTTCTATATTTATTTATTTCTATATTTTCACATATATTACATTTTTATATATTCATATTGTTAATATACATTATTATTTATTTGTACTATTATTTCATAAAATATATATTCTGTATTTAATGTTAAGAAGAGTTCTGTGCTTGAAAATGTGTCTTTTCAATACTGTCAGCTGGATTTTTCCTCTCTCTTCATTTGTAAGTCTTTTTATCAGCAGTGCTAAAAAGGTAGTGATTAATAGTATTAAGTTCTCCATCTGGTAGAAATACATTTCCAACCACTTTTCTGATCTGACAAGAACATGACAATTTACCTTCAGAAAGTCAGTGAAGATTCACAGCGTGCCAAAAGTGTGGAATAATTTGTGGGCTCAAATTCTGGATTTATTTCTAAAAATGGATAGCACATCTGACTGTTTACAGGCTTTCAGAACTGAAGTTGTATCAATTAATTAGCTATATGTGTAAACAATTAAGAACAATATAGTATTCTTGATTTTGTTTGTTTGAAAAAAAGGTTAAAAAACTTCATATTAGAAGAATGCTTAGGTTGCACTGCATTGGATTAGGTCTGATAATGAGAGATGTCATTGTGCAGAGCTCTTAAATTAAATTACTTAAAGGTAGCCCTTGAATCTTTCTACCACTATGTGCCATAAATCGGTTAAATATAATAATATAGGAACTAAGGGGAACAGTATTAATCAAATATTTATTACATTAACCAGAAAACATATTTTAATTTTGCTTATTCACAGCTGTGTGACATACCTGTTTAACATTTATCTTCTGGGTGTGATTATGTTTCTATCTGAGAGATTATTCTTTTTTCTTTTTTTTTTTTTATTTTCCTGTTAATATTTTAAATAAGTTCTTAACCATTTCAAGTTACTTTTTAAGATATATTGGATTTATTTTGCATTTAGGGCATGTAATAACTGTACTTGTTACATAAGAAGGATGGATAATCAGTTGTAGTAACAATTCCATTATTAAATACAGATGATGCAAGAATCTTCTTCCTAAACTATGTAGGCAACTTTAAAATAGACTTAAGCACACTTAATTTTTTGTGTCTACTACAGTGGAATACATAACACCTAAAAGTTGTAATGCCTTCTCAAGGAAGAAAGGAAAAATTCTTTTCCTTAAGCTTTGCAGTTCCAACCACTGAATTCATAATATTTATTAATCGGTGTTTCAGGTACTGAGTGAAATCACCATTAACTTCTGTAGAGGCTTCAGAGGCTGCAACAGAAACTGCAAACCTGGATTTTCATTTGGCATAAAACAGATCTCAGATAAGATCTGCTAAAAGGGAAACTGACTCTTGCACATATTTTGATTTCTTCAGCATATAGTTTTACAGGAATTGATTTAAGCCTCAAAAATGTAGGAAATAATGCCTGGTTTTTAGTATGAAGCCAAACTATGTATAAATTTGTGACATGCCTAAAAAGATTTACTTTTTGTTCAATTCGTTGAATGTTGGTTGCCCAGTGCAGCCCTTGATAGAGCTTTGAGAACTTTACAGTAATGCATTTCTAAATTACTTCCTTTCAATGATTTTTCCTGAAATTATCCACCTTCATAGTTGGAACTAAACTGTTGATTTTTTTATATATTTTTGAAGTCTGTTCTTTACAGGTTGAATGGTATTTGATCACTTACTTCTGGTGAATAGAGTTTTTACTTATGAATTATTTAATATTCACCAAAGAGGAAGTAGGTTAGGAAATAGAGCCTCATGCTGATGCACACAGACTTTTTCCCTTATAGTATGTATGTTAAATGAAATACTTGAACACTGCATTGCCATCTGCTGGTTTTTTCCAAGGATGCTGAACAGACAAAAGAAAGAAAAGTTTGGGGGTTTTGCTGTTTTGTGGACTTTTTTGCTAAAAACCAAATCTGTTAAAAGGGAAAATGTGGGAAAAGGATAAAGAAATTTTATTACCTAAAAGAGTTATGAGCTGATCCATATATTCAGACAGTATTAGTGTATTTGCTTTGTTTACACTCTGATTGCCAAAAAATCTGGTGTTGCCTTGTATCAAAAGAGATGAGACTTGTTACTGACTGTAGTTCTCTGTTTTTCTACAGACTATTTTTCATTCTGGGTTAATTAATCAATATTCTGTGATCAGTTCTGCCTATTGTCAATGGCAATTTTCTTTTCTAGATCAGATTTATTCTTTGATGCATTAATTTTACTGGAAGGACAATTTTTCCAGTGATGGATTATTGGGATATGTATGAGATCCTTCACATAATTATGATGAGGTTAAAGTCTAAATATGTATTTTGTCATGTAGCACAAGATTACTTCCCTTTTAATGTCTAGTATTTTTGTGCCTTAGCTATTATTAATCAGTGTGAGGGGTTCTTTTTGTTGTACATGTATGGAAGATCAACATCATGGAAAAAAGGTAGTATAGAGCTTTGATGCTGTGATGTTATTTCTGAATTTTAGTATATTTTTGGAGGCACAAAATGTTAATTTTAATGAGGCAAAAATAATTCAATTTTTTTTGTTGTTCTAAAACTAGTGGAATTCTGAGGAACAGGCTGGAAACATAGACTCAAATGTCAAGTAGTTATTCTGTTTGACAAATTCAATACTCTGTAAGAACTATAAACAGATATTTTTCTAAATTAAGGACCTCTCTGAATCTTTGTGATTTATTTATCTTGATAGAATAAGTATATTTTAGAGAATAATGAAAAATGTTGAAAAGGATTTATCTGTCTGATTTTTGGTAATGTTTCTTTTAACTGGAAAAAGCAACACATGATCTGTGCAATGTAGGCCTTAACATTAGCAAAGGCAAGGTTTTACATATCATGAGAAATGTCATAATGAGAACTCAACAATTGAGTTAAAAAGATATAAAATCCATGGAATGAAAATTCTTCATTTGTGCTGTAAGTAAGGATTATATCTATAGAGGCCAAGACAGTATTAGAGCTCTTTGCAGGCAGGAAGAATTTTTTAATTTAGTTTAGCAATTTGTACTTATTAATTGAATTACACTATTTTACAGAAAATAATTTATATATTTTTAAAATACAGTTTCTATGGCAAAATCATTTTGAGAAAATGCACATAATTAAACACTGGTGCTTAGAGGTCTGGTACCCATTGTTTCAGCATTTATGTTTTTTTATAACCCTTCTACATGACACTTGGTGTCCAAAGTGTGTAGTGCTACATAAATAATTCTTTTCTTCTTAGTGTCCTTCTTTCAGTAGTGCCGTTCTGTTTTTCATTCTGCCTGTATTTTGATTGCCTAAGTATTTTCTTTCTGGATTCTTGTCAAAAGGTAATTAGTTGATGACTGTCATACTGCATCTGATAAAAACTGAATAGTAAGAAGATGGTTCAAAAATAAATTATCCGTTGTTTTTCTTGTTATACAATTTATAAGCAGAACACTCACATATACAGTATGCCAATACACTGAGCTTGTAGTAAAGCATTTACAGCAACCAAGGATATGCTTCTTCTAAACCATAGGAGTTTGTGTCAATTGATATTAATGGCTCCGAGCTGTTGCTTTCACTGTTACAGAATGTTCCATTATTAATTGGCGAGTCTTATGGCTTGTTGGGTGGTTACACAGAACCTGAAATAACATTTAGAGTCTATCTATGTCTGTTTGATGTATAAAATTGTGGGGTGATAGCCCTGATAAATGCTTGATCAGTTGAGGGGAAATGCCTCAGCCCCCAGAGGAATGCTCCCAGAACCATTGTCAGAGGGAAAAGACATCCCAGTGGTTTTCCAAAGGTGCTAAAGCCAGACTGATAAGATTAACAAAGTGTGGAGTGTTGTGGAGATGACATGTCCCTCCTTTGCAAAATCTTCTGGGAACATAAGGAGCCCCTCAGGCCTATGTCATAGTCATCTGTCTATCACCCCAAAACCAATTGTTGACTAAAGCCACCCAAACTACCTAAGAGAAAAAAAAATAAATAAAAGCAATTGGACATGAGAAAAAACTGGGGAGAAATGTCATTGTCTCTGTGGAGGTAGCTGAGAGCAGTTGTCCTGTCTCCTCCCTCTTTGGACGATGTAGTGGTGAGAAAACCGTGTACTCTCTATACTTTATATTCCACATCTTATACTTGACTCTTTTACACTATCTATACATTCTATTTTATATCTTATACTATGCCTGTTACATTACACCTTATAAAGTACCTTATACCCTTATAATATGCTTTCACTTCTACTTCACTGCTACGTTGATACTTATTTCACTTGGCTATATCTTTGCTCTAGAGGCACCGTATTTATTTTTTACTAACTGTGTTTTGCTACACTCCTCAACTTACTAGGTATATATCTTACTTTATATTAGTTGTTGTGTTCCTTTACGGTGAGTTCTTTTTTAAACATGTATGTTAATGGGAACAGCTATATTCTTTCCTTTTGCTTTGTGTTACAGAGAAGGTGGTGTGGAATTCCTTTTGTTGCTCTGTTTGGGGGGGCGTTTCTAGATTTGTGTTTTAAGTTGTTGTGTTTCTGGTTAGTACTTTCTATTGTTAGTTAAGTCTGTCATGGGAGGTACACTGCTGTATTGAATCTTAAATTAGGGGTGCTTTGTCTCTGTAAAATGTGTTTTGTGCTGATTTCTCTTAGGGTTTTAGTCATCAATTAAATACAATCTAAATGTTATCACTGGCAATGGAAAACCCACAGTAACTGTCACATACTTGTATTAATAAAACTTATTTTCAGAGCTGCTGTGGAGAAAGTTCTTTTCTTGCTATTAAGTTTGGTCCTCACAGCAGAATGTCAAAGACCCTTCCAATCTGTGTGCTGTCCATATTTTTGACAGGCAGTATTGGGTTCATAAGACTTCGATGTTATGGGCCGCTTATAGCTAATATCTTCATAGAGAAAGTTCTCCCTGGCTATTAAGTGTGGTCTCATACCAGAGGTCAAAGACGCTTCCAACCTGTCTGCTGTCCATTGACAGACAGTGTTGAGTGCATAAGACTTCGATTTTCTGGAGCCACTTATGGCTTACAAGTTCTCCCTGGCTAAATTGTGGTTTTCACAGGAAGGTCAAAAACCTTTCCAGGCTGTGTTCTGTCCATTGGTTGATAGGCAGTGCTGGGTTCATAAAGCTTTGATTGTTCCGAGGGTGCTTATAGCCTATAAATTTATATTAATACAGGGGGAATAAGGAATCTGCATTTCTGCCCCTCCTTTTCATGTGACAAAGATAAACTTCTGTGAGGAATGACTTTTAAATGAGAACAATCAAGACTACTGTTATGCTTATGAAAAGCTTTTTTCTTTCTGTTTGGTGATAAGAAAATTATAGTGAATGTCAGTCCTATGCAAAGCTATGTATACTGATGCCGTGAATGACCCTTCCCCCAAAAACAGGACTTCGAGCCACGTTAGTGTAGGGTAAGATAAAAAGTAAAGGTCCTTTAATAACACAGGGCCTACAGCCCACAGGAATACAGGATGACATGCATGTGTCCCAGTTCTTGTTTCCATGGCTTTTATAATAAGATCCCTCCAATCATTGCTTTACACATTTCTCAGTCCAGCCCCAGTCCCACCCCTGGTCCAACCCCCTGGAATTGGGTCTGGGGTCGTCAAGACCCTCTGTCTTCATCAACTCTTCTTCCTCAGGCACACAAAGGTCTCTTGGAGTTCATCCAGTTCTGGCTTTTGGGTCACTCTGACCTGTGTTTATGTTTCATTCTGTGGGCCTTCTGATATCCTTCAGCTCTACCTTGGAAAGGAGTCTAAACAAGATTAATTAACTAAAGGAATTTGAGCTCCCTGTTCTGGGACAGGGGTAGTGATAGAAAGGCATTAAACTTAAACTGTTAGAAATATTAACCCTCTAAAAATCTACAACGACTGTGTTCCTAAAATCTACAAAATGTGAAAATCAGAACAAAACCCCTTTGGCATCAATACCTTTCTTATTGCATTGGTGGGCAGGAATATTTTGCATTATGACCTGATTAGAAAGTGAACCTTCCTTTTTATGAGGATTGCTTCACAAAACTCATTTTAAATTGGCATATAAATATATAAATATGCAGCCTTTTTTGTGTTTGTAGCTGTGGGACTGAATGGGGAAAGGTCTGATTTTATTTTTTTTTTTTTGAGGGACAAGAGAGAAGAAGATGAGGGCGAACCTTTACAGTTAAAAACACAGTAGAGATAAACAGAAATCCTTGTTCATTTCAGTCAACCTTTTTATATTGTGATCTATTAATTAATTCCATATTGATTTTATTAACACTAATATTCTTTTGATTTTTATCCGAAGAATAAAAAGTCTTTTAATTTACTTTTACACCTGTTTTGATTTAAAGACAGTCATTCCTCTGCATTTTAATATGTAGGAAATAATCAATAAGTTTTAATGTTAAAACTTCTTTAGAGTTGAAAAATTAATTAACTGAGTGTATCCACTTTCTCAGACTCTACCTAAATACTCTGCAAGGTTTATACCTTGTATAGTTACATGTCAGTGAGGGTAGGGGTTTACTTGCTTTCTTACTTGCACATTTCTTTTAAAGATAGAAGATCTTCAAAATAGCCCTTGAATATACAGTATTGAGTTCAGCTGAGATAAATGATTGCTTATGCCTGCTGGGATGGAGGCCCAGATCATCTGGCAAAGCAGACTCTAAATGCTCTGCCTCTTTCTTCAGCGCTTGCACTCTTTGTCCTGAACTTTTGCTGTCTATTGTCTACTGTGAGGCCTCCTGGAATTAATATAACTCACAGAAAACCTTTGCAGCTTGCAATTACTACATGGCACCAGGATGTTAGAAGAGCAGTTGGTGTCCTTTAGCACTTAGACATCAAAAGTATCCATATCCCCATCCTGCGGCCAATTCTAACAAAGTTATTTACAGCAATTTTCGTATGATCCTCAACTTCTTCCTTAATTTATGAAGGTAAAAACCTATCTGATTCTTGTTAGGTAAAAACCTGTGATGTGCTGTTTGTGAATCAAGGGATACTAGAAGAAAGTAGGAGTGAAGAACTAACTTGTTTAGTAAATTTTTGCATATTCAGGAAATTAGGGCGTTCCTTTATTATGTGGTTTTGAACCTGGATTTTTTGTTTATGCCAACTGTATGTGGGAAGGATTAGGTGTTTTTCTTATTTTTTTTTTAAAAATAACCCTTTACAGTACTGCATGTTTATTTAGCTACAGAATATTGCATGTGTTGCATTGCTATGGAGTAATTTTCAGTGTATAGCTTTCATTTGAAAAACCTTGAACAAAAATCTTGCTGAAAAGCAGACTAAGTTTTGTTAGTGAGGTTAAACATGCTTGGCCACCGTGATGGCTTGGGTCCAATGGTCTCATCTCTACTTTTAGAAGCTAAGGATACTGTTCAAAATGTCAGATGAACAGCAAATATGTGGATTGTGTGCTATGGGGAAGGTAGGGACTATATTATGAAGAAAGTACAATTCTGTTCTACTAGAGTATTTGAGCAATAAGAAATTATTGCATCACAAGCATAAATCCTTTGTGACACATTACTTATTTTGGACCCACTATGAAAGCAATAACTATTACTTGTCCTGTGAGCATTTATGAACAAGATGGCTGGCATTTTAGAAATAGTTATATGACCTTTTGTTGTTGCTAGGATCCATGCTGATACTTTTCAGAGTCCTGGGAGATAGTGAATAATACCACAGTATGTGAAAGGACTGTCTGTGTGGTAGGAAAGGGTCAATGTTTTATAGTGTGCAAAATATATTAAGAAATGAGTAATGATAGGACAGGAGACAAAATGTGAAGCCAAAAGGACAGTAATAGATATTCTTACATAGTTCGATCATTGAGTTTTAACAGCTGTTTAGGATGACTCTCTGTTTCCACAGTCCCTGTTTTCTCTGGGGAATGGTTAGTGGTTCTTTCACTGATTGGCATCTGTTGATAAATGGCCTGGAAGATATAAAAGAACAAGTGACCTTTGATCAGAAATCACTGATGCAGAAGATTTATTTATTTGAATTCTATCTTGTCAATTTTAAGTAGAATAATGACTGTGTAGAATAAGGAGGCAAAAAATCCTCAAGGACAAGTAATGACCATCTGATTATGTCTTTTTTATTTAAGTTTACTCAGTTATGAAATATTATTAAGATAAGATGTAAGAGCCATGATAATAAGTTCTGCTCATTAGAATATGTTTTGTTGCTACATTAAAAGAAATTAAGTTAACAAAATCTGTCCACATTAAAATATGGACTGACTTGGTCTTCCTGAAGGCTGGAGGGAGGAAGTGCTATCAGTGCTGCATACACAGATATATGGAAAGCAACTTATCATTAAAAGAAGACATCATCCTTTAGAGGCGATACTGAAATCCTCAGCCATTCTTGCTCAGAATGTCTTTGTGTTGTCTTTGCTGTTATCATCTTTACTTCAAAAGCAGATTGCACAAGCTAAGATCTATATTTGTATCCTTTTTGGGTTTTTTCCCCCTCCCAGTTATAAGGACTGCTGTAATGGCAAATTGCAACACAGTTGTTAGTTGAGAGATGAGTGCTCCTGCAATTTCATCGCCTTGCTCTGAAAACATAACTCCTTTCAGGAAACTGTCAGGCATACAGATGCAAAGCAGAGAATTGTATTGAAGCAATCTGGAAATTCATTTGGAGTAGCCCACTTCCACAAATGACTCTTTTTCATCCTCGAGAAAAAGATGCAATTTTTATTCTTTTTTAAAATAAATTTTAATTGCGGTAAAAATACTTCCAATTGATAATTTCAGTTTTGATTGCAGAGTCATTTAGGTTGGAAGAGAGCTCTTAAGATCACCTAATATAACACCCTTAGTTCTAGCAATGTTAACTGCAGGAGGTTGTTCAGAACTGTGTGCAATTGAATTAAATGACTTTAGGACTGTTCTTTAAACAGTGTTTCTTAAGGAATTTAGGGAAACGTTTGAGAGGCTCTATACACATGCTGAAGACCCTCTATTATTCCAGATAAGGATTTCTCAACATATTTCTCATCATGGGTTGCTCTAATGTGAGATTGCAACATACCAAGGAAACATCTGGAGCTATTGTCACATTAGGTTCCTGAATTTGACCTACCTGTAAGCACCATTAGTTAAAATTACTTGGTAAGGGTTCAGAATGCTCAGTTTCTTTCACTGTAAGATTAGTTATTTCTTGGAAATTGCAAATATAGTGAAACTCTACTGAAACATGAGACAATAAATGAGGCTACATGAAAAAATGAACATATGTGGCATATATTTTACCATTGAGTAGCCACCTCACTTTCACCCATAGTTAATATGCTCATTAATACAAGGAATATATTATTTTTTATGGGAAAAGTAATTGACTAATACTAGACATTCTACTTTCATATACTTTCATACAATTCACTATGATTTTTTTAATGAGGCTTTTCATCGTAAATAAAACAAAGACGGGGACTTGGGATATTAAAAGATCAGACTGTAAAGTTTAAAACTTTCAAGAAAACCAACAACATACATAGGTTGTCCAGATCAAAAGAAAGCAAACAGCAGTAAGGCTGTTGTTAATACTATTTTTTAAAAAAGCACCAGGTAGACTTGTCTTAGTTTCCAAACTTTGTGTGAATGTCATTGATTGTATAACCCAGAGTGAATCCTGAAGGCAAACCAGAGAGCCAGGCAAGAAACAATGCAAAATCTCTCTCTGTATATAAATAGATATCTGTGATATTCCTTCTTAGGGAGGAAGGCTCAATTCCTTCTTAGGAATCATGGATCCTACAGAGATGCTGTTTAGCTTTTACATAGGTGATTTCCAGGTTGCAGGACAGCTAAAGAGAAGGGAAAACATGGAGCAATAGTGTCAACCTCTGGCACCCTTCTATCCAAACATGTTGAGCCAAGGATGACAAGGAGTCTAGCTGCCTTTTCTAGCAGTGACTAATGCATATCTCATGGTTTCACAAGGGGCAGGCCAGATTGGAGGCAAGTGAGTGCCCTGTTTTCATGCTACTGACTGTGCCAGGCCACTTTACACACTCTACAGCAAAATCACTATTTTGTATTGTCTGCTTCTTTTTGCCATTGGCAGGGTTTTAAGTGCAATTTATATTTTTATTATTTGAAAGACAAAATAAAATTTTAAACTTTGAGTTTTTTCTAGGTAATTGAATAAGGGTCAATAACAGAAGATTCTAGTTGAGTAAGAAACACTTTTTTTTGAAACAATTATTCAGCAGAAATTATATCTGGTGTAAGTTTACATATATGCATGTTTTTATTTTTTAGTGTACTACTTGCTGGGAGGTTTTAGCAAAATGGGACTATTAATGGATGTAGCAGGAAGTTTAAAATGCCTGCAAGTCTGAAAAGAAAACATGGCAAACTGCATTTCTCAGGAAATGCATTTTTTATTATGAAAAGTAGTTGTCTGTCAAGAAGAGGAGGAGCAAATTGCTTCTGGTGGTTAGGAATGATAAAATAGCATGGCTTATATTTTTAATTGTAATAATTTATTTATATATATTTGAAATATATACCATAATACCCACTTGAAAGGAATTAGTATATAAGATTTGAGATAAGGAAAACCTCTATATTTCTTTTTCTAAAATTTTTCAAAGAAAACAAATTTATGACATATTATTGAATTAATAAATTTTAATAATTCACTTAAAATAGCCACTGTTACTCTTGTCTCAACTTTTTTTTTTTCTTGTAATTCCCAGTTAAATTATCAGAAATCTGTGCAATGGCATAGAGGTAATGAGATATAGTAAAAAAAAATGGACAGGGTGTTGTTTAACAATGTTAAAACTTCTCTCTGTAAGAGTTTGGTCAACAGTACATCAAAATGGGAGGTCAGTGTCCACACACACACATACAAAAACAAAAAGTAGAAGATAATACTTAGGATGTAGTGCAGTGACCGAATTCCAGTGTGATGACACTTTTACATTGCCTAGAGAAGCTGTTAACTTTCCTTCACAATAAGACTGCATGGAAAAAGCAGCTGTCATTATCATCTCACTAGTGTTGTGTTGTCTGTAATTCAGGGCAAACTGGAAATAAATGAAATTTATTTGCATGGTTGATGAGGTGGACTGCTTTATTCATTCATGACTTTGTTACAGTTTGTCACTTCTAAGTAATGCATATGTTGCATTTCAAAGTAGCTGATACTATTCTCATACCTGTACAAATTCATCATGTTTTGTGTGTTTTGGGTATTGAAGACAATTACATTAAAAAGCTGCTGTTCATGCCAAATCTATAGTTGATGCTGCACTTCAGATCCATGATGGCTCATACCTACCAATGCTACTGCTTTCAGTGGGGAGAATCAGTTTTTCATTTCCAACTCTGCTTGAACAAGACTATTCGGCAGAGTTGCTTCCTGACCATATTGTGTGCTTGAAACCCCTCAATTTTTTTCTTTCTGGTAAGCAATAAGATCCAAATAAAATACTGAGGTCCTGTGCTAAGTCTCCAGAATTAATAACTTTGGGGAGAGAAGAGGCTTGATTTTTTGGTTGGGTTGGTTTTAGTTGTTCTCAATGACTCAATCTTTCACTAAAAGCTAGATAAGAAAGAAATTTATGTTCCATGGTACCTTTGAGTCTTTTTCCCATTTCCTTCCTTCTGTATAGACACACAAGCTGAAAGATGTACCGGGCTCAGGTAGTTACCCATCACTGTTAGCAAGTTGTCAGATGTTCCTGGGCTGAGAAACTTAAGAAAGGTCTTAAAAGCTGTTTTGCTGTGCTGAGATGTATTCATCAACTTCAAGATATTGTCAATTGTGATCAGTGGTTGTAATCAAAATGTGATTAGTGTTTTTTGTCTGCCACACATAATTTCCTACAGAGCTGTAGACAATAGAATAGCTGTCCTCCCCAAAAACAATGCTGTTGAAAATTTAAGCCCAAGTTCTTAGTTATGTTTTCCGACAGAGACAGTTGCAAGTGTTAGTAATATATAGGAACTCTAGTAAGTGAATTACTTTGACACACTGTGCCATGTAGAAGAAGGGTCTGGATAGAATGGATTGATGAACAGAGGCCAGTTGTATGAGGTTCAGTAAAGTCAAGTGCCACCTTCAGCCCTTGGGTGAAAGCAACCCCAGGCAGTGCTACAGGCTGGGGACAGAGTGGCTGGAAAGCTGTCTAGAGGAAAAGAACCTGGCGGTGCTGGTTGACAGTGCCAGAACACGAGCCAGAGTGGCCAACAAGGCAAATGACACCATGGCCTGGATCAGTAGTAGTGTGGCCAGCAAGACCAGGGCAGTGACTGTTTCCCTGTACTCGGCACTGGTGAGGCTTCATCTCGAGTTCTGTGTTCAGTTTCGGGTCTCTTACTACAAGAAAGACATTGAGGTGCTGGAGCATGACCAGAGAAGGGCAATGGAGCTGTGGAAGGGTCGAGAACAAGTGCCTGATGAGGAGCAGCTGAGGGAGCTTGCGGTATTTAGCCTGGAGAAAAACAGGCTCAGGGGAGACTGTATTTTTCTCTATGACTACTTGTTGCCTCTTCTCCCACATAACTAGCAACAGAAAAAGAGGAAATGGCCTCAAGTTGCATCAAGGGAGATTTAGGTTGAACATTATGAAGAATTTCTTCACTGCAAGGGTGGTTAAGCATTGGAACAGGTTGCCCAGGGAAGTGGTGGAGTCACTAGAAATGTTCAGGAAATGCACTTAGTGCAACAGTTTAGTTGACATGATGATGTTCAGTCAAAGGTTGAACTCAGTGATCCTGGAGGTCTTTTTCAAATTTAATGATTTGATGCTTCTATGTAATTTTAAAAGTATCTGATTCTTTACTTACTTAAAACAAAGCTGCTTTGTTATCCTCTGAAAACTTCCAGTAACTTTCTTTTTCTACCTCCAGTTATTAAAATAATTGAATTTAATTTATGTTTTATTAGGTTGATTTCATTAATATGTTCACTGAAAATAGCTCTTTATTTTCTCTCCCATTTGCCTCATATAAATCTCTAGGCCAAATTTAATATGAAGGCTTTAAATCTTGTCTCTCGCTTAGGGAAAAGGTCAGGCATCAAGTTCCATCACACTCTTGAGAGAAGAATAATGTGTTATGTATGCTTTGTTCACAGTCCTTCACTGCTGTAAGGAATTCTGCTGTAATGATCAGTCACATGTGAGAGTAACTTTTGTTTACATTTACTTCAGTCAAAGCAAAGGTGAGCTTCCTGCTCCCACCCCCACCCCGCCCCACCTTCTTGAAGACCTATTTCTCTCTTGATGGGCTCTATTGTGTGTTTGTGGATTGGTTTTGGATTTATATTTTTATATTTTACTGTAGTTAGTTTTGGTATAAGTAATACAGTGCTTTATGGGTTTTTTTTTTTCATTTTGGGGTGAAATTGTAATGCATGCTGGACAAGTCTATGACTTATAGGAACATAATAATGGAATATAAATATGAATAATTGAAGTCACCTCTGTATATGAAATATAAACAAATATGGAAACAAATCCCATTACCTGGAATTTAACATTCCAGGTAGACATGGAAAAAATATTTAATCTACCACAATTTTTTTAAATTAATTTTTAGCTACTGTTAAATCTGAAATTTGTAATTTTATGACTTTACTGAGATAGTGGCATGACAGGTTCTTGTGCACTGTTACATATTTTCTTTTGATAGTTAGTTCCACTTTAAGATGCATCTTCCCTTCAAAATACATAGGGAAGCCATCATTTCTGACGTATTGATAACTTCTGCATATTGTGCAGCTTTCAGTCCTGAAGCTAAAGTTCATGGGATCATAGAATCATAGAATTGATTGGGTTGGAAAAGACCTCAGAGATCATCTAATCCAACCCTTGGTCCAACTCCAGTCCATTTACCAGATCATGGCACTCAGTGCCACGTCCAATCTGTGTTTAAAAATCTCTAGGGATGGTGAATCCACCACCTCTCTGGGCAGCCCATTCCAATGCCTGATTACTCTCTCTGGAAAGAATTTTTTTCTGATATCCAACTTCAATTTCCCCTGGCAGAGCTTAAGCCCATGCCCCCTTGTCCTATTGCTGAGTGCCTGGGAGAAGAGACCAACCCCCACCTGGCTATAACTTCCCTTCAGGTAGTTCTAGACAGTGCTGAGGTCACCTCTGAGCCTCCTCTTCTCCAGGCTAAACACCCCCAGTTCCCTCAGCCTCTCCCCATAGGGCTTGTGCTCCATGTGGAACTAAAATTCACACAGGAAGGTTTAGGATGAAATGATAAGATATACAAAGAACAAATATTTTGAGACAGAGGGAGTTCACAAGGAAAATTTTTTTTCAGTCATTGCTGACCTTTTAATGCTTTTTGTAAACATACCAGTAGATTACCATAACCATTTTTTGCACATCTTTGATTATTTAGCATTTTATTTTAATTGATGCAGATTTTTTTTTCTTAGATCTCTTTTTACTGAAATAAACCTGATCTCTTTATTAAGATTAGCTAAAATCTCAAGTGTAACTTAATTTTGTTAGGGTAGTCTATGCTGGTTACTGTACCTGAGCAAGTGGTCCATATTTTTACCCTGTCAATTTTTTTTTTCCTAATACTGGTTAGGAATTTTACATTGACACATTGTTCCCTATTCACTGCATTCCAGTTTTCAACCTGAAAATATCTTTCAACATTTTGAAAGACTACAAGTGTGATCATACCTGGTTTTAGATAAGAAAAAATAAAATACAAAAATGTGTGGTGGTTTGTGGTGGAAAACTGCAGGTTCTAACATTTCAGACTAAAAAAAAATGTTATATATCTCCATATGATACTACTTACTTGTTTGGTACATATGCACAGCACTTGAAATAAAAATGTTATTCCTAATTAGAATAACAGAATAATAGAATGGGTTGGGTTGGGTTGGGTTGGGTTGGGTTGGGTTGGGTTGGGTTGGGTTGGGTTGCGTTGGGTTGGATTGGGTTGGGTTGGGTTGGGTTGGGTTGGGTTGGGTTGGTTTGGGTTGGGTTGGAAGCAATCTTCAAAGGTCAGCTAGTTCTATCTGCCCTGCCATGGACAGGGACACCTTCCACTAGATCAGATTGCTCAGAATGCCATCCAGCCTGGCCTTGAACACTTCCAAGCATGGGCCATCCAGAGCTCATCTGAGCAGCCTGTGCCAGAGCCTCGCCACCCTCATTGTAGAAAGGTTATTACATCCAATCTAATTCAGTTTAAATCCACTGTGTTTTCTGCTGTCACAACTGGCCCTGGTAAAAGGTCTGTCTGCACCATTCCTACAAGACCTCTGTAGGTAATGGAACAGGCTCTAAGGTCTCCCCAGAGACTTCTCTTCTCCAGGATGAACAAACTCAACTCTCTCAGCGTGCCTTCACAGGAGAGGTGCTCCAGCTCTCTGATCATCTTCATGGCCCTTTTCTGGACCCACTTCATGTTGTTCCTATGTTGAGGACCCCCAAACAGGACACAGTGCTCCAGGTGGAGTCTCACCAGAGCAGTGAGGGGGGAGGATCCCCACTTTTGATCTGTTGGCCACATTTCTTTTTATTTTTTAATATATATTCTCAATATGAGTCACAATGGTGTTAATTAGAAAATTAACCTGATGCAAAAGGAAATTTTGGAATACTCTTTGAGAAATGTTTCATTAACGAGACATGTAATGATATTTTTGTCTCAAGAACATGGTTAAACAACATGCTTGAAAGATAGACCTGTGAGGAAGTGCAATGAGATGTGTCACTAGTGTGGATTACCTGTGCTACATCTGTTAATAGAATGATATTGAACTGCTTTTGGACCACAGCAAAAGATTTTTTTCAAATTTATGTGGTTTTGTTGACACTAAATATTTGTTGATACAAAATATTTAGTAATCAACTGAAACTGGCAGAGTCAAGTAATATTTTTGATTTTTTTCAAATTTCTTTTATAAGATAATTCAGGTTGGGAGAGGTCTTTGGATGTCTCAGGTTTAAAACAGGGTCAGCTCTGAGATCAGGCCAGGTTGCTCAGGACTTTATCCATGAGATTCTTTTAAAACCTCCATGGATAGAGCTTGCACATGGTCTCTGGGAAATTGGTGTTACTTTTAATCTCTTGTCTTCTGCTAGGGCTCACAAAATATTCTCAGAAGGACCTAACGCATGACCTGGAAACTATGTCTGATCTAGACCCAAAATCCTAAAAAACCTGAAGGAAAAAAGAAAAAAAAAGGCTAAATTATCTTGTTGATAACAGGCTCAAAGGATTAATCTAAATAAAAAATAAGAAAATTAACTTTTTCCTTAAAAATACTTTATAATGAAACCAAAAGAGAGAATTTAATATTCCATTCGTTCAACTTTCTGCATAATTTATTTCCATATGTATACTTTTATCTAAGCTTTTTTCTCTTTTGCTTGAGGCAATTTATTGCTTTTGTTAAGGGCTAGTGGAGATTAAGTTCCTGATGTGAATAAAAATCTGATAGAACTATCCATGTTTTTATTTTGTTTAAATAAAAAATTGCTTCAGTTCATTTCAATAGCTTCCAAATTTGCTGTATGAAATGTTGGGGTTTTTAAATAAATCACAATTCTGATTTTTTTAATTATCTTAGTGGTTAGAGTAAGACCTTTGAAAAAACCTGTGATTGGGAAGGATTCTGTGAAGTGTAGCTAACTGCCAATAAAACTTGTACTATCAAAAAGTGTTCAATTGATAGATATGGAGCACACTAGAATACCTCATTGAAACAGTGAATGACACTAAATATTGATTAACAATCTTCAGTTTTCATTAGATTGCTTACATGACTGTCTGAAAGAGGGCAATAATAAGCATTGTTATACTTCTTTCTTTGAAAACAACAACAACAAAAAAAAAAACCCACAAACCCCAATCAAAATAACCACAAAATCAAAACCAATTTTTTTAATGGTTTTAACTCATATGACTCTTTTTATAAAGATATAGGCACAAAAATCCTAAATAAAAAATAATAATAATAATTTCAATGGACCCAACCTTATCAGCATGGAATCCAAGAATAATGTTGTCAATAAAATAATTATAATAAAAGCCTAGAGTTGTATTAACTATTTTTTCAGTAAAGCCTGTGTTCATGTTTTTAAGAGGACAACAGTGCCACTTTTTCTTTTCCATCAGACTTCTTAATTAAATAGGTGAAAAAAATAATGAAAATAATGAATATGTGGCAGTACTGATGTATCAGTTGTGTTTAAAGATATGGACAAGGAAAAGTTTGTTAGGAAGCACAATAAGCTATATTAGATGAATAGGTGCTTTGTTGAAGAAGGTGTCTTTGGTTACTGCCAGATCATGTGAGGAAGCAAGTCACTTAAAACAAAGTGTCTATAACTCAGGAATCTACTGAAAAATAAACTATTAAGAAGTTAACCCAAATTGAATGGAGACAATAATTAAATTGGACTTGAATTCATAAATCTATTCAATTTCTGTCGGGCTTTATAATTCAAAAGTTTAAAATTCCCTCAGAGAACATTATTACTGTAAGGAAGACTTTCTGGTCCCAAAGGAACCAATTTTCCCCATTCTTCAATGTGCTAATGCTGACTTACCTTGAATATTGTATAACTGATGTTATAGTTGTCTTCATCTCCTGTATGCAGAAAGTATATGTTTCTGAATGTTGTTTTTTCTGTATATTATATTTTTGAATATCCTTGATTTTATGATAAAATATTATCTCTACCTACATGCTCCTGTTTTCCAGAATATGACTTAAAAGTTTAGAATTATCAAGAGTGATGGAAATTGGGGGTGGAGGAGGAATGTTGGCAGAGAAGTTCCAGCACAGTTAGGGATGTTGTCTGTTTCAGAGGGTATCAGTGGATATTTTTTTTCCTTGGGAAGCACTAAAACATTTGCAGATAGATCTCGTTGGCCACAACTGTCTTTTTAGCACCATTTTATTCTATAGTTTAAATTTGATATTCCAGTATTCATTACTTTCCTCGGGACTCTGCTGGATGTCTATAGGATGTCATGCTCAAGGATGGACTGTTCAGACAGTGGTCAGAATATGTGGGCTTTTCTTTGTTTTGCTTTTCTTCTGAGGCTGACAGCCAAAGAGATGTGTGCCAGCTCGGAAACTTAATCACAGGTAATTAAATTGATTGATATATAGCTAACTCAGGGCCTTTAAGAAGGATGGAATTGCTTGCACAGGAAAAAAATAAAACAAAACATAAAAGAGAGAAAGCTCTGACCAGAGGTAGAAGAGGAGGCAATTAAAAAAAAAAAAAAGAAGGCAAAACAAAACCAATCAAACCAAACCAAACCAACAAAACATAGAACACATTAAAAAAGCAAACTCTGAATTACTTTTATGGAATATTTTATTTTCTTCAGTTTCCAACACAGTTATAGAGCTGTGTTTGAAAATGCACTTTAAAATAAAATACAAAAATGATTCTCAAGCAATGTGGTTCACATTTGATGCTGAGACTCCAAACTGGTTTTTATGTGTTCAGTTACTGGCTTCCTCTCAGTCTTGGCTGCCTGCAACTAACATGGAATTATGCAGAGGTGAAGTGCTTGAGATGAAGAAGAGCTGATTTTTTTTAAAAGAAAATCGGGAGGAGCACCTTTAAACTTGTCTCGTACTTAATTGCAAGTCCCACACAGAGCATCAGTAGCATGACTCTGCTTCACATGTGCAAAGATGAACGTAGTGAATGAGCTGCAGCTTTAGAGAGAAATGAAGATGAAGCATCAGTCTGGAGAGATCTCCAAACAATACTTTGGAATCTTCCAATCACTTGCGTGGAACAGTCAAGGCCTCTTTATTTAAAGCCAGCTGTGTCAGTTTATTTCAAATGTCAGAAGATCTCTGAAACAATATTTACCCTGAACAAGTAAAAGATGTGACTTACATATTGACTTTAATATAGTTAAACATGGCAAAAATATTCCTACATGAAATATTTTATAAGAAAAACATTAATTTTCCAAATTAGATACTTCCAACAGTGCATTAAAAAAAAATTAAAAATAAGGGCTGAGAAAATTAAAATTTCAGTGTTTAGTCTATTAGTTTACCAAGATAATGTTTTAGCTTTTAACTAAATACAAGCTAATATTCTTTAGCTTTTCAAATGTATTCCTTCCTCCTTTCTGTATACTCCCCTTTGTTTCTATCCAGCTATTCAATTCTTTAGCAGGTTTCCCTCTTCACTTTTGATTTGTTATTGAGCTTCACAATGTGACAATCTCTGTGAATAGAAAGCACTTCCTCTAGTTGCATTTCAAGATCACCGCTTCTGTCAATCAAATTCCCCAAAAATCTTTAGAATATGTTAGAACACTTGCAGACCTTTTCAGCTCCAAGAAATTCAGTGGGTTTCTCACTTCAGTTGTGTCGCAGGTTTGACCCAGCTGTTGCCAACCCTGGACTGGCCCCCCTTCCCCCTCCCAGAACCTTCTCAGCAAAGGAAAAGGAAAAGAAAAAGAACAGAAAAGACACGCACTCTAAAGAAACTGAACTGAATAAAAAGAATAAATTATATTTACTAACATTTACAAACCACACTGTATACACAATACGTAGGATCCCACCCCCCAGGGGAGAGGGGAAGGGAGAAAAGGGGATTGATTAGCCGGAAAATAGGGAAGACACCAACCTGACCCAAAGAAACTGAATGGATCAAAACAAACACAATTAAAAACCTCAAGGAAGGGGAACAAGAATGAAACAATCTCACCCAGGACAGGAGAACCACCAGGGACCGGAGGGACCAGACTCCAACCACCTCCCACAAGCTCCTCAGCCCAGGAAGGGAGACAGCAACCAAAAAAAACCACACACACCCCCCCCCCCCCCCCGCTACGTGGAAGACCCGTGTGGAATACTTGTAACTTCCTTAGATACAGTGGTTACTGAGGAAGCCATGGGTCAAACCATTACAAGTTGTTTTGGTTTTGTTTTGGTTTTTTGGTTTTTTTTTTTGTGTTTTTTTTTTCATCTAAAGAAGAAACAAAATGGCAAATCCATCAGTTGTAGCCCCTTAGGGACCACAGAATCACAGAATGATTAAGGCTGGAAGGGACTATAGTGCGTACAAGCTCCCTGCTCAAGCAGAGTTGTCCTAGGGAACATTGCATAGGATAGTGTCTAGATGGTTCTTGAATATCTCCAGTGAGGGAGACTCCACAACCTCTCTGGGGAATCTGCTCCAGTGCGTGGTCACCCACACAGTTAAATTCTTCCTTGTGTTCAGGTGAAACTTCTTGTGCTCCAGTTTCTGCCCATTCCTCTTGTTATTGCTTGGCATCACTGATAAGGGCCTGGCTCCATCCTCTTGAGATACATTGATGAGATCCCCTATATATTTTAAAATAACCTGGATTTTTACATAGTTTCTCCCAATAATAGATTCTAGCATTGTGTAGACTTTATTAAGCATAGAAAGTGCAAGAGTTGAACTGTATTATTTAATGAGATGCCCTAGAGGCATCAAAATTTGGACACGTATCTGAGTCACAGGTCCTGTGTTATTCTTACTCTGGCAAGGAGGGTAGCAATTTGCTGCTGGCCTAATTTTGCTAGCAAAAAGTTTACAGTTTCTCCCCTACCTTCTCTTTCTGTTTGTGTAGCTTCAGTTCTCTGGCCAGGAATGCTCACTGATCCAAGTTTTGGGCAGACCAAACAAGGAATGAGGGGAGATGTTACATTGCATTAGTCTTAAGAAAGTGCCTTGTTCTGTAGCAGCTGAGCCCTTTCATTTTCATCTCTTTCCTGGAGGAGCACTGTTGTGTTTTGGCATTTATAAGTACATATCAAAAAACCCCAAACAATAAAGCAGTGATATTAAATTAGTTTTGCTTGTAGTTCAACTTCTCCCATGCACTTTTCGTGTGCTTTTCATGTGCTTAATGTTTTAAAGGCATTTTCTGAATTTATGTGGCTGCTAGCTCTCTTTTTGTGTCTGCAAAACAGCATGTCCAGATTTAAATCAGTGGAGTTATGAACTGCTTTTAAGAAAAGTAGAATTAAATGTCAATTGTCAGAAGTCAGTATTCAGCTTCCAAAATCCTTCTTTTGATCATCCAAGAGGATTTTTCTATTTGTTTGGTTTTCTATGCATGGCTATATACCTTTTAATTTATTTTACTCTATTGCACTGCACATCCCTGATGTGCTGACTGAGAACTTTTTGTAAAGTATTAAAACATTTCCTGAAATGTTATGGTCCTAGGAGAGATTCTATTATGTGGCATCACATTTATTTCTTCTGTTCTGTATAGTGTATATTTGTGCATTCTCGTCTAAAATAGGTTAGTAGATCAAGAATAACACACTTGTTGGTTTGGTGACAGAGAGGACTGGCAGGGCAGCAGTCAGGCAGATGCAAGGTATATTTGGCATTTCTACAAAATCATTGTATTTAATGAATAGCCACATAGTTTTCAATCCCATAAAATTTGGCTCCACTTTTAAATTTATTTTATGATCTCAGGGAGGAGTAATTTTCTTTTCTGATGTTTGACTTTTATAAGTATACCATAATTCAAAGCTGTGATCATGAGGTGTTCTATTAGTAATTAATGAACTTAAAAAAAGACCTTTCAGCTGATTTCAGGATCTACAAATACTTTGAGACAAAATTTAAATATTAAAAATTACATGTCACATACAAGTTTGGAGTCAGGTGCTTCTCAGTTTACATGTGAGATAGAATATATCTCTCAACTATTTTTGGTCACTTCTGTGGTGTGGCAGCTTATATGGTAGAGATGCTGTCAATTATCAGCTAGAGCACTGACTTATAGTAATTTCTAAAAATAGAGGTTACATTCAATTTAGATTTTGTATTCAACAGAGCAGAAAAGAAAAACTTGGAACACAGATTTGGGCATAAACTTTCAGTTTTATAAAAAAAAAATACTGCATCACAGCCCACATAAAACAGATAGAAACCAAAATTTAAAAGCTCTCCTAAACCCAACAGTTGTTACAGTATTGAGTTAGTTAATGCATGGAGGAAAAAAATATTTTTCAACTAATTTTTTAACATAATTCAGAATTCTCTTACTTCTCTGTGTGTTATTTCTGGGATTTGGGGACTATATTGGTGGGCAATTTTTGTTCTGGAGATAAATTTTATCCATTCTAATTGGAAAAAGTTAAGCAGGTAGTTTTGAAGCACATTTTCTTTTGTAATGCTATATTAAATCAATCCACATAGTTGAGTAAAGAAGTTTTCTATGTAATTAAGCAATTTTTATATTTTGAGAGTTAAAGATTATTTAGCATAAAGACAAAGATTGTATTTTTAGGTCTGGATGTGATGAACTACTTTATAATGTGTTTTTCTATCATATATAAAGAAAAATGTTTGGGCATCTTTCAAAATTTTATCTTTATTTTGACAGAGAAATTCAAAATTGCAGAGAAAAGTAACTGATCTCTGATAGTTTCTTGGAAGCTCTTGATTTTTTGGCATCAAGAGCACAGGACCAGTTTACACACTTACATTCCATAAAACCTAAGGGAAGCCACACAAGAACTTTGTTCATAAGGGAACGTGACAGAACACCTCTATGGATCTTTATCCCAGCCTCCCCTAACAAATCTAAGTTTCATTGATAGCAGTATAGAATCATAGAATCATAGAATCATAGAATTGATTGGGTTGGAAAAGACCTCCAAGATCATCGAGTCCAACCCTTGGTCCAACTCCAGTCCATTTACCAGATCATGGCACTCAGCGCCACGTCCAATCTGTGTTTAAAAATCTCCAGGGATGGTGAATCCACCACCTCTCCAGGCAGCCCATTCCAATCCCTGATTACTCTTTCTGGAAAGAATTTTTTTCTGATATCCAACTTAAATTTACCCTGGCAGAGCTTGAGCCCATCGTGCCCCCTTGTCCTATTGCTGAGTGCCTGGGAGAAGAGACCAGCCCCCACCTGGCTATAACTTCCCTTCAGGTAGTTCTAGACAGTGCTGAGGTCACCTCTGAGCCTCCTCTTCTCCAGGCTAAACAACCCCAGCTCCCTCAGCCTCTCCCCACAGCACTTTTGCTCCAATTCCTTCACCAGCCTTGTTGCTCTTCTCTGAACTCACTCCAGCACCTCAATATCCTTTCTGAACTGAGGAGCCCAGAACTGAACACAACACTCAAGGTGTGGCCTCACCACTTCCTTGAACTCTTTGAGGCAGTTCCCTTCCTTCCCTTTATCCAATAACTAGTCGGTTGATAAAACCATCTATTTGTCTGTAAAGATGACACATTTCTTCCATGATGTATGTGCAGACAGAAACCAATGCTCTCTATTCAAACTCATGGTTCATCTTTTCAGCAACGTGAACCCTACTATCATTTTTAAAACATCTAACATCTGTCTCATTGCAAATAAGAACCTGGAGTGGTCTAATGAAGGTAATGTTTTGTTGAATAATATGATATAATACTTCATCTCAATGTTCCAATGAAAAAATGGCTTGTTCTTTTCCTCTGACCTCCTGACTGCACTGCCCATTGCTTCATGCTCCTTTTACCCAGGCAGAAACTGACTATAAATATATTTCTCTCCCTTTGTCCAACCACAGTTCTGTTTGCTTACTAAATTATGGTATTTTAAAATATTTTCCTGGATTCAACCTTCTTTAAAAGGTTGAGAAATTAAGTCAATATTTTAATTTCTTTGATTACTGAATTTATCTGTCTTTGAAGTAAACACACCAACAAAACTGTCTTTAAATCTTTATGTCAGTTTTAAAATTCCACAACAGAAATAGAAAACAAAACATCTCCACAATGTATCTTTTTTTGAAAGATTGGTGCTTATAGTTCTCTCTCTGTACTTTCAAACACTATAAGTAGCTTCATAAGCTGTTCCTGTATATAAAATTTCAATAGGTTTACATCCATCCAGATTTCTGTCACTTGTGCATCCTTATTGTCTGATCATGTATATTTTGGTGGGAGTACCTGTCCAGTCCTCTCTCACTGCTTTGTGAAGAAAAGGAGTACCTTTAATTCAGTCCTGTGCCTTAGAAAAGGAAGCATGTGTTTAATTTTTTTTCCCAACACAAGATTTAGTGGCATCTCAAGGGAATAAGATTATATTGAAAAAATACAATTTTAATTTTTTTTTTAACCACACGAAGGGAGGCATTTACCTTAAAGTTTCTGTAAGAAAACCCCTGTCTGTGATTGTTTAATTTCCCATATATACGAGTGAAAGCAACATGATTCTTTTCAATAGGATGAGGTATGTTTAACCTGCAGGCACAGAGAATACATATGAATGTTGCCAGGCATTTTGTGGCTTGACCAAAGAATTTGGTAAAAGCTACTTCAAAGGCAAAACCCAACATCTGAGCACTGATGTAAATAAAAGAGAAAAATACTTAAAGCCACATATGGATTCATCAGAAATCACTTGGCACCTTATTTTAGACAGAAGTAAAAAATTATGATTGATTCAGGTACGACATACTCTGTCACATTCTTTAACGAAACCTCACGCTCAGTCATTGAGTGGAGGACACAATCCACTCTAATTTCCACTAACTTATTGTGAATCTTATTTAATTATTTAAAATTATCTTTAGCCAATTTAGCTTCATCACAAGAGCAATGTTCATCCTAATCATTCCTGTGGGGATAACTTTTTACAGTTAATTAAGCATTCATTAGCTACTAGCCCATAGAAAGCAGGAAGTTTCTTGGTGTAAATGTTAATCAATAGATTAACCCTGTTCTTCCTAGTTCATTTTTTAGACACTGAAAAATTCATGGAAATATCCTTTGAATCTTCTTGAAAAAATACTTTAGCTGTAAACCAAGTGTTGAAGAGGATATGGTAAACAATTTTTCCACTGATATCAATATTGGTGTACAAACAAAATTGAGAATTATGATTTCTTTAGATTATTTTTTTCCTTGACTATGCTGATATTATGGAAATTGAGTTTTACTTTGTATGATGTCTTATTCTACTTGCTGTGATATTCCATATTCTGGAATCAGCCAGTATTAGCATACTCTTTCACTTAAGTACATTCTCTGAAAATAAGGGAACACTGTTTTTCAGTTACGCAGATTACTTACATTTCTAAATATACTCAAGTAAATTTCAATAATTTCTGCTTTTGTTTCTGGCAATTTTTAATTTCCTGTGTTTTTCTTTCATTCAACACATGGAGATTTTTAATGTTTATTATGCCATAATGGAAGCCATATTTAATCTTCTGATTTCTACTTTCCTTGGAGCCTCAGAGAGTTGAAAAGAAAAATAATTGAAGCTTGTTTTAAAAGACGAGTCTAGTGTAGGCTGCTCCTCTTCATTTGCACTAATTTAACAGGATCTTTCTGACTCTTATAGAGTTATTATCTCCTGATTACTTGTGAGTCAGACCCTCAGACAAAGGTCTGACATGGCAATCCTAATCAGAAACTAAGTTATTATATCATGTATTTTAATAAGTGCTAGAGACAAGTCAATGAAAATTACTGTGAAAAACAGTCTAACCAGAATCGTTGCATTTTTTAATCAATTGGAATGGCTTGTCATCAAATGATGTTCAAGCAACTGTTTTTAAGCATTCCATATTGCATTTCAAGGGTATGTCTGAAATTCAGAGGAGTAAATGATACAATAAATAGAATAGTGAAATGGAATATGCATGGTTTCCATTTAATTGTACATTCTGCCTCAAAATCATTCAGCTACTTTTTTCTTTTGTTTTTGTTCCCCCCCTCCCCCTTTATTTTTTTTAAGGGCTTTTGTTCTGTGTGATCAGAAGCATTTACAAAAGCTGCATTCCTGTGCCATTTCTGTCCAAACATTAATGATAGAATGAATCTGTATCTTCATTATACCTTTCTAGGAGCTGTTGGTTCTTGGTAAATCAAATACTTTAGTGCATGCTTGTGCATAATCCTTTTAACGAGAATTTTCAAAGCAACATAGTAGGGGAAAAAAAGTAAGTCAGTAAAGGATACTTTAATACAAGTATATAAGAAAAGTTGTCTTTGGTAGTATGACAGTTGTTTCCAACAGTTTTATGTAAGTTCACTGTGTAACTCCAGAAACAAAACAATTTTCAGTTCTTTAGTTGTTCATGTTTTGGTGAAATGAGAGATGCTGCAGTAAATATACATCAGTGATTTTTTTTTATAGTACAACTGCTCCTTCTTTAGAAGTCTTTCAGGGCTAATAGAAAATGTAAAATGAAACACTGCAGCACCTGTACATATTATTCATTTAAGGCAAAGACTAATTCAAATTTAGAGGAAGAATAAATCACATGTTTTCTCTAATCTTTTCTTCATTTTTTTTCTCTTTCTAAGGTTATTCTATATTAAGATTATTTATTTTATTTCAAAGTTCCTTTTATAGAAATGTGGTAAGTCCCACAACTGGTATTATTTCAACCATCCACTAATATGTGCCTCAGCTTTTATTTTTTTAATGTGATAATTAATTCTGATTTGGGTTTTGACAATTGAATTTTCATAATAATATTTCAATACATCCAGGTTACTCTATACCTGATAACAGTCTCAGTTTGCTTCTTAACTTTAAAAGGGGCCAGAGGAAATTGCTGAATAAAGGCTTGGAGATAAAGAAATCACTGCTCCCCTGAACTGCACAACAGAAAACTCACTATGGTGCTACTCAGTAGATAAAAGGAGAAAATAAGGAACATAAAACTCTTCCTAAATATTTCTAAGTATTATGGTGCCAGATGTGAGAGTCTAAAATAATTGTGTCCCTTTTTGGTTTGCAAAATTTTTACATCACCTTGTCCTGTAGTATATTCATGCATGAATGTGAAGTTTAAAGCCCCCCAGGAGATTGTATGTCTTATATCAAAATTACTACAAAATGGTCACTAAATGACAATATATTACTAATCCAGCTTTCTCTCTTGTCTTTCAGACTGTTAAACACTACACTAGAAAGGGCTTACATGAGTATCTACTGTGCTACAAAATGAAATTAGATTATTATTGGTTTTATACAGAGTCCATGAATGCATAATTTTCACTTCATTTAATTGATTTGTTGTGTTTTCAAGATTAATGTTTGCTAGATGGTGGTGTTCTAAGTATTAGGGTAAAATTAAATATCAGAAAGAAAAACTGGAATTCAGATTGTTTTGATTCCCACATTCTATCTTATCTGTTATTAATTAAAACCATTATAATCTTTGCTTGTTAAAATTTTTATAGCAATTTTCCTTATAAAATTCAGAAATGGAAACAGAATGCATTTTTATACTTCACATAATTACCCCTCTGCTGGTCCTTCACCTCAATCAAGGGTGCAGTGTAGTTACAAGCTTGGTTATCCTGGTTATATCACAACTGAGTACCTGCTCTTTCCAAGAGGCTGGTAAGATAAAACTGTGGAAAATTAAGTGGAGGATAAATTTTTATTTTTAGTTTTTTAACATGCTATCTGACTTTCCATCAACTTACAGTAAAGCACAGTGAAAATGCAATTATAGCAAAGACAGATATTTCACAAAGCATACTCAGACTCCTAAGAAACTTCTGGAGGTACTGCTGTAAAAGTATTTATACTCTGTGTAAACAATGTGTGGCACTTCTGTTTGTTTTGTACTTTTTGGGGAAGGGTAAGGAGTTTCTTTTCATTAACACTCCAGGCCACTCACAAATCATATAGAAGATTTTCAGATGAGTAATATAATACTCTTTGGCTGATACTCAAGAAAATAGACTCTTTTAAGTTACGGTGGTTACTATATGGATTTTATCTGTAGTGTTGCTGTGTAAATTTTTGGTGTGTACTTTTCTGATAGTGGAAATATTTCAGACATTTCCAGTAACATTCAGTGGAAATAAAAATAGGAATTTGGTGTTTAATTATGCTTTAAAATATTTTATGCTTTTACACTTAGTGCATAGTACGAGAATAATTTAAAATGTTTGCTAACTTGAAGATAGGGAGAATTAAAAAAATATTGGCAAAATTGAAATTTGCGTCCTCTTTAGCAGCATCTCAAATGATCATAGAATCATAGAATCATAGAATCAATTGGGTTGGAAAAGACCTCCGAGATCATCGAATCCAACCCTTGGTCCAGCTCCAGTCCCTTTACCAGATCATGGCACTCAGTGCCACGTCCAATCTGTGTTTAAAAATCTCCAGGGATGGTGAATCCACCACCTCTCTGGGCAGCCCATTCCAATGCCTGATTACTCTCTCTGGAAAGAATTATTTTCTGATCTCCAACTTAAATTTCCCCTGGCAGAGCTTAAGCCCGTGCCCCCTTGTCCTATTGCTGAGTGCCTGGGAGAAGAGACCAGCCCCCACCTGGCTAGAACTTCCCTTCAGGCAGTTCCAGACAGTGCTGAGGTCACCTCTGAGCCTCCTCTTCTCCAGGCTAAACACCCCCAGGTCTCTCAGCCTCTCCCCATAGGACTTGTTCTCCAGTCCCTTCTCCAGCCTCGTTGCTCTTCTCTGGACCCGCTCCAGCCCCTCAATCTCTTGCCTGAACTGAGGGCCCCAGAACTGAACACAGAACTCAAGGTGTGGCCTCGCCAATGCAGAGTACAGGGGAAGGATCACTGTAGCCAGTTTGGTTTTGCTACATCATCCTCATTGCTCCTGAGGTTTAAAGAGTATGTTTCAGGAGTATTGCACTGCAAACCTTTTCTAATGTAAAAAGCTTTTTTCTGCCAGGAACCAGACAATGCATTTTAGCTCTGTTGGAAAATTAATACCTCAGCAAGATATGCTTTAAGAAGGTCAAGTATTGTCTAAGATTGTACCTCTCATTTTATGAATTTTTGCATGGCCTGAGAATCATCCTATATAAGGCCTAATGCCTTGAGCTGCTCTATAAATAAACTAAGCTGCAGCCAATACTTGTTGAAATCCAGATTTTTAAATACATTCAGTTCAGGAGATAAGCAAGTTTTTCCAGAAGTACTTAAAGACTGAATCACAGTAGCTTTCCATGAAAATTTAGTCTAATACATGTTGAATCTTATACATGGTAACAAAATGCAATTTTTAACACTTACTTTTGATTCTGTGTTTACAAAGGTCACTATCAGAATAGGTTTATTTGTTGCTTGGTGAGACTTATTTTTCAGAATTTGAAAACCTGTAAGTAGCTTATATTGTTTGAGATCTATGCAGTTGTAAATTATCCTTTCCTGTCCTTTCAGACCTTGCCACTACAATGCATAATTGACTATACACATGCAATTAATAAATAAAGACTGTTTACTTAGATTTTAACAACTCTGGATTCTGGATTCTGGTTTCTGGATTTAATGTGTAGTAAGAACAGGCTCAGTTCAGGATGTTGAGAACTTCCATGACCTAATTAGCTGACTCAGTCATTTGTTACAGTCAAAGATGTCTTCATCTTTTTTCATAAATTCCTGGAAAAAAAATCCCATGACTTTACATTTACTGGCAAAGTCTTTGAAAACATTTTACATTATGCTCTAGCTATACATGCATTTAATTAAATCTACTTGTCAGCAGTATTGAGAAGACTTGTTTATCAATAAGTGCAGGTAGGATGAAGTTAGAGAAATGATTTCAATGCAGACTCTATCATCTCTTATTGCAGATATTAAATAAAGTGAACATTTTAACATATCTTTTCTCCCCTCCTCCCCCTCCCCCCCCAATTTAATTAAAAGTAATTCACTTAAGCACTATTTGTGAGATGCAGCAATTAAATTTCATTAAGTAGTAATAAACCCTGTAATGACCACAGGCTGGTTTTCTTTTCACATGTGGAAAAAATTTCCTTGTAGTGTCACCTCTTCCTGCCTGATCACTAGTTAGACTTCTCTCATCTTGAATAATGATCAAAATGCATTTATTGATCCTTTTTTTAATCCAGTACGATGGATTCAGACAGATATTTTTTTTTTCAAAACAGAATCCTCAACTAATACTTGCTTTTTCAAAATTAAAACTCTAAATAGAATAATTTAAAACTATCCTCCTCTAGATAGCTGTGTGAAATCCCAGTGATCACTATGAGAATGGACAAAATTTTTGAAGTTTGAAGATTTGTTTTAATAAAATATATTTAATTAAAGCCTGAAGGGGAATATTGCATTATCTCATCTTTTATGGTACAAGGTGTAAAATTCCAAGCAGTCGTTTCTACACTCAGTTGCACACTTGTGTAATGAGAATGTATTTTTCAGAATTATAACTACTGTTTTGTCATCTTCTGGCTCTGAATTTTCACATTTCCATGTTTAAGCTTTTCTCTGTAATCACTCAGATATTTTGGGGTTTTTTTCTGGTTGTTGTTTTTTCTTTTTTTTAACAGAAATAAAAAAGACAGAAACATAATTTCCTAAAAATGTTGAGCTTTGAAGAAAAGACAAAATGAACTGAATTTGACTCAAAGGACAAGGAAAATATGTTTTTTCCCCTGACCTCTTAATGATCCACTAACAAGTTAGAAAAAAATAATAATAGGAAAAAAAACCACAAAAAAAAACCCAAACCAAAACCAGGCACAGAACATTAAAAAAAAAAGGGAGTTAAGTTGAGTTTGGTTTCTTTTGATGAGAGTAAACATCTGGAGCTTTTGGTGCAGTCATGTCTTGTGTAAATAGTAGCAGAAAAAGTGTGTTCTGTTATGAATACTTTAGTCAGTAAGCTTTTCAACTAATAAGCTGATGTTTTTTCACATTTGAAAAGCAAAAGCATTGTGTTTTAAATTGGAATATGTTTATGCATATGTCAGTGTATGAGCATTTGGTTTATTGCAGAGTTATTAATGGGTCTACTTAGGCACTTATGTCTTTTTGCCTTTTTTTCTCAAAGGAGAGAAAACAAAACAAAACAAAACACTTTCCTTTAAATTCAATAGGTATCCACATGTGTCACTTAAGTCTAAAAAACCTCCCTTACTTCTAGAGGCTCTCAAAATTTTTTAAATCTGCCATGTGATGTTTTGATTTAAGTTAGATAATATAACTAAGCTTGGTTAATTTTTGTACTCTTGTTCATAACTTCACTCACACGGGTTGTAAGGAATTATTTTTGTTATAGATTCTTGAAGTAACAAGTTATGGGTGCAGCTGAGGTGGCTGTGAGAGGACAAAGCAAATAAATAGTTGTCTTGTGAAAGAATACAGATTGAATTTTGTTCAGACAACCTCTATAAGTAATTGTTTGGATTAAGAACGGATATTTGTTCTGTCCTCAGTATATGTTGCAGTAGTGGTCATGGTTAGGTAATTATTGCTTTTTTTTTTGTGAAACAAATAATTCCAGATTATGACCGTGTTTTAATCAACCCAGAGAGCATAAAATATGCTGCCTATTAATATTCTTTTTTTTTCAAACAAAGACAAAATTATGAATCGATGTTCAGTAGAAGTGTTTACTCAACAGTTTTACAAATGAAACTTTTTGTGTCAAGAAATCATATTAAAGATGCTTTAGTTCTTGTTATGCATACCTTGCCTGAAAGATTTCAATGCTGCATTTATCACACTCATGGACGTGCTTCAGGGTTGCCTGGGTCAAGTGAGGGTGTTGTCTTTCAGAAACGTTTGGGCTTTTGTGAATATTTTGCAGCATCCTTTGTGAAAATATCTATCTAGAATGCTGCCAATGCCATAAAGAATAAAATCTGAATGTTTCAAGTAAAACTGACAATTTAGGAGCCTAAGGATACCAAATGCATAATGATTGATGCTATTTTTGGATCCATTGTTATGAGTCTTTTTTTACTTGATTTTATTTTCTTTTGCTCAGGCTCCTCAAAATTAAATGATTTCTTACCTTTTCTGCCTTGAAGATTAGGTATGTTGGGACAATGAGAAATACCCTTTGGTGAACACAACTGAAAGACTGGAAGGATTAAAAATATTCACAATCAGTTTGAGGATGATTGAGGTAGTCTGTGTAAAATTGTAGAACTGAAGTAATCTGTGTCTTGAACAGATTTTTCCAGAGCCAAAAAAGAGTTGTTTTCCACATATTATGCAAAGTTTCTTTTATAGAGCCAAGTAAATTATTTATACCTAAGGAAGAATGTTCTATGGTATTTCTTTAAATTATAAAGCAATTATTTATTGCTGCAGTTTTATTTATGGTATGTCTCAGTTAATAGAATTACACATTTATGAAAATAGTAAAATTACCAAATGATCTCTTAAAACCTCAATGCTTAGTTCACCTACCAACTTCTTGTCTTCCATTCATTTTCTTCTGTTAAATGAAGAGTTTATACTTGAAATGTTGCTGTTTAATTTAAACTGTGGCGTAATTTATTTTTTCCATCATGGTGAAAGAGTCTTAATGTGGAAGGCTCTTCATGAGGAAAATTGTGTTTTGTAACAGTGTAATTCCTGGTCCCGTATGAAAATGTCTATGCTTCCACAAAGCACCTTTTAATAAAATAAATAAAGCCCCCTTGGGATGTGCAACTATACTGGCAAAGAAAAAGAAACGCTTCACTTTTGAGTGCAAAGTCATAGGATAGATGGACACAGAACTGTATTTCTTTCATCCTTCCCCTTGAGCTGATGGGATGAATGAAATGCTTTGCCAAAATACCATGCTGACTGATGTCCATTCTGACGGAATCTCACTGCTCTCTAATTCACACTGTTAAATGGCAGAGCTACAGCAAGGCTGCACCTCCCTTGCAGGAGGAAGCACTGAGCTATAGAGCTCCCCCAGGCAGGAGCCAGGAGTGTTGACTTTGGAGCTGGTGACCCAAACAGAATAGGGACCCTGCCATCTCTTCTGAAACACATAAAAAAACCAAATAGCAGTCACTGAGAAATAAAAACAAAGGAAGTCAGCAGAACTTTGCTGGCTGAAGCAGATCAACTAATTCCAGGAATTACCTGTACCATATTCCCATCTGCTTTTCTCTCTATATATATTTTTACCACCTTCCCTGACATTCAACTACTTGATCTTGATTCATGAAGGTGAAATTTCTTTCTGGAGGTGAGATATTTAAAATTCCAACATTAAAATACCTTTTGAACTTTCTGGAGAAATAAAAAGAACAGCCATGCATATTAAATCCCTTGCAAGAATTTCAGTCTCATTTTTTGTCTAGGTAGACAGTGTACATATTTAAATATTATTCTGAGTAACATAGGGTGCAAAAAATTACAATTTTTAATAAGAGACATGAATGTGCTCTATCCTTAAGCCCTATCTATTTAGAAAAAAAATCCCCCCAAATATATGGGCAGGTATTTTATCATAAATATTGGTTTCACCGTGCACCAATTTCTTCAAAAATTATTTATAACTTAGTGTTTGCGTTGCAGTTGTACAAAAAGAACACTCAGGTCACACAAGTGGATGCTTTAGAAACGTCTTTAATAGCTCATTCCTGTTTTCATCTATTGAGCTCTATTGTGTCATAGAAGAATCTCAGGATTTGAGCCAATTCAGGAGAACGATAACAAATTGTGCACTGACTCTGAAAACGTCTACATAAAATATAAGAGTTTCATGGCATCCACTTTATTAACTCTTTAGTTAAACATGTAGATACTTTCTTGACCATACACAACTTAATTTTGAATATTATATGATGATATAAGAAAATAAAAACTGGTATGATACTCCTATCCACAGCATACTTTCAGATAAATAAGCTTTAAAGAAAATCCTGAAAAAAATACCTTTCTTCTTTAAATGCTACTCTGAAGGTAACAAATACAGGCATTTGAGTTTCAGGGGGATTTCTTTAGGTATCTTACACATAAGAATCAGTAGGGTGTTTAAAGTAGCTGCTTTCAGATGGATCAGAGAGAATCCAGGAATCTCAATGTAATTCTCATGTGAATGTGGTGAAGACAATTCAAAGTAAGCACAGTCATTATTAGGCGTTGCCAAAAGGGGAGAATGTTGCAAAACTTTCTTCTGCTTTCCTAGTTCATAGGCCCTTCTCTTGTAGGGGAGATGCTGTATCACTTGTGGATGTTTCCTCTTACTCAGTATACCTATTAATCAGTGTGTGATGATGGCTAGGCTTCACAAACAAAGATTTGGAAAGGGCTCTACCCACGTGGGAGTGTCCTTCGAGCCTGTGCAGTGGATTTTTTAGGTGAGGCACAGAGTGCATGAAACTGGCCTCACCCTTTAATTCCTAAGGTTCATCTGCTACGGCCGAGCAAGCCTGGACGGTGACGGTGAAGTCCTCAGAACTAAAACCTACAACCCCTGCTATTCCCTGGAGGTCTCCCATCCAAGCATTAACTGGGGCTGACCCTGCTTAGCTTCTGAGATCTGATGGGATCGGGTGTCAGGATGGGATATAACTGCCTAACCAGTGTGTACGTTTGTAGTTATTATTATTAGTTGGCATTTAAGTACATAGGTTGAATAATTCAGTACTGTAAACACTGTGCATACAAATGCATATCTGAATTTATTAACAGGGAAATGAGTAATTTAAAATATACAATACGGGAAAAAAAAAGTATTCTGACAAACTTTTGAAGCTTCATGTGTAACCAGAGAAGTACTGAAGTAGGGAGAAGTATGAACTGAAATTTATTTGGTGAGGCATAGAAGGGACTCACAGCTCTAAACATATTACCAGTACCAGCATCTGGGAACCAGCCTGGGATATAAGGAGAAATGGAGCTGCTTGCCTCCCCCTCTTCCTAGGATTCTTGTATGAACTGTGACATATCTGGCAATCTGATGGCCTTTTTTCAAAGCTGTTTGGACACCTCAAACAAGTGGTAATTAGTGGTGGTAAAATATCTTTTAGAAGAATGTCTTATTAATTTTAATCTTTCCCATGGGTGTTGTGATGTTGGGGATACCGGTTCTCCATAAAGAAAGTGAAATTTCAGTATTAAAACTGGTGAACAAACAGGAGGGACCTTTTTATTTTTTAATACAGTTAAGAGCTTGTTTTCTGTTCATATTGCTGGAGCAATAGTCTTTCAGGAATCTACTCAGGTGCCTAAACCCTAAATGTGTAGCACTTTTTGAGGTACTGTGAAGATTCCAGCCTGGCCTCCACCTGCCCATGCATAAAAGCAGAGCCTCCCTTCACTCCAGCATCACATCTGCCAGCCACATCCAGGTGGGAAGTTTTGAGTGACTGCATATTTGTGAGCCTCAGCATACTGGACAAGAAAACATGTTTGAAAAATGTGCTTAAGCCTGAGTTTTCTGCATTATGTTGTATTAACATTGTAATTAGCTTCTAAGTAATGAATACAGCTGATTGCAAAAGTTTTATATATATTAATTATGAATTTAGAAGATGATTGTTACCAAACCTTGGGTCTTCCTGTTAAAAAATTAGTAATAGATGATGTAATGACATATAATTGAACATAAATATGAAAAATAACTTTCTCAGAAACATAATTATTTAAGAAATAACAAAAACAAAACACTTAAAAAGAACACCATACAGTTTAATTACAATAGAAAAATAATCTTCACTGGACATCCCTTATGTCATAAAGAGGCAAGCAAAAGAAAAAAAAATAGATTATTGTTAAGCCTGCATCACGCTAAATATGATGCCTATTCATATAGATTATGATTTCAGACTAAGGTCCTGAAATCAAATAATAGAATTAAGAAAAAAAAAAGAATAAAGAAAAAGGGGCAGTTAGGAATACTATATCTGGCTGGGGGGTTGTTCTGAGGTTTTGGTGTTTTGGTTTGGTTTTTTTTTTCGTTTTTATAGTTGGAAATTTTGATGCATAAATTTAAAACTTTGCAAACATTTTCAGATCTGAAATAGAATATTAGTTCAAAAGAAATAATGGTTAATACCTTAATGCTACTTTTGGCACTTGTTCAGGATATAGGAAATTTTTGATTGGCTCCTTGGTGCATGAATCTGTCTCATATATTCGATGTAAGTGTTTGAGGCAGTAGGCAGTAGTCTTTGTACAGAAGGATAAATTCAAAACAAACCCAAACCTCATTTTCTCTTACAAGGAAATTATAACAAGGTCTAATACATTGGTCCTACTTAGGTAGCAGAATATTGCTTCTGATTTTTTGTTTAATTCATATGTGAGCTTATGAGTTCTAAGTTTCTGCTGACATGTGTATCTGTACATCTTTGTACATAAACATGTTCGGTTTCAAATGTTCCTCTGCTAGAATATAATAGTCAAAGCTTGAAAAGAATTCCTTGTCATTGTCTGGCAGTTTACAGGATCTGTGCTTCCATGTTCATCATGTACAGAGTCCTTGTATTTTACTCTCAATCCAGTCATCTTCTTTCTTCAAAATGATAACTTGTATAACTCCAGAATTCATGAAGGGGTAAAATGTAGATTACCTAGGAAGCTGACTGTATGAATATAAGAGTGGAACAGCAAACATATGGCTGTCTGAAACTCTACAGCAAAGTATTACAATAGAAATATTAAGGCCAAAAAATAGCTTGGACATTCCTACATAAATTAAATGCTTTTGCCATTAAAACAAGTAATTAGAAAACTATTGGGAAGGGATTAGACATTTTTTTTAATTATTATTTGTAAATCATATATGTTCACTTCCCAAGGGCAAAGAAGTAGTCAGAGGATTCTGGCTGGATAGGATGCACATTATCCAAAGTAACTGCACCATATTCTTTCACTATTAAAGGAAACTATAACAACTAGATAAAATTGCAGTTGTAATAGAAATTGAGCATAAATGCATTTAAAAATAGAAGGCATAAGTAGAATTTGTTGTTCTTAATTTCAATGAAAAAAGATGAAATTAATTTTGCTGCAAAAAGGAAAAGGAAACCCTTCATAAATTATGTATTCATAGCCATCACATATCCGGCAATAATGCTGCCATTATTAAAAGGAATATTGATGAGTTAGATGAAACTCTGCCTACATATGCAGACAAATGTGATTCTTTCCCCTTTTTTATTACACATTATTAATGCAATTTGTGTTATAGACTTGTGTATTTCAAACATGTTTTCTTGTTGCACACGCTGTCCTATACTTATACTAAATTACTTTATGTTTCCATTGTGTTTATTATGTTGCTTGTGACACGCAAGAAAATTATCAAAAATTGTTAAGGGAAGGACAACTTTGCAATAATATGAAAAATAACATTTCAGGTTCTAGTTGAAATAGGACCATTGGAATATTTTTGATGCTTCAGGCTTTTAAGTAGAAGGACCGTTATTTTTTTTCCTTTTTGTTTTTTTAACCTCAAAACATTTTTTTAACATCTATTGTGTCAAAACCTACTATCACACTTAATATTCCAGTAGACTACAGAGCCAATACATTTACAGTTACTCAAGTTGCCCTTTTTATGAAGCATGTTCAACTAAAGAGTTAATAAAGTGGATGCCACTAAACTCTTACGTTTTACATAGATGTAGCTGATGAGTGTGAAAACTTTATAACTACTATATTGTACTTTAAGATATAAGCACTGATCATATTTAACCTTGAGAACAATTGGTGTAATTCCTGATTTTCAGGAGCAAATTCTGACCTTTGTTTCCCCCTACCCCAAAGGTCTGAGCTGCCCAGACACTGAGGGATGGGGAAAGGAGGCTGTGCCAAATCTTCACTCTCCAGACGGGGAGTTGAAGGGGAGAATAAACAAGAATGGAGTAAATTAAGTAAAACAACTGCTTTCCTCTGTGGATTAGTTATTGTTAGGAGTTGTAGTGACCCTGTATCCATTGCTTTGACATACTCCTGAAGAGCATGTATTGTTAAAATCAGTATCTAGCTTCACTTCTGGATGTGAACCTGCAGTGGTGTAGCAAGTAATGCTTCCCTTAGCCCAGTACAATCCTCTGAGGATCTATTTGCTATTTCATTTGCTGACAGTCATGGGGGTTTTTTTGATGTCAGTTCTCTGTAGTAAGGTCTAAGGAAGTACAGGTGTCCAATAAATATGTGTTTACAGAGAATCCTCTGTAAAACCCAGTTAACTTTAGAAGGCAAACTGAAAAAGTCACAATTGGCTTATAACAGCCATGTTTAATGTTTGAGGAAATAAAGAAAAATGTAATGCAAGCGTGAGTTACTCCAGAGAATACCAATCTACAATCAGTAATTTCACTGTCAGAACCTACAGATTTCACCAAGAGGTGCTGTGCAGACACTAAAATTAGAAAAAAAAGCGTTATGCACTTTGAAACATTTCAGCCCCAGACATTACTGATGGCTGTATTATACAATATTTGCTTGCAGTTTTCCCTGGGGTAATAGAATTGCTGACTCCCTATGGGGGTAGTGATTTATTCTTACTCAGACATCCTTAATGTTGACCAAATATTATTTTACTATATGACTTCCTTTATAAATCCACCAAATAAAATAATTTATAATGATTGAAATTCTAAGTTCAGGTAAATTTTTACTACTATACATATAGATAAGATGCAGAATCAGTAGATACCAGTGTGAATAATGCAAGGATTAACATTAGGAAGTCTTGAAAGTCTTCCTCAGAGCCAGGAACAGTTTGAGTTTCTTTTCCATGGTGATTCACTGCTCATGGTGCTTAATACCATTATTTTTTCTGGATTTACAACTTAAAAAGAAAAAATATTAAAAAATGAAATATGCTTTCAACTTCTGACATTTTGACACTTATTTATTTGTTGCCTTTTGATGATTTAACTGTACTTAATTTGGAACATAATATATATTTTAATACATTAGTAATACACATTGAAAATATGATGACATTTATTCTCCCTGGGTATTTTGTCTGGCATATTAATATTGCAACCTCCGCATGACTTATCTTAACCCACTTGATACCTGAAAGCAAACTAGGTTTTTAAAGACAAGATCCATCCATCCAAACCATTGCATTATTCCCTGTGGTATCTCCATGTGGGTTTAGGTCAGCAGGAATGAAGAGAAATCAAACAACAGACTGACAAATGGTTAAGACCATGTTAAGTGGTGGTTGATATGTCTGTGTATTTCTGAAAAGCCGGCAATTATGGGAAACAAACATTACAAGAATTCTTCCTATGTTACAAAATTTTTGCAACTGAATATGTTATTTGTTTTAGATAAACTGATGTAATGGTTTGACCCATGGCTTCCTCAGTAACCATTGTATCTAAGGAAGTTACAAGTATTCCACACGTGTCTTCCATGTAGCAGTGGGGGAGTGGTTTTGTTCTGGTCTTCCTTCCCTTGCTGGGCTGAGGAGCTGGTGGGAGGTGGTTGGAGTCTGGTCCCTCTGGTCCCTGGTGGTTCTCCTGTCCTGGGTGAGATTGTTTCATTCTCGTTCCCCTTCCTTGAGGTTTTTAATTGTGTTTGTTTTGATTCATTCGGTTTCTTTAGGTTGGGTTGGTGTCTTCCCTATTTTCCAGCTAATCAATCCCCTTTTCTCCCTTCCCCTCTCCCCTGGGGGGTGGGATCCTATGTGTTGTGTATACAGTGTGGTTTGTAAATGTTAGAAAATATAATTTATTCTTTTTATTCAGTTCAGTTTCTTTAGAGTGTGTTTCTTTTCAGTTTTTTTTCCCTTTCCTTTGCTGAGAAGGTTCTGGGAAGGGGAAGGGGGGCCACTCCAGGGCTGGCAACAGCTTGGCCAAACCTGCGACAACTGATTATTAATGAAACTAAAAGAAGGTTGAGTGATATTAGTAGGAAGCCTATTTGAAATGAGTGAAAGATGAATCTCTACATTTCATAACTGCTGTTCTTGGAAATGTATGCTCTTCAAGAAAGACAACATTCTTATTCTTAGCACTGTGGCAATTAGAATTAATTTATTTCAAAGAAAATATTTAAGCTTCCCTCCTTAATCTTGATAACTCTTACTGCTGTAGATAGTTCCACCAAATATTATGGACTTTGATTTTCCCATTTTTAACTGATGTCATTTACAAAGAACTCTATGGACAGTGAAAAACTACGTATGTTCGGACTCGGTCATTTCTTTTTTCATCTTCTTGTTTTGGTTTGAGATAAGCAACTGCCAACCCCCCCAAGCACAGAGAGAAAAGCCTCCCTCCTAACACCAGGGAAAGGGAGGAAAAGAGAGGGGAAAGGGAAAAAAACCACTTCAAACTGCATTTATACTAAATCTACATATATTTTTCACAGAAAGAAAGAGACAATTAGAAGAGAGTACAAATATTCACTCACACAAGTCTACAACAACAAGTTCCCCACCTCAACTTCTTAACGAACACACAAATTCTACTGTCTTAACTACACATTACTTAAGAAGAAACTTATTCCCCAGGGAGACAAACTCAAGCAGAAAGGAGAGACCCAGAACAACACAGTTTACTTTCCTGAGGTACCCTGTGAGCCAGTGGTGGGCCTGGTCCTCTCCATCCCCCCTGGGACAGCATCGTGCGTCCTCCCAAGAGGAGGGCTGAGAAGCCACTGCCTTAACCACTCCCACACTGGTTCCTACTTCCCTGGAGATGATGTCATAATGTGGTATGGAATACAAAATTACTGGCTAGAAGAGGTCAGCTGTTGGCTCAGCCCAGCTCAAGTCAGCTGACAGCTTCGGCCTAGTCCAGACTTCAGAGCCCAAATCTAGGCCCACCCAGGTGAACCCATAACATGAAGTCAAGAATGAGAATCTTGGGATTGGCTAATTTGTGAGCTGATTGTTTTCTCTCTTTTTTATCTCTTTTCTAATTTAAGTAAAATATTTAAATTATAAGCATGCTATTCAAAAAGAGAATAATTTCAAAACTGTTGTAAATAAGGTCAAGACAGGAATTTCTGCAACCTGAGTGTTTTTAAGTGGTTTTTCTATTGCTGTAGAAACTTAATAATTACTTATTTGTTTCCTTTTGATTCCAAGAGGACAGGAAATGCTACATGGTTTCAGAGAAGGCAGCCAAATAAAGAGCTAAAGATTACCAGAGAAATTCTAATAATTCAGCTGCATGACATTAGAATGCAGTCTTTGCTAAGTTGGGTGGTATCTGTGAATTGCAAATTCCTTTTGGTTTATCTTTTTGAAACCCCTTGCTAGATTCAAACTTTGATGGAAAAACAGAAAAGGGAAGGATACTGAAATTATGCAAACTCTACAATATGTTGTTTTTATTGTTGGTTTGTTTGGGGTTTTTTTGTAATGGAATAATGTCAGTGCACATGAACTGCTGTGATTCTTTCATGCATGGTGGAGGGAATAATTTAAAACTGTTAGGTTTGCCCTTGAACATTTTTTCCATTCCTTTAAGTTACAAGCCTCTAGAATATTCCCAAAGCCTTCATTATTAGACTTTGGCTATCTTTTCCAGAAAATTGGTTTAAAGGGACACCTGTTTAACTTCTACTGGGCTATCTTTGCTTAGAGGAAACAAACTTTAACTGCTGAATACTTCCTTGCTTGCATTTCTAAGTTCCAGCCAGGGATTTGAGGAGTGGGCATGCATTTTCTTACTGTTCAGCTACACCAGCACTCTTCCTAATAAATATGGTGGGCAAGATCTATCAAGAAATGGTAAAAAGCTGTCACCCTTCAGTATCAAAATATAAATCCTTGTTTCTGACCCTGTATCTTTGGAATTAACTTGAGCAAATTTTTCAAATCTGTGTCAGTGAGAAGTAATGAAATATCCTGCTGAATTCTAAGAATTGAAAATACTCTTCTTCTTGTTATTATTATTATTATTATTATTATTATTAATTATTATTATTATTAATTATTATTATTATTAATTATTATTAGTATTACTACTACTACTACTACTACTACTACTACTATCCTCCTATCCTCCTCCTCCTCCTCTGGGGCACTTCTGTGGAATTGGCACAAGAGGTTGAGATCTAAAAATAGTGTACAAAAAGAATTTCTATTTCAATTAAACTCTTCTATTAATTACTGAAGTCATTATAAAGTTATTTAATGTTCCTTTGAATAGCTGAGTAAAACTTTCCTTGTGACTATAATGTACATTACATAAGATGCAATTTGGATGTGAAATGTATGTTACTTTTATAACAGAAGTCTTTTCTTATGGCAAAACCAAAGGGTAGAAAAAGCAGTTTCTCTTGAGAGTAGAGTATGTTAAATGAATGGACATAAGGTGTTTTTTGTTTCCTTAGAGCAGCTGTGAGTTTACTTCTAGTTTTACAATTATCTTCACTTCATTCTTGATTACTCATTTTACCTTTGCTGTGATGATGTTTGGAATAAAGAAACCAAGGCCAAGTTCACGACGTTGAAACAGAGAAGAAAATATAGTCTTTTCTGCATAAAGAATTTGAAAACATTGTCAAAGTTATGACTTGAGTCTCAGCTTAGCAGAGAAGAAAAAAAACCCCACACTCATCTTCAAACCAAAGTCTTAAGTAAGCACACCCTTAGATGCTTATCCTTTCATTTCAGGAAAATCAATAACTGTTGCTGGCATGTGGTTTCCTTTAACAAGAGTCAATAAAGCCATTATCTTTTTTGGTCCTCTTTTCCCCTGCACCATAAGTGTAGAATCTTTTCAGAGATAAATATGAAGAGTTTTAACTCAGAGAAGTGCCTAAGAAAAAATATTTTGCAGTTTACTAAGACCTAAGCAATTGAAATAGATATTTTGGAATTCCATGTCATTAATTGAAAACAAGTTTGTACATATTTGGATCTAGTGAGTAGCATCCTTTTGTTTTATGGAAAAAACTGTAATAGGGCATTTAATAACTTGGCAATGGATAGGTTTTAATGTTAAAGACAGGATTGCCAGAGCATTCAAGAAGTGCTCAGGGTAATTTTCTGAAGAAGTTCTCAAAAAAAAAAAAAAAAAAAGAAGATAAGGAGGATGCTATAACTGTTTGCATCATACCAGTAGGTAAGAGTCAATATTTCCAGTCCTGAACAAGCTGATGAAGTTGACATCACAGATTGTTCACAAACCAAATACATCTGAGTAAATTTGAGGCTGTTAATGAACTCTTCCAAAAGCAGAGATTTTCTGCTAAAGTCAATCAGAAGTTTAAACAGTATACCTGATAATGTGTTTGCCATCTTTGGTAGATAAAAGGTGTGAAAATTAATGTTGTTTATTCTGAAAGGGTGGAAGGTTGTTAAATTCAGTGTGAGTGTCTAATTATAAAACACAGGAAACTCAGCTATCTTAATACAAACATCTAATGAAATACCAAGCTAAAGATTAGGACAAGGTACTGAACATAATACTGTTATTTTAGTTCATCTGGTAAAATAAAAACATTGAAAGTGTTGACAGGTCTTTCATGTCATATTAAGCTGAAACTTATATCAAATTTAACTTTCTTTTAATGTTTTTCCTTTAAATTCTTTATGAGACAAGGATCATTTGAAATCTTTACTAGCTTTGTTGATCTGTTCTGTGTTGGCTGTCCACCTCTGTTGTTCGTGTTGGTTTCAAATATTTAATTTGATTTTGGTTGTAAATAGAAAATAATTTTATAAATAGTTTTGTTTAATTCTTTTTCTTCTTGATGAAAACTGAGACCTTAAAATAATGTGGCGGAGGGATTGGAAAAATGTGATTGTTCCATAAACACAAAAATAAGCAAATAAGCAAAACCCAATCAGCCAAAAAAGAGTTTTTTTCAGTTAGATTAAAATACTGTATTGAAGCAACTGGCATATCTGGGGGTGAAGGGCGTGGGGGGTGGGGGGGACAGACTGAAATATCTAAATATTCTGTTGGATAGTTTTGCAGTTTTGAATCATATTGAAATTCTTAGATTTCAAAAGTATTGAAGTAAAAAGTGTTCTGGCAGATTTCTATTCCTTACTTCTTTTGAGTAAAGTGTTTTTACACTACTTCCATTCCTCTCCTGGTCCATATATTGAATGGTCAAACTCTGCTGTAAACATTACTGAAAAAACCAAATGCTTTTATACGCACTGTGCACTTTTTATTCATTTTTATCTCTCACTTTTTTCATACTGGTTTTTCAGTTTTACATAAATATCAAGAGCTTCTCCCTTCCTTTCTACTTCTTGCTGTTATTTTCCTTCTCATTAGCTTGCTTGTTGCCTCTCATCTTTCTTGCATCTCCTTCTTTGGTAGACTGCTCAGTATGGAGCCATTAGAAAATATTCCCCTTCCTTTCTTATAATGCTGCATAATACCTGAATATTCTTGCTTCTTCATCTAAGCAAGTATTTTAAGGGCTTCTATTAGATGCAACTCTATGTAACTGTGATACTTGATAGAGATATTAATAGAGAAGATTAATTTCTTGTGAAGTTGATAGGAGAAGCTACGTATTATAATTTCACTGTATATTCCTAGCAGAATTGAAATGAGCATGTCACATCATCAAGAAATGACTGAAGATCAAGTAAAAAAATGCAATCCTGCTATCAATATTATATTTCCTGAAAGCAAGCAACACATTGTCAGATGTAGAATGCACGTTTGGTAACTCATCCAATATAGGTTCGCTTTGAGTAACTAGGGAAGAACTGTAGAATGGGGGAAAGGGGCAAACTCTGTGGGACACTGTCCTGAGATCCTAATTAAAGCAGTTACAAAATCCCTGAGCTAGTAGATTGAGGCTGCTGTTCTGTTTTTCTAGATAATTGTTTTGTAGGCAAGGGCTGAGCTCTTCAAACTTTGTGTATTAAAGATAAATTACTTCAATAAAAATTCTGCTAAAGCTAAAGGAAATTATCTCTGAGATTCTGACACATTTGAGTGGATGACTGAATACATGTAATCTAATAATCTCTGCTCCAATGAGCAACAGTAGAGTTTATGAACCTTCTTTTTGGCCCTGATGGCTTAAATGCTGAGAATTACGTTTAACAGCACAATAGAATTCTTCACAGCTGTAAATAGCTGCTATCTTATATCAATTTATGTCACTGTATAAGCCCTTTCCTCAGAGCTGGTGGAAAACATTTCCCTCAGTGGTTTACCTTTATCTCTAAAGTGTAAGTATTTTCCATCTTAAGTATAATCATGTATTAGTTAAAATATTTTCAATATCTGGTTATTGTAGAACGATCACTTTGTGCCCCACAAAGCAAGATGGCATTTGGTGCATTACTGCCTTCCTATCTCCCTTCTCTTCCTTTCTTGAAAAGGGAACAACAGTACCCAGCCCTGTGGTCAGCTCATAAATAGCACACTGAAGTTCAGAAGCATCAAGTTCTCACCTTTGACCTGAAGTTCTGGCACCTAAATATATGTAAGTCAACATAAGCCTGAATGGTAACATTTGGTGACTGGTGACATTTTCGGCCTGATGAATGTCATACTTAACCTTACTATAGATAATGGCAGTAAGATTTTTGTATGGAAGAAGGATATAAAAACCAACCTAACAACAAAAAAACAATTAGTAAATGCAAGATTTATTCGCTGAAACAAGTACCTGAATGCTGGTGGTGCATTTTGCTGTGGCAGAATCCTTTACAGATGATTGAATACTTACATTTTTAGGATGCTACCTGTTGGAAGCAAGTGCATTTTTAAGGGCAAGTTATAATTAATAGCTATTGTTAGGTAAGATCTATACCACAAAGTACACCAAACGAGTCAGATCATATTTTTCTTCCCTGTGATACCATTTTACCAGCTCTGAGTACATTTTATGAAAGTTAAAAGACTGAGTTATGAAAACAGGGATATCATTTATATAAAAGTTGAAGGAAAAAAAATCAAATGCATTTAGCCAACAACAGAATTGGAGAGGAAAAACTGAGATAACTACTGAGAAAAACAAAGAGGACTTAATTAGATGTTAAGAAATATAATCCAAATATCCCTGTCATTCAACATAACTAGTTGACTCCTCTTCAGTTTTTGACTATTCTCAGATTGTGATCTTATTTTTTTTCAGACAGCTTTTTAACAGTTAAAATTTTATTTTTACTACAACTTTATATATATATATATATATTTACTTTCTTGTATCCTATGTGCATACATTCACATGTGATCATATATATCAGTCATGATAAAGTGATCACAGAAATTAACATTTCATAGGAGAACATTCAGAGCTGGCAGACTGTCTGGTCATCCCTAGAACAAATGTGTTACTGGCACAGATTCCCATAAAGCCAGAAATTAAGGGATTTCTTTTAAATTGATCCTTAAGGAGCCTGCCATAATTTTGACCCTCCAATGAAAGAACTGCTGAAGAAATGCTTGGGGAGGAAAAAAGAGGAAAATCAAGTTCTGAATGAATTATGTATAAGAGCATATCACATGTATATAATGATATATCTAATATGAAGTTTATAGTACTGTCATGTTCGAGCACATGACAGAATTTTGTAATAATCTAATAGAATATTTTGAAAGTAATAGAATTTAATAATTTAGTAGATATATTTTCACTGAAATACAAATTTAGTATGTTTTCAGTACAAGCCTAATCATTAGGACTTTCTAGCTGTGTAATTTAGATTTTATCAAATTCTATACAGTGCGTTATGATTAAAGCACTTCCTGGTATTTGCACATCTTGGTTTTTTTAAAGGCAATTGTTAAAATCACTCCACTATAAATATTTCTTTTAGTATTCTCTGAGGTTGATAAAAGGATGGCCATGGACTTTACTGAGTTACCTATGAAACTTGATTCCATGATAGAATTCCATTTTTAAAGTAATGATGAAGATCTTAATTTTTGAAAGAATTCAATCTAGGTATTTTAATATATTTTTATATCTAAACCTATGTCATTACATTCTTTCTAGTTCCAAATTCCTGTTTATATGACTTCTCTCCTAAAGTAAGAGTCAGCTACCTCCCTACTACATCATTTACTTCATAGACTTAAGGTGCACAGTGTTGCAGGAAGCTGTGCAGGTATCACTTGCTGCTTGCTCAACATTGGTCACAGACGTCACAGGGTGATTATCTCCTGATTGCACTTGGTCAAGGCAGTCATTTAAATGTTAACCTCTATACTGAAAGGTGCAGTATAGATCCCCTAAGGTAATTTTAACAGTACACTCATTTTCTGAGCAAAAGCTGACAATTTTCTAGAGGCTAAATTCAAGTCTTTCGAACATCAGGGTAGTACCCTTCACTGGTCAGGTCCTTTGAAGTCAAATGTAAATAGGATAAGCAATTTTGCTGGTGAAAAGATCTCAACAAAAAATATATTTTTTTTAAATTTTAATTCTTCTTTCTAGATATTTGTGAAAGAAATAAGATTTTTTTATTGGCTTCAGTCATTGAAAGTAACACCATGTAAACAATGCAATAGTCATTAAAGATTAACAAGGAAAAAATAGAAAAAATATCAGGCATTGATGGGTGTGCCAACAGTCAAAATAGCCAGGCTTTCTGTCTTCTTTTCTTTTGAAACTTGTTTTCTGCATCCTGCTTTGATGTTGATATACACTGAAATTGAAAATAATTTTGGCATAGACTTGTACAAAATTAGCATTTAACATGACTAGTTAACAGTAATTCATGGTTCAGAATTACCTGCTAAAGGAAGACCTGCAGAGTGTATTCATTAAATATATAGGGATTTCTTTTCCTACAGATTTAATTGTTTGTTTAACTGGTTAGTTATTGGAGTTTGTTTTGTTTGTTTTATTTGTTTTGTTTGTTTGTCTTTTCTAAACCCAAGTACTTAAATTGAGTCATTATTTTTTCTTAGTTTTCATTATTTGGGTATTGGCAACTGGCAGTCTTTATTCCAAACAGCCTTTAGTAATATGGATACAAAATATAATACAGTTCTCTTGGAAGATTTTGTCTGTTTAAAGAGCCTCCAAGATTTTGCAATACTTCTGAGGTCTGTGTTTAAGGATGTCTGTCAAAATATTTACTAGTGTATTTACCAACATGGTATATAATAACAAGAATTGTATATTGCTTGGAATTTCACCACCAGGTGGTATCCATTTACATACTTAAAGGCATCCCTGATCTATGGACCACTATACTTTGTTGTGTTGATGAGTAAAGACAACATTTTTTTATCCGTTTATTAAGATATAATGCAATGTTGCAGTGTTTAATGGGCAAGTATTGGCTTCCTTGTGCCAAAATGATTTTTAAGAGGAAATGTGTGTTGTGCTTTATATCATCTTGCCACCTGAGGAAGATTGTGCAGAAGGGCAATGAGGTGTGTGAAAAAGGTTGGAGGAAGAAAAATAGCAATACTTCTATTTACTAAAGGGAACTCTGTTGGCAACAATAGTGAATAAATATCTTCTTGTGTTAGTCTCTCCAGCTCGAATTCTGAAGTACAGTTTATTTCATTTTATCTGTGACAGACCATTCATTTAGTACCAAGAACAGTTTTTAAGTGTGGCTTGAGCAGCTGTTTATCACAGGTAAAGAGCTGAGAGGACACATGTAAGTGATATATGCTGTGCTTATTTTTAATACACTGGACATGAAAGAAATGTACAACATGCTGAGACAAAATGTCTGTGTGGCCAAAGAAAGAAAATAAAGCAAACTATTCAGTTTTTCAGTAATACACACTGCTGCTTAAGTTGCTTATTTATTGGACCCTAAGTGTTTAAGGGAACTTTTACTAATTTTGTCCTAGGAAAGGTGTAAGGATGTTGTACAGATACTGGAAAGATTATGAGAAAATAGTTCTTGGGCTGCTATCTTAGACTTCATTATTTGCTGCGGGTTTTGGATATCTTGTATTTCCTTCTTCATTCATATGTGACTCATTTCTCAAACAATCCTACTGTGGCAGTAACGTACATATATTTTTTCTCACTGTCTTGGCATGAAGAAGATGTGGGAGTTAGTCATGAATATTTACTTCTTAATAGGTTTGTCTGTGTCAGTGAAATGCATGATATTATGCTGAAAAGGTTTTTTTTCCCCTTTCAGGTTGTGCAAAAAAATATTTTAAAAGTATTGTTGGTTAACTTAAGTACCATAATCCTATATTACATATGTCACAGAAAAAGTGAATTTCACATGTGACTGGGTTATTGATAACTCAGAAATGACAACTGTTTACTGTCATGTACAGGGTAGAGTCTGCTTCCCAGCAAACAGGCATCCTAAAAGGAGTTTCTAAAAGGAGCCACGAGTCTTGTACCAAGTGCACTGATGTTGACATTCCCCTGAGATATGGCTGATAATGAATGAACCCTAAAGGCAGAGAAACAATTTTTTGTTGTTTTTTTTCTGTTTGTTGGGGGTTTTTTTAGTTATTTTTCTCGTCCTTTCCAAGAATGTTCTTTTTTGAGCTGAGTTTGGTCAAGAAGATTCTTTTGCAGACATCCTAGAATGAAATGAAAGTAACGGTGTAAAGAAAATATTAAAATTTCAGAGGCATCATCTCTAGAAAAGGGAATTTGAAACTGTGTACATTTATTTGAAACTATACCTGAATCAGGATGACTGACTTGTCCTTGGAAATGGATGTTTCTGAGTGGTGATACTCAGAGTAGTGGCCATCCCAGGAAGAGTTTGAAAGGCTTGTAAATGAGGCACTTGGGGGACATAGCTTTGGGGTGAACACAGTGGTGCTGGGTTAATGGTTGTATTCCATGGTCTTGGTGGTCTTTTCCAACATTAGTAATTCTATGATTCTATATTGATCTCTCCTGATTTTGGTTTAATCTAGTCATTTCAGCTTCCTGTTTGATGTCTAGAGAAAGAAAATTCTGTCCAGAGGTGGAGACTTTCCTGCTCTCAGGGTGAAGTAAGTCATTCCCTAGAGCATCTTTCCTTTACACTGTTTGCAGGCCACTTTAGGTAGATGAATACTTGGAAAATAATACTTGGCTAGGAAAAACAGAGTCTTAACAGTAGTGGAAAGAGCCAGATCCTGTTAACACATGATGGTGATCAGGAGATCATTCCTTGTTAGATTTTACATGTGTACTATTATGCCCCTATAATAAACTGTACGGAAACTTCAGTCTGAAGATAATCTGACTTTGGTTGGATGCCAGGTTGAAGAGTATAACTGGTGGTGATAACGATTCCTGTAAACTCTTTTCCAGTCCAGATCACAGTGTTTGCTAATATACTGTATCAATTAAAATATAGATAGCCAAGAAAGTCTAAAGTACGCAAAGGTTCAAGATCTTTCCCAGGTTTGCCTTCATTTGCTGCACATTGCAGAGCATTGCTGCTTCATAGATAGGAACATCTTTAGTATGTAAAGCACCATTATTTTGTGGGAAATTTGAAGTCCATTTGAAGAAATCTGTGTCATAGATCATTCTATTACTGTTCTTGCACGGAAGGTCAGTGTGGTAAATTTCTCAGTACAAAGGGGTTATACTGACTTGCTATTCCTCGTTGTTGGATGACATACAGTGTCTGGCTGTCTCATGACTGCTGTAGACAAACAGATCTGATGAAATAAAAATGTAGCTTTCTCATGAGGGTGAATTCTTTCGTGGTCATCATACAATTTTGATATGATAGGACTCCCATGAAAGGAATTATTTTCAGCTTTAAATAAGGATGAAGTTAACATTCCATAGTTACATAAGCAGAAAGTCTTTTATTGAGCAGTGTGTCACGTTATTTTCAATGTGATATAGAAAGGGCTTCTTTTAAAAAAGTTACAGAAATATTTAGTAAAAAATGCTCTGTCAGTACTGTCATCTAAGGATGAAGCAAATCAAAGGGAGAAGCTTTACCAGAGGCAGTATTCATAGAGGTTATTACTTTATCTAACTTGTCCCTCTCAATCAAATTTCTGCTTTCCTTCTGTGAATTTCCTGCGTTCACATTGATTATGCTTTGACTTTGCACCCTCTAATTTTTTTTTACATTTTTCTAATTATCCTCAACTTGATATCAAAGCTCACTGCAACTCCTTCATTAAAAAGTACTGATCTTCTTGTGTAAAGTGTAAAGGCATAAACTGATATTATTTTTCTTGGAAAAAAATAAACTTACTTTTATTTAGAGAAAAAAGTAAAAGTTAAAGATGATGCAGGGAGAATTTCTCTTTTCAGAAGAACAGATTGTTCCACTTAATTTCTCACCGCTGTTTTATGGAAAGGATTTTGTACCAGCATGACCACCTGTTAACTGTTACCAAATTTTCCATTTCATTAAGAAACTGCTAATGTTAATATGTGATGGAATAAGAAGTCACCAAATATTGAGGGGGAATAGCCCCATCCTTTCCTTTAAATATGGAGGCCAATAATTCTGAGAAAGGAGCTAATCGCCAGTCTTACATCTGTGTTAGAATTCAACTGCAAAAGACAATTTTTTTTCAATAGATAAATCCTAGATCTTCTGGATCTGGCAGATTAATACCAGGTGTTTGAAAATGGGTCTTCCCAATCCACTGTGTCCTGTCAGTATGGGTCCTTCTCATTCCAGTATTTTTCAGTGGCTCGCTGGTTTACAAAAGTTCTGTAGTTTTTCCTGGATCCCTAGAAAATTTTACATTCTTGATTACTTTTGAGGCCTTTAGTACTGCTGGCCTTAACAGGACACTTCTGAGATGTGCTGGCTCTATTGATCCCATGATTATAGTCTTATTCTGTGCTGTGCATTTGCCCTGAGAGGTTATTTCTGAGCACACACAGTCGCTCTCAAGAAGAGAACTATGCCCTTTTCCCTCCATAAGTTTCCCATTTGAGTCACAGGGCAGTAGTCAGGATAAAGTAGATTGCCTTGCCATTGTCCAGCCTCACTCTTAAAAGTAAAGCAAAATTGGCACTTACACAATGCATGTTGAACAAACAAATAAAGAAAATTCATGTTCAAACTCAATGAGATGTTAGTGAGATATATTTCCTGGGTGTTTCAGGAGTGAAAAAATGCATGGGCAGTTCATACATAATGTGGAAATTTTGCATTTTGTGTTTTAGTGTTTGATCTGTGTAACTTCGTTGACTTTCAAAAATCAAAACCATCAAGTCCCGCTGTGAGTTTGGCTTTATTTAATTTGATGAACACAAGAAATATTACTGTGGCTTTTCTATCTGCCACTCCTTTCCTTCACTGTTGATCAAAGAGGCAAGATGACTTTTATACACATTTTATTCTCGCTATATTATGCAAAAATACTGTGAATATTTCTCAGTCACTGCAATTCTGAAGCTAAAAAGGGCCTCCTAGCCTTTTGTTGTAAATAATACCTAGGGAACAAAGGGTAGTTCGTGGTTTTTTTCTATCTTAATATGTGCAAATGGCTTAGAAGAAATTGGGGGGTGCGAAAAGCAGTATTTTCCATTTCATTTGGTTCTAGGCAAGCAGAGGAATGTAAGCTAAGTATTTTCTACAGCCAAGAAAATTCAGTCTTACTAATAGTCTTTCTAAGTGTTTAGTCAATTCATCTTGGTGGCAATACTTATTAACTAAGGCCCAGTGCAACATGAGCAGAAATAAAATAATGGGTAATTCATTGTAAATATGATTGGTTTTATGTCCATTTTTCATTCCTTCTTGACTGATGTTTAGTATTTATACTTCAACATGATTGGCTCTTTTCCTGTCTTCAGCTGTGGGGCTTGAGGAATTTCTTTTGCAAGTGAGGTGTGTGAGCATCCTGTGTTTAAAGTGTGCACTTTAAGTTTAGTGGAAAACTTCTTATTGTCTCAAACTAAAAAATACACAAAGAATCTCATTCCAAAATACAGCAACCAACTTTCAGATTCAGGGTACTAGACATAGAACTTGACTTTACAGTAGTTGCTCAGAGATAATAGTTTGAATGATAAAATATAGAGACAAAAGAATGTGTGTTCAATATAAAAAGTATCTCATCATGATAAGAGATAAAATAATTCAACACAGAACAGGAACATGCAGAAGATGCACCATATCATATTGTGGTGGGTTAATCTTGACAGGATACCAGGTGCCCACCATCACTCCCTCTCCTCAACTGGAAAGGGTGAGAAAAATGTGACAAAATGCTCATGGATACAGATAAAGACAGGATGAGATCCTTCATCAGTTACTGACATGGGCAAAACAGATTAAAGAAAATTAATTTATAAGAAAATAGTGATAATAAGAACCAACCTAAGGAACACCTTCCTCCCTCTTTCCCTTCTTACCAGACTCAACTTCATTCTCAATTTCTCCACGTTCTCCCCCATGCAGTGCAGGGTCTCGGGGAATGGGGATTGCAGTCAGATCATCACATGTCTCTGCTGCTCCTCTCTCCTCAAACTTTACCCACTCTAGTGTGCCATGGGAAACAGTCCTTCATGAACAACCCCAACAGGGATACTTTCCACAGGGTGCATTCCTTCAAGAACAGACTGCTCCAGCGTCAGTCCCCCATGGGCTCACAAATCCTGCAGCAAACATGCACCAGTGTGGGCTCCTCTCTACAGAGCCACAGGTACTACAGGGAGTTTGCTCCACAGGGTCACAGCCTCCTTCAGGGTGCATCCACCTGCTCTGTCGTGGCTGCAGCTGGATATCTCCTCCACTGTCTATTTCCATGGGCTGCAGAAGTACATCCTGCTGCACCTTGGTCTTCCCCTGTGGGCTGCTGGGGACTCCTTGTTCTGGTGTTTGAAGCACCTCCTGCCCCTCTTTCTTTACTGTTGTCTGCAGAGCTGTTTCTCTCACATATTTCCAAGCCTCTTTCCCAACTACATTTGTATAGCCAGTTTTCCCCCTTCTTAAACATAGTGTCCAAGAGGCTCTCCCAGTATAACCCATAAATTCAGCCTTGGCCAGCAGTGGGTTGGCCTTGGAGCCGTGTGTAATGACTCTGTTGGACTAGGGGGAAGCATCTGGCATCTTCTCACAGAATTCAGTCCTGTAGCTTTCCCACTATCAAAATTTTCCAGGGACGCCCCATACATACATGATAAAAGCATAACCTTCAGAGAAAACCCTCACCCAGCCTGGGATAAATGTTATTGGTTATCCCCTTTCCAGCCTCCTGTGTAACACCAAAGCTTTCTATATGGTGAAACAAAATCTTTCTAGAGGTCAAAACATCTGTTTCATAAATTTTCTTTCAATTTAAATAATAATAATATTTTAAAAATTCAGAGAAGGAAAAGAAGCTTCTAAGGTCCACCTGTTGGGTTAAGTATGAACATGATCAAGGTATGTAGGTTTTAAAGCTGACCTATAATAAGGATGAAAGAAAACATGATTTATTTAATTAATAATCTAATTAATGCACTGCTGCATGTCATTAAAATCTAGCCTAAGAACTTTCTTCTTAACACAGCAAAAAGTTTCCCATAATTTAAAAAAATTAAGATTTTTTCTATTTATTAAACCAAAGTCTTACATGATCTAAGTTTCATATACATGTATTTTCTCTTTTATAGGGAAATTTATCAGAGCACCTACTTTACAGAAATTTACTCAAGACGAGCCACTTCCTAAGTGGAAATACAGGTTGTCTTCATGAGATGAATGCATGCAAGTAGATTATTTTTCTTCACTCTGCAGAGTGGGAAAAGAACAGGCTTGCAGACAGTACCTAAGACACCAGCTCATCTACAAAGTGGTTTTGAAGTAAGGAGTGTGTAGGAAGCAAAAGAAACTGGTGAAAAATTTGTTTCTTTGCATTGTGCTATTTGAAAGAAAACTATTTACTAAAAACTTAAATTCCTAGAATGGTACCTGAGTTATAATATATTATAGTTTGGCTGATGAAGTACATGAATATGCATCACTAGTTCTATTTTTCTATTTTGTTTTTCTGTTAATTTTCATTGCATTTTTCTCACAGAGGAATCTGCTATATTTTTAAAGCATTAAAACAAAACTTATAACTAGCTTATCTTCATTCCTTTATGCATTACATTATAAATCAACTTTAAAAAAATAGGATTTACCTTTAGTTGGTATAAATTCACTGTTCTGTTGGCTGCAATAAATGTTGGCAATTTATATTACTAAGGGTCTGGACAATAAGCTTTCCTTCAGCTGTAAATATAAGAAATAGACCATAATAACATAAGATATAGACTGTAAATCCAATCAACACTTCCCTTTACTTGTTTGGAGAGAAATATGATCACAAGTTTAAGAGTACATGGTATAACTTACACTTGAAGAACTTTATGTCCAATGTATTCTCATTGAATGCTCGACGATTACACTTTATTCACTGAATTATTTGTGAACATATAATTATTTCTTCCATTACTAATAATTACCAACCCATTTAACTTGGACATAAAACCCAAGATGAAATAATAAAAGAGTAGCCTGAAAGAAAGGAAAAAAATTATGTTATTTTGTTGTGAAATCTAAAATAAAGTATACAAAGCCAATGGGCCAAAAAATTGCTTTTGCTAAACAGTTACATAACCCTTGTTTCTCACTTCTGCTTTCTGTAGAACTCCAGTCAAATGAAAATCTGCATCTCTAGCATTTTTTTTCTGGCATTCAGTGCCTTGCCTAATATCTGATTATATTTTGTGATATAATGTGTGTCTGTGTAGAGTGCTGGTTTTGTATCAATGATTACCTCCTATGAATATTGGTGTCATTACCCATGCATAGAATTGCTGCTTTGAAGAAGGCATTTCTAAAGGTATTTATGTATCTGAGACAAGTGCTACTGAAAACCTTAGTCTTAGAATAGAATTATTATCACTTTGCAATAAATGCCATTACAAAGAAAAATGAAGTAGTGCTATAACAATCATTAATTAAAATGTAGGTTCTTTGGAACAGGGACTCTTTCTTGGACTATAAATAATGGGAACGAAGTTAAGATTCTGTTATGGGTTCACCTAGGTGGGCCTAGATTTGGGCTCTGAAGTCTGGACTAGGCTGAAGCTGTCAGCTGACTTGAGCTGGGCTGAGCTAACAGCTGACCTCTGCTAGCCAGTAACTTTGTATTCCATACCACATTATGACATCATCTCCAGGGAAGTAGGAACCAGTGTGGGAGTGGTTAAGGCAGTCGCTTCTCAGCCCTCCTCTTGGGAGGACGCACGATGCTGTCCCAGGGGGGATGGAGAGGACCAGGCCCACCACTGGCTCACAGGGTACCTCAGGAAAGTAAAATGTGTTGTTCTGGGTCTCTCCTTTCTGCTTGAGTTTGTCTCCCTGGGGAATAAGCTTCTTCTTAAGTAATGTGTAGTTAAGACAGTAGAATTTGTGTGTTCGTTAAGAAGTTGAGGTGGGGAACTTGTTGTTGTAGACTTGTGTGAGTGTATATTTGTACTCTCTTCTAATTGTCTCTTTCTTTCTGTGAAAAATATATGTGGATTTAGTATAAATGCAGTTTGAAGTGTTTTTTTTTTTCTTTTCCCCTCTCTTTTCCTCCCTTTCCCTGGTGTTAGGAGGGAGGCTTCTCTCTCTGTGCTTGGGGGGGGTGGCAGTTGCTTATCTCAGACCAAGACAGATTCACAGTCTGTAGTTTACCTACATCAGAATAATATACTCCTTTTTGCCTAGGACCCATTTGAAGTAATTCTCATATTACTACAGACACACCATCACTTTTTTCTGCCTGTAATACTGTTTGCTTTGAGACTTGTTGTAGATTGGGTGTCTTGATGCTCTCAGAAATAAGAGCTAAAATAATTGAACACCTTAAAATAAAACATAAAAAACTATATCTCTGCATATCCATGCCACATTCTCTTCTCTTTAAGGGAGGAGGAAGAGAGAAGTATCTTTACTACACTAATATTTTGTCTTCTGACTGTCTCTGCTTTCTGACAAAGCTGTCTTCCAAATCCTTGTAATAAGAGAATTGGCAAATCCCCTGGCTTTATTTATTGGATCATGCCATAGAGTTGGTTATCTTCATATTGTTATGGGTTCACCCAGGTGGGCCTAGATTTGGGCTCTGAAGTGTGGACTAGGCCAAAGCTGTCAGCTGACTTGAGCTGGGCTGAGCTAACAGCTGACCTCTTCTAGCCAGTAATTTTGTATTCCATACCACATTATGACATCATCTCCAGGGAAGTGGGAACCAGTGTGGGAGTGGTTAAGGCTGTCGCTTCTCAGCCCTCCTCTTGGGAGGATGCACGATGCTGTCCCAGGGGGGATGGAGAGGACCAGGCCCACCACTGGCTCACAGGGTACCTCAGGAAAGTAAAATGTGTTGTTCTGGGTCTCTCCTTTCTGCTTGAGTTTGTCTCCCTGGGGAATAAGCTTCTTCTTAAGTAATGTGTAGTTAGGACAGTAGAATTTGTGTGTTCGTTAAGAAGTTGAGGTGGGGAACTTGTTGTTGCAGACTTGTGTGAGTGAATATTTGTACTCTCTTCTAATTGTCTCTTTCTTTCTGTGAAAAATATATGTAGTTTTAGTATAAATGCAGTTTGAAGTGGTTTTTTTTCCCTTTCCCCTCTCTTCTCCTCCCTTTCCCTGGTGTTAGGAGGGAGGCTTTTCTCTCTGTGCTTGGGGGGGTTGGCAGTTGCTTATCTCAAACCAAGACACATATAAACAGTAGCAGTGCAGAGATTCCCTTCTGACTCTCCACCTCCTCCACCGAGTTCCATTGTAATGGACTGCTGAACATTATTCCTTGTATTTCATAAATACATTAAAAATATATATATATGTATATATTTCAACATCCTCTAAGGCTTTCTTCCCAGAAACACCTGAACTGAAAACAAAGTTAAATGTATTACTCAGTCAGATTTCTGGATAACCTAAATCCAGGCAGTAATTGCACAGAGCTTGTCTATGCAATGACGGTTTATAGTGAAGTGCTTATCCTGGAAAATAGGACAAATCATAGACAAACTTTCTTTCCTCTGAAATATATTAAAGTCTATTAAGTACAAGACTGATTCTGAAAATGTGATAGCAGTAGAGCTTTTCAGACTAAATAAAAAACAATTATGGGAACATTTTCAAAAGGTTCATGACAACTTTTCAACATCATTGCTAACTTCATAATCCTATGAGTATTTTTCAGTATAACTGATGTTAAACACCATGGAAGGAATCAATTGTGAGTAAGTAAGAGGATTGGTTATTGAGATGTCATCTGATTACTCATAGTCATGTATTTTCCCTTGTGAATTTGGTCTTCAAATCACATTCTTGAAGTCCATTCACATTTTAATGTAATTAAGCTTTCACTGTGTCTTTTTGGTAGGTTGTATTTGATTACACCAACAATCCATATTTAAAAAAAAAACCTAGTCTAATAATCTTAGAATATATTCAGATCTGTTTCTAACATTCATTTTTCTCCTTCTTCAAAATAAATTTCCTTGTGTCAACCTAGGAACTATTCCCCTGCCCCAAATTTCTCTTATTTATTCTTGCTTACCTGTAAAAATCTCACACTTTCCTCAGTTATTTCAGTAGAAAAGACCAGCCTAGTGTTTTAGGTCATGACTCCCTCTTTTACTGGATTTCTTCTCCAAAGCTGAGGTGGAAATCTTAAATGGAACAACAGCTTTCTCCATCTGACAAACTTTTCTTTTTTTCTTTTTTTCCCCCATCTTTGACGTAAAAATGTAAAAAAAAAAAAGGCATTTTGAGGCATCTCACCTCATGAGTGAGATCATTATTAGAAGACATTTCTTTAACACAAGCCACTCAGTGGTTTATTTCTCTCTAGAAAGTGATAGTTCCTTGTCAAATATTAAATTCCATTGGAGGAAAAGGAGAACGCAAAGAGAAAATGTGCTCAGATTCCATTTTTTTATCTTTCCCTTCATTTTTTTCTGGATCACCTACAAGTTCTCAATTATGAAGCCAAATCATGCACTCTCTCTGACAAATGCATCAAGGCTGACACCTCATCTGGTCAGGTTTCATTTGTATGTGCTGAAATTTCTTCAGTTATTCAGGCAAACTGGAAGACACTCTTGATTAGTGATTCTTCAGCAGAAGGTTTTCATATTGAAACAGTGTGTATGTGAATTTCAGTGAGGCTCTTATCACCTGTGATGAAGTCCCTGGTAGATATTCTGATATATAAAAATTGAATTTTTCATGGAAATTATTTTTATAAGATGGAAAACAAAATACAAAGAGGAAGAAAAATAAAATCCAAACAGATTTATTTTTTAAAGATCCTATTCAATTATTATTTGTCAGTTTATCTGTGATGAGTTCTCTCTTCATAAAGAGGCAGACATCTTCTTGTGCAATATCTCCATTTGTCTTTGACATCAGAATCCCTTTCATAAAAAAAAATCAATCTAAATTTAGAATTTTTTGGCTTAATTTTCCCTGAAAGAGAATTATATATAGAATTTCGGACATTTCAGAAATCACAAGTGACAGTGATCTAAATGAACAGTTGATACAATATGTTATGTCTACTTTGTATATTGTTTGTCATGATTCAACAGAAATTTTGCTATTTAGAGTTCCACTTGAAATCTGAAATGCAGGTAGATATCAAATAAATTGTCTCCTCATAAAAATACATTGCAACCCAACAGCACTTATCCTCATTAATGGTATTATAATTCCTGTTCTGTATTTACTTTTCATAACAACATGCAGAGTCCTAATAAATCTAAAATAGGAACACCCTAAATTTCTTTATATTTTTTAATTGTTAAATGTCTTGTGTATTGCTACTATTAATGTGGTCTGGTTTCAATATTTTGTGCTAAGGCAGTAGTGTTTTAATTTGCCATTATTTTTTATTATACAGAAATTAGCTCAGGCTTTTCTTCTCCTTTCCTGTCCAAGCCGTGTAACTTTCCACCTCTTACCAGCTTGGCTTTAGATCTTGTGTACCATGAAGGAGAAACTCTTCCTGTATCTTACTCTACACTTATGAAAAATAAAAGCCACAAATATAATGAACCACAAAAAGCAAAACCCAAACCCTTTTAATATGATTGACCTCTAAGGAAAGGTAATTAACTGTGACACAAAATCCTGAGTTTTTGCAATAAGCTTTCCTTAAACAGGTGTTGCTGTTGGATTGACAATACTGTGCTGTGACCTCTGGTTACATGAGGTGTGTTAACATTCAGAACATCTTACTTTATCATCTGTCATGCCTTGGCAGGGAATAGAGTGCCAGGTGTGGGAAGTCTGATGCTTTTGCCATTAACAGAAATCCTAAATCATCAGTATGTCTAAGGCAACCAAAACTATTTAGTCTGACCATTCAGTTCTATATTTCATCCTTTCAGCAGCTAATGGATTGTTTATGAAAGTCCTGAATGGTGATGTATAGCTAAGATACTGGAATTGTGGAAATTTAATGTAAAAATTAGGCAACTCACTTTTTAGACACTTATCAAGTTAATTGGCTATTAACAACTTCAGGCACACAGGCTGCATTAAATCTAAATCCTTTAATTACACATGATGCTCCTAAGTACCAGTATATATGTACTGTCTCCCTGAGATACAGTCAAGTTGCTTGCTTAGCAAAGTATTCAATTAATCCTGCATATTTCCATGATTTCCAAGGAAAAAAAAATTCTCAAAGATGCAGATGTCCAGTCAATCAAAAATGTTCACAGCAGATTGCAGTGAAAGAAAGGGTTGTTGGAGGCTGTTGGATAAGGCTCTGTTTCCAGCCTATTTTAGTAGTTTTCCTGCTCAGTGGAGGTGTCCTCGTCTTTGGAAACCTCCCAGGAAATCACATCCACAGCCTCAGCATTGTGAAAATTCACTTCGACTGATATGATGTCTTAGTTTAAGGGAAACCAAAATGTTTACCAAAACCAGATGAGAGGATTCCTCCTCAGTAACCATGTCACTCCTTACTAATTCTTTTTTTTCAAAAAGAACTTTAATTAGAAAATTTATATAAGAAGGATAACTGTTCTTAACTACTATACATATATATTTATGTAGATATAGATATAACTAGAAACAGACCAAAGCAAAATACTCCTCCAGCACAAAAAAAAAAAAAAAGAAAAACACACCCCAAAAAAACACAAACATAAAAAAAAACCCAAAAAAAAACGCCTCTAGGTTCCTCCTGGTGCAGTTATATTTATGAACAGTGTCAGTGTCACACCTCAGCTGTCTGGGAGGTGAATTCTCAGTCTTTTCCCAGCAAGGCAGAGACAAGGGGGTGTGTGACTTGCGTGGTGCAGGATGGAGCCTTTTTCTTGGGGGAAAAGCAGACACTCTCTCTCTCTCTTTGTCCTTTGTTCAAAAAGAAGGAAAAGCTGGGAGTTGAGGAGTGGTGATAATTCCCAGGAATCTCCTTGCAGTCCAAGTCAGTCCCCAGGAAGAAAATGTCTGCAGTGTGTCCTGAAGCAGCTGTGACCATCTTCTCTCTCTCTCTCTGAAGCTCAGGGTGCCTAGAGATGGAGGGGGAAGGCCAGGAGCTGAGCCAGAAAAAGCTCTCACCAGCTTAGCAAACAGTGGTTCTTTTCCAGCAGCTGCCCAAAACCAAAAGTCAAGCCAACACAAAGGAGAAAAACCTCTCCCACCCCCAGGTGCTGGGGTTCTGTTTCTCCCCTCCAGCCCACCATTCAGTTGGAATCTGAAGTCCTCAACCACTCTTTTGTCCTCAGTCCTGGCCCTTCACTGCCCAAACCTTCGTGTTGGTAGGGTGAGGAAAATTCTCTGAGGGACTTGTCCCAACACCACCTTCCTTTGCTTGAACCTTTAACATATGAATGTGAGAATTTTTTCATTGTTGCTCCATTCCTTTCCCAATATCTAATCTGAAAAAAGGACTGGGGCCTAAGAGATACATTACAGTTTGTTCTTCTGTACTGCTTGTTGCATGGGCATGCAGAACTGAATGGTCCTTTTATGAAATTAGTGCCATATCTTGTCGGTCTTAATCATGCACAGTATTTGTGTGTCCTAGTGATTACTATGGTAAAGAGATAATTCTTCCTTCTAAAGGTTGTCACTCTGATTCTTCAGAGAGACTGAGTTAACCTGAACAGTCTGGCGTGAAATTCTGGTTTATTCCTGTTTAAAAAACCCCACTGGTGAATCACTGAAACAACTAATAGAAGGTAGGGTTTTCCTCATTTGTTTTGCAGTCTGATTTCTCCTTCAGTGACTGTGTGATGGTTAAAGATCCAGTTGAAACAAACTTGACATTGACTTTTGAATAATTTTGAAGGCGTGGTAATTACGTATTAAAAACCCCCAAAACAACAATCAGAAATTCCTATTCTGCTACCTTTTAATCATTCTTAATTTTGTTTTAAGTGAAAAAGTTTTTAAAAATGTTGAAATACTAGGAGAAATTTCAATATTGGAAAGTCTTTGAAAATGCATATAAGAGATTTGTCATCTCTTTTCTATGATAATAAAACAAAATCCTAGAAAACAAAAGATGTAACGGTCCTTACTCTTTCATTTTTATTGACTTTTATCTTAAACAAATTTTATTTTTAGTTGTATAATTGGGGTTTTTTTGGTGTGCTGTAAAATAAACAGCAATAAAGAAAGTGTTTTGTGTCGAAACAGTACTTTCTTCATTAAAGGGGATATGGTTGTTGTGGGAAGGGATCTTTGGTGTTCATTACTTCCTCAGAGGAAAGGGCAGATGTTGCATTGCATTTTAGTTTTGTTTTTTTTTAGTTTTTCGAAACTGATAATTCTATATGCATATTTTGCAGACTGACAACTTAAGCTCTGCCAGGGGAAATTTAAGTTGGATATCAGAAAAAAATTCTTTACAGAGAGAGTGCTGAGGCATTGGAATGGGCTGCCCAGAGAGGTGGTGGATTCACCATCCCTGGAGATTTTTAAACACAGATTGGACGTGGCACTGAGTGCCATGATCTGGTAAATGGACTGGAGTTGGACCAAGGGTTGGACTCGATGATCTTGGAGGTCTTTTCCAACCCAATCGATTCTATGATTCTATGATTTGTTAGGCAGAAGATAAATGGACAGGGGTGGATTTTTGAGTGCTGCAGGTTGTTTATTTCTTGCAGGAAATTATTCCAAAATGCAATCAGTTAAACCTTCCTGATGGTAAATTTTGATATGACCTACACAGCCTCTATGGCATCATTTTTAAATGAATAATCAGGCAATGATTTGATGACATGGCACATATACATCATAAATCTTTAATTAAGTGTCCAGTAGCACCTAATTTTAATAGTATAGTGATGTAGATGGGAACAAAGTTTTTTTTTTTAAATAGCTATGGCATCCACATTACTCAAATTTATTTCAGCTGCTGTTATTGCCCTGAATACCAAGTGAAATTATGAAAATGAATGCTTAGAAACATCATTCTATCTAGTACACACTGACATTTATTAATACAAATATCCATGATGTAGCAGGAAAAATCATGAATACCGGAAGTTCCAATATGGCTGGAAGTGGAAGTTAGAAAACCACATTAGCTGTCAGGCAAACATTTTTATAGTGTGATTGTTTAACCTTTGGAAGAATGATGGTGGTGGATTCTCCTTCTTAATATGAAGGGCTGCATGGGTTTCAGACAGCCAAGGTCAACCCACTACAAGGTATTTTTTCCACCCTAAAATATTTCTCATTTTGAATAAAAAGTATTTTAAAACTGTCTTGTAACTAGTTTGGTGTATGTTTTCGGATGTTAATGGACCTTTTTTGCTTTGGGATTTATGAATTGTTGATAACAGCTTTGCAAAAACACACTGACAGTTTTAGGTCCTTCTCAAGCTAAAGACAGGACTCCACAGTATTATAGAACTACATTTATGCATTCTTCCCATAGATTTTTTTTAATTATATGTTAGCTTTAAAGAGATAAAATGAATTCATCTTTGTCTGCTCTTCCCAAGATGCACAAAAAAGACCCTGAGATCAGCTCAGTTGGTTAAAACTTGGTTGTAATAATGCCAAGGTCATGGGTTCAAACCCCAATGTGGGCCATTGACTTAAGAGTTGGACTTGATGATCCTTGTGGGTCCCTTCCAACTCAGAATAGTCTGTGATTCCAAAAGAGATTCAATTGATCTGACAAAATCATTTCTATACTTCTAAATTTTCAATGGGAATTTTTATAATTGTCAAAGAACATTTTTTTCATTTTCAATTCAGACTGTTAACTTTTTCAAAAAAAGTATACATATATTTAACATACATAATAAATGCTACTTAGATAGCCAGTATTTTTTCAAAGCTCTGTGGAACTCTTACAGACTTTTGGAAATTAAAGTTTTGGTTACAAATATTAGACTTAAAATAAACCTGACTTTTTCTATTTATTCTATTGCATTTTTTGGCTAGATTATTTTGATCTGTCTCATTTTTTTAATCTCAATTCCTACATTCCTCCATATTTCAAAATGCAAGAGGCTTGTTAGACTTGGGCTAAGGACTGATTCCATTTCCTGCCACCTCCTTCTTTCTCTCCATCTCAGACAGTTTAGAGGTCTGTCATCCTTTTTTGTCCTTTTCAGATCATCTGACTTCAGGAAATCAGGATCTGAGATTCAGATAAAACTGTAATGGTGGAAGTTTGTGATATTTGCCATTTTTCTTTACTATAGTGTTGCAAAGAACGTTGTCAAATAGTTTCAGTGCTAAATATAGGACATACAACCAATTTGTGTAAAACAGATATTTTGTGGAAAAAGTATTTGTAACTGTGGCTCAAATCTAACCCAAAATTTTAGTAACATCTGCAAGCCTAAAATACAGCCTTTTTTTCTCTCCCACTTTATTTATGATTCTTTGCTTAGTGATTGTGCCAATGGATATGTAAGCACAAAGCATGTGCCTTTTCTCTGAGTAAGAGAATTTAAGCATTTAAGGAATAGGAACTTATATATATATATCGTATATAAAAAGCCATTTTTCTATTAAGCCAAAAGAATTTTCAAGTGCTAATCCCCAAGGTGTTTTTCATGCTTTCAAGCAACTGTTTGTGCCTTTTATTTGCTTTTGTAAAATGGAAGTCTATTCAACCAGTGCTGCTGATGATTCCTTTGTCTTTGGGCAAGAACAAGGAAAAAGAAAATTCACTCTCATCCCGCCTTTATGATAGGAAAGATAAAATAATTTTTAACAAAATGTTTCTGTTAAAACTTTTCCTAGGCTAAAATTGACGTACATTTAAATTATACCTCTGAGATTTTGTATGAGTGTAAAAACTGTTTCCGTCAAACCTGTTTTGCACATGAAATCCTGCAGTCATTCTGAACATTAAAAAAGTCTCTTTATTACAAGACTATAATGACATACCAGCAGTGTAGGTTATTTGGAAGTCTTTCTATCTCACTTACTTTTTAGCACTTGCATTTAACAAACAACTTTCCGGGGTTTTGTTGTTTTTTTGTTTTGTTTTTTTTTCATATGAGCTCTGTTTATGCACACTAGATGTTGCCAGTTTTCTTTTAGTCCTCTGACATTTTGAATTTATTGATGAGATTAACATTTCTAAAGATGCAGTGTCACTTCCTCAGATATCCAAGAAAATATAAGCCTATATCACTGTATGATCCCAGGTAAAATCTAAAATTCATAAGGAGAAATACAATAAATAATGTCTTTGGTTGCACAGCACTCTATATAATGCCAGTTTATTCTTCATTGTGAAATGATAATATGGCTTGTGAAGCACAGCTCGAGCATGTGAGAGGAGTGCGACCCTCTTCATCTGCTGTGCCAACAGTCTACTGCATCTCACAGGAAAAAACACCAGACTGGTGGTATCTGTTACTATTTGTAGCATTAACACCCCATGTTAATTCCAGCTGTTGCTCATGATTTGCCTTTGGTAGCCAAATGAGAGCTTCCTGTGCCCAGCTTGGGCAACTGTGTGTCAGCCTGGCATTTAAAAAGTCCAGTTTGTATTATTCAAATATATTATGTGCATCAGAAGTCTCTTTCCTGTGTATTTGTAAAAGTAGAATAGTATGAATAGATTAAATGTTTTGTTTTTTAATGTAGATCACATGTTGCTTATTGCATTGTCGTTCTTCATGTTAAAAGTGCTTCTGTTTTCTGTTTGCTCATCCAAGCCATTTTCTGGCTTTTCCTGCCTGGGAGAATAGTGTGCACAGTGAGACATAAGGAGGATTCTAGTGAAAACACTTCTCAGTCTTTCTTTTTTCCATCAGACTGGAGGACTGATCTCATCTGGATGGCAAAGTATCGTGGTTTCATCAGCACTGCTGAGCCTTTTTGAGTGCCAGGGGCAGTCTGAGTGACTCATAGCTGAGACAGAAGGGCTTTTGAGAGCTGCCTCTGGGGCAGAGCCACATGGAGTCTCACAATCCCTGTGCTATCAAACGCAACAATAAAGCCTCACAATGCCCGCGTGTGAAAATACCAGACTCTGAGGGAGTGTCTTTCTCATACTGATAAGAGCTATGAATGGTGCAAAAGTTCAAAGTCACAGAGTTGCACTTATTTTCTTCATCACTAAAATCATAATAACAGATTGCATATTGCTGATTTAATTCCCATACCTGGTTGTTTCAATGGTTTCTTCTAGAACTCCCTGTCTTTATCACAGTTGCCTCCAGCAATAGAGGCACATGTGCCAACATAAGTCAGAAAAAGTTAGCAGTCCAATGCTAATGAAAAGCACTCTATTAATCACCATCTCGCTGACAAGCTTGTGTGTGATGTATGTGTGTGGGCTGGTAGCAGATTAGTACCTTGTGTAAGTATATACATAACACACAAGCCTGAGATCTCATTAATATCTATAAAATTCCTGTTAGACTAAGGCATAGCTGTCTCTTCAATGCAGCTTATTATACTAGACACAGATGTCCTAAACAAAAAACAAGCTAATGAACAAAAAATGCCCTGTTCATCCTTATATTCTTTCAGTGTCACGAGAGTCTATGTTTTTTACAAACTCTTTTTTGTTCACATTTGAAAGCCTTTTTGCAGAACTATTGTTAGTACTCCAAACAGATAATTCAAAAGTTCATGTGATGGTTAGGCTTGTTTGTTAATTGAAATGTTTACTTATATATATTCTGGAAAGTCTTTGGATTAGAGAATACTTTTATTTATCCTCCTCCATAACATTATAATTCACTTGAATAATGCAAAATATAAATGAGAAAATTAAGAAGTCTCTCTTCCATATTGTTTTCCTGAATGGTCTGATATGCCAATAGGTCCTGCAGTTCTGTTTCTTTTTTATTCAGCCTTTCCTTTCTTTCTTACCAATAGGCCTTTTGGTTTTATCTCTTCTCTAATGACAGTAATTTTTTATTTCTCTGGCTGTCATCCCTTCCTGAAATTAAGCTCTTACTCACTTCGTAGATGGGAAAATACCAAAATGAAAATTCCAGTGACATAGGACTGGGCTGAAGAGCTCCTGAAATTAATTGAGTGTGGAACTCCTGCCCTGTTATTTTGCCAATGAACAGGCAAAACAAATTGCCTTAATCTGGCAAACAAAAAATGAAATTTTCAAAACTAGAGTACCACAGTGCAGCATTGTGCTATACAACAAAGTACCCCAACATGAAGAGGAAGGTCATCATTGTTCACTCAAGCTGCTCTGTGGCAGGATTATGTTTTTCTGGTGGTCTCGAGTATAATTTTAATTCTCCACTTTGGATTCAGTTTACTTCAGTTTCTTTAAATTCATGTGTTTTACATATGATGTATTTCTTTCTTCGATGTGTTTTTTCCTTTTCTGCAAGGGTGAGAGATTTCAAAGAGGTTTTGATGTAAAATAATAATTTTTATCATTATCTTTTTCAATGTTATCATTTTTATTGTCAGAAATGCAACCAGAAAATTCACTTGGTTTTAAGATATTTCATTTTGTGCAATTTTGGACTCCAATCTACACAATGGAACCACTCTTATACCTGTGCCCAAGCATCTACATTTGCTAATAAGAACCTTAAAATTGTATCAGAGGAAAAGATTCTTAGTACTTTCCTTCAGTTCTTAAACATTGCTTTAAATATATTTTGACTTAGAAGAAATAATGTAGGTGAAAATAGTGTGATATTCAAACAGACATGAACACTTTTTTTAGGAATAAAGAAAGTGCTTAAATTTTTAATGGATTGTACAATTTTGCTTTGAATTTGCTGTTCTCTTATGGGATAATAAATTGGAAAAATACTTACCTTTATTGTAGTGCTCTCTTAGTCAAGTGTATGAACTTCATTGTGCTAGGCTCTCTGTACATAAAGACAAAAAAAGATGATTCTATGAGCAACTATACTAATAGACGTTATCTGCAGGGAAATATATTCTATTTCATGTGGATATTGGGGGGTAAGGGGGGGAGGAATGTATTTAGTGGACTACACTATGAAGAGAATGGGATGTACAGTAGTCCCCTTGACACAGGGAAATAATTTCTGGAGTCAGATATACCTGTACAGAAGAACTGATGATTTGACTTGTGATACAGGAATCAAATCTCTAGGGATCCATTACTGCTGTTGATACTTTACCAAAGAGATTTGTATTCAATCAGTTATGGACTCAGATACACTGGCAAAAGAATATCTAATGTAAGCTATGTTCTAGGGAGCATGCCTATCAAACTCCAATTATCTCTTACACTGTACTAAACCATAGCAATAGAGTGTTTCATCACGTCTTTCTTTGCTGTTAGATCATAGAATCATAGAATCATAGAATCGATTGGGTTGGAAAAGACCTCCAAGATCATCGAATCCAACCCTTGGTCCAACTCTAGTCCATTTACTAGATCATGGCACTCAGTGCCACGTCCAATCTGCGTTTAAAAATCTCCAGGGATGGTGAATCCACCACCTCTCCGGGCAGCCCATTCCAATGTCTGATTACTCTCTCTGGAAAGAATTTTTTTCTGATATCCAACTTAAATTTCCCCTGGCAGAGCTTAAGCCCATCATGCCCCCTTGTCCTATTGCTGAGTGCCTGGGAGAAGAGACCAGCCCCCACCTGGCCAGAACTTCCCTTCAGGTAGTTCTAGACAGTGCTGAGGTCACCTCTGAGCCTCCTCTTCTCCAGGCTAAACACCCCCAGCTCCCTCAGCCTCTCCCCATAGGGCTTGTGCTCCAGATGTGTCTGACACTGTGGTATTTTAATTAATAGCGTTATGAAGAAACAAATAGCTTAAGAACATTTTTAGAATGAATTCTGTATTACTCCAACTTATTGATGTGTTATCAGCCAGTAAAACAAATAAACAGATTATCTCTCCTCAGTGATCAGGAAACTTTAGTTGTCACTTGTCATTTTGCTTCTATTCGTTCTACTTCATGCACACTCAACAGAAACCTTTGCAGAAATGTTAGTGATGATGATCTGTGGCAATCTCCTACAATGGCAGCAATAGTTCAGCAACACATTTGCTGAGATGACTGTTGCAGAAGGTGCTTCATAGTACTGTTATTGCTTATGATTAGAAAGTTACTTTATTCCAAGTGATTTAGAACAAAAATATCTGCTTGAACATTTGTGAAGCTAAGATTGACTTTCAGATATTTACTGACACTGTTTTATTATATATGTTAGTCTTCCCAATTAGTGTTTGAGATGAAAAGATGAATTCAGAACTTTCATGCTCATATATATCAAACTCATCTCATAATACTTTATTCCATGTTTTTTTAAAGGAAAAACAAAACAAAAAGTAGGCTGTTGGAAGCTGGGACACCTTGCTTCACTGTAAAAATAAAATAAAATTTGCTTCTAAATAAAATAAAAGAGATGTCCTTTTAAAAAGGAAATGATTTTGTCTCATTTGTCCATATCTCTTCTATTTCAATCTTATGTGACGCAGGCATATGTGCTTTCTGAATCTATGAAAATGAGTCTATCAGAGTCATTGTTTATTGCTTATTATTTCATATTGTTACTAAATTTGCATCTTTGCAGTCTCATTTCTCTAATATTTTCCCATCCTTTATCAAATAATCTCTTCATGGTGAGCATCCACAACTTCTTTCAAAGCAGTATGACTGTCTTCGTTTTCACATAACATTTGCTCCTAGTCATAAAGGACCTTGGAATTTAGAAGGTATCATGGGAGAGTAAAGCTACACTGAGAAAAACAAACAAACTAAAAACCCCCTCTATGTGCTATATACAACAGATGTCTTACATTTTATTGTAAATGCATATGTGTTAGATATGTGTGTGTGGTTTTACATGTATGTATATATCTCATGGGCGGTCCCGTGGTGTAATGGTGAGCACTCCGGACTCTGATCACAAGGTCGTGAGTTTGAGGCTCCGTGGAGACCGTACCTGGCAGTTCAATGCCTCCCTGCCCTCCGATCCCGTCAGATCTCGGATGCTCAGCAGGGTCAGCCCTGGTTAGTACCGGGTGCTGTGACAGTCCTGAGGACTTCACTGTCACCGTCCAAGCTCGCTCGGCCGTGGCAGATGGACCTTGGGACTTAAACGGTGGGGCCAGTTCTGCGCACGCTGAACCTCACCTAAAAAATCCACTGTGCGGGCTGGACAGACTGCACAGTCCCACCTGGGGAGAGCCCTTCCCAAATCTTCGTTTGTGAAGTTTGGCCATACATACATACATACACACACATACATGTATCTCATGTTATGCCCCATGAAAGAGGATCCCATCATGGTAAGTAAAACATCAAAGATGAAAAGGAAAGCATCAGCTCTTTTTTACCACATCATTTTTCTTCCTGTTAGTTTTTTGTGTAAGCAGCATAAGGGTTATCACTTTCTGCACTGTTCTTGATAGCTGTCAGCTCAGCTTCTCCAGGGACACCAACTGTTTTAATCCTGATGTGTAGGTTGGTGTGGTTGTCTGCCATCACGAAAGGATACATGCTTGTCTTCATTATTCCCTTGACTGTATTTTCCTCAAAGTGGGGTGTAGTTCTGCTTAATACTCACTGTGCTGCTCCTTAGTCAAGAATTCTTCTTAAAGTTACTGTTTGAATATATAGATACAATTATTTCAAGGAAAAGAGCAGAAGAAATCAGATACTTGAGTCATTGCATTCTGAAAGAGACATTGATAATTTAAAATAATTTAATTCTAAACCTTCATTTATTAGTTTAATATTCATTGCTTGTAAAGTATAGTAAGATTGAGCCTTTTTTCCACCTCCATCTTTACTGCAGAGGCAGAATCCTCCTTTAAAGGGCTGTGATAATGTGTACATATTCTATAAAAGGACACAGATGGAGTGGATTCCTCTGACTTCAGGGGCTATCCAAACAACATTAACATTTAAATTATGTTTTATGGTGTAATACAGCTGTATGTGATTTGTCATTACTTTGTTTCATTAAATAATTTAGAATGCCTTTTTACTGACCAACTTCTATAGGCAAGTTCTGGCTTTTCTGACTCTTATCCAGAAATGCATTCCTTTTGAACAAATATGTTGCAATGGTTGGAAGGTGAGGGCTAGAGAAAGAATAGCACAATGTAAAAGAAGGGAAAAGAAAGACACAATCCATTAAAACAGAGAAGTGATTATAAGATTGAGCTGCAGTGGGAAGGTTTGAGATGTAAATCCATCTTTGCCTTGTTTTTTGCATGGCTGAAACCCAATCTCTCATACTCTGCTCTGAGTTTTTCTTTCCCCCCCGGCTCTAGTGTTTTTTGCTGACCTGAACATTTATGTTATTAGCATTTAGTATGTTACACACATACTGATATATGAAAGACTTGTAACTTCAGTCCAGTGTTATGCCAATGTCAATCTACTGCTGGAGGCTGTTACGTGTCCAGGCAACCTTGGAACACATACCAGGTACAGCTGGGACCTGGCTGTAAAAAGCCATGCAGGCACTCCTCTGGATGTGCTCTGAGCAGAATATTCCTTCAGAAGATAAAGTTCCTTCCTTTTTCCTGGCTACTTCTTCTATTTAAATTATTTTCCCTTTTTACCTTGTAGGCTTTCTTTCAAAAAGATGTATCTTACTGTTTCTTCCTAGCTCCTGTGGATGCAATACAGTAAAGGAAAATGCCTCAAAGGAAGCAGATTTTTGTCCAAAATCTCACATGCCCAAGGCTGTTAAGTAAGTCTGTTATATAACTAGAAGTACAAAGTCTTCTAATTCTTCTAGGGATGCCTTTGAAAACTACCTCTGGCGTTTACTTTCTGCCATATAACTGCAACTTTCCCAGAGCTGAGGAAATCCTTTAACAACCTGCACAGCACTAAAGGTCTCTCTATATGTGGAGGGTGCTAACTAGTGTATCAAAGATGTAGCTTATTTTGCTTTAACTGAAATTGTGTCAGGGCAAAGTCATTAAGAAAAGGAAAATATTTTTTTCTTTTTGATTTTAAATATTGAAATTGCCTCCAGTTTCCTATATTCTACCAAGCCAACAGCCTTTCTTCTTCCTCCAGTCATCTGAAAGGAACTTACAAAAATGGCTTCCAAAAGAATAAAAAAGAGCTGTAGGCTGGTGATCTGAAACAAGAGATTGGCTTGTTCACATGTGGACATTGTAAGCAACATCCATTCCTGATAGTCAGTTGACTTGTAGAAATGTAATGTGGGATTGTGCTGAGCAATATCTAACCAGGCTGCTTTAAATCCAGCCACTGGGAAAATATGTATACATACACATTTCTCATGTGTATATCTATGTATATAACTGTTATTGCTGTTAATCTCATTATAACTCTGCATCGTGCCATGTAATAATATTTGCAGAACTCAAATGTGTAGACAGTTCTATTGATTGGCTCTTTCAAGATCCAAAGCAAAGTTGTGCTTGTGTGGATTCATTGTTTTATCCTCCAGTTACTGGTTTGCCTCAGACATTTTCCTGACTCTGATGCTCTTTATTCTTACCAAGTATGGTGCTACCAGTCTTTTGCTCTGTCTTCACATTTATTGTCATCAAATTTTCAAATATGAAACATTTCAATTTAATTTTTTTTCATAGATCTTGAAAAGAATAATTAAGTGATTAAGGGACTATATGGAGAGATATTAATTTTTCTAAACTGTGCTATAATTCTGGCGCATTTTCTTCCAATTGTGTTGTCTGTCAGCATACAAGAAATCCCAAGAATCTTTCACATAAAATAGAGAAGATGCATCTACAGTTCTGCATTTCTGTCATATCAATCTCACTGAAATATCACAGTGCGTAAAAAAAGTTATTTTCTGTCCACATGTGAAAGAAAGATGAGGTTTATTTTAAAGGACCAAGTCAGTACTGGTGCTAGAGTCATCTACAGATATAGGGTAAAATGCTACTTTAATTATGGTTGTAGCTTTTAGAGGATGCCCATGATAGAAGTAGATAAAACGACTCCTCTTTTCCTATTTCAGCACGAAAAAAAAGAAAGAAAAAAGAAATTACAAAATGCAATTCAAACTCAGGTTTTTACTGGTGGACTTGCAGAGTATGAAGAAGATTTGCACTATGTTGGTAGTGTGCAATAATGCACATAGTTTAATAAAAGTGCTGGAATTTATATCTATTTTTTAAAATCCTCTCTGCCTACCTTTGTGTTAATATTATATATAATTCTGTGTGCATGGCAAATATTTATATTACATCATTAAGATTACTTATGATGCTCAAAGCAATCTTATTCTGGTGGAATAGACTTTGGAACTGAATCAGAGTTCAGCATAAAAGACATAATTTGAAAATATCTGATTTTTCAAAAAGAGCCATGACATAGCAATTTATTTGACTCATCTGTACATGAAAATGATGGGACTCAATTCAATTCTCTTAAACTGCAAACTTTTATTTAGGTCTCGAGGTGTATTGGAACGTGTGGTTTTGTTGTTTCTCTTGAGAATTTCTGAATATCAAAGGAAGTACCTGGAATAAACCACTTTTGTCATTATACAATTTAAAACTTCAGATAACTCTTGAATTTTTTCTTTTTGTAACTCTATGATTGACTATTTAACCTCCTAACTGGTGAACATGAGTAACACAGATCTCTGTTTATGCCATTTAGAATGTATGGAAAGTAATTAATCTTGCAGATTTGTTTCCACAATAAATTGACATGAAATAGAAACCACTGTAAATTTAAGACTGGTAAAGCTTTCAGAAGCAAATTTTCCAGCATAGCTAGCACCTTTTACATGCCTGATAGGTGTTTCTTTTTTTACCATTTCCTTCTTATGGAAGTTATGCAATAAATTTTGCTTCATAACTCATAATGCCCGAAAGGCTAATTTTAGCTCTGAAAGGTTTTTACATCTAAATTGATCAATGAATAAGATGAATAAATTAAGTTCTGCTGTGAAGGACGTGGTGACCTCATCACTGTCTATAACTACCTGAAGGGAAGTTCTAGCCAGGTGGGGGCTGGTCTCTTCTCCCAGGCACTCAGCAATAGGACAAGGGGGCACGATGGGCTTAAGCTCTGCCAGGGGAAATTTAAGTTGGATATCAGAAAAAAATTCTTTCCAGAGAGAGTAATCAGGCATTGGAATGGGCTGCCCAGAGAGGGGGTGGATTCACCATCCCTAGAGATTTTTAAATGCAGATTGGACGTGGCGCTGAGTGCCATGATCTGGTAAAGGGACTGGAGTTGGACCAAGGGTTGGACTCGATGATCTTGGAGGTCTTTTCCAACTCAATCGATTCTATGATTCTATGTTTCTATGACCATCAGTGTATGTAAGCTTGCTGATATTTATCGAAGAACAATAACTTGTTTAGACTCTCTATGTATCCTTTCCATTTTTAAAGCCTTGAAAAGGTCTGCCTCTTTCAAAGAATAAAATTTCATCCTGTCAGGGAAATGCTGAAGCTGGATCAGTAATACAGAGCAGTACTCAACTGCAAAAGATGAACAAATTCTGGAAGAATGCAATTTCTGACAGCTGCATAAATTAGAAAGCAGTTTCCTGAAAAATGACCATGATTACATTTTGTCCATATAGCCAAAGTTTGCCCTGATCTGAATAAAGTTATATAGGTGAAAATAGTGGATTATTGGCATATGTACAAGATTTGTATCAAATGTATATGAATTTCCATTCACTGAAGGAATACTCATCTGTGTTTGATGCAGCCTTTTGAAAATATTTACCATTAAAAACCGTGTCATTCTCCCATTCAAAATTTCCATAAGGCACAATTAATTCAGAACTAAGAAAATACCAATGCCTAAGGAAACACCTGGGTTCTTTCCACACACAACAAATCCTGGAATATGCTAAACCATCAGAACTCTTATCAGTCATGTCAGAAATTTTGCTACAGGTTCTAGCAATTCTGTCTCTCAGTAATAGTTTTTTGCCAGATGAAAACGCACAAGAAAAATGAATGAGGAATAGAAATCCTTTTCATTATGACAGACCACAAAAATGGTGTCCACATTGCAAAGATATAAAAATCACTACATTTAAGGAAGGTATGAAATGCATAATATTTATATTTTTATGAAAAAGTTATTTTCTTTAGTGTTTTCCACAGTACAGTCTGAATCTTACTGGAGTTTTTGGTTTAAAGCATCAGTTATATTGGTGTATATATTTTCTCATGTATTCATACAAACAATGCTCTGCTGATATATTGTCTTATTTGGCCTTTACCATTGATTAATAAAATAATAAATTAAAAAAAAAAACAAGAACAAAAGAGGAAGAAAATTTAATAGATTCATTTAATATAGACATTAATAAAGCTGACTTTTAAATTATCAAGATACCATGATTCATTCCTTTAAAAAATAAATATATCCTATAAAATGTCATGCTCTAATGACAAATATATACAGGGAGATTAATAATAGACAACTTGGGGAAAATATGAAGAAGAAAAACCTGAAAAAATTCTACTCCAGAAACCAAGTACAGTTCTTCCAGTTCCTCATCTTCAGATATGTTCCTTTATAATTCCTCTAGATGTGAAATTAAATTAACTAAATTAAAAAAAAAGTGTGAGAAACCATGCAAAAATCTTACTTACCACATATATACACATTCCAGACTACAGTTCAAGTAATCAAATGAATACTATAGCAGAAAAACAGATGAAATTGCACTATACAGATTTTTTCAATATGAAAGCAAAAATATACTAATGAAATCATAATGCCCAAGGTATGTTTTATATATAAAGTAACATTTTAGAGTAATCTTTTGTATAATATTTGTATCATTATATTTATTGCTTCTTCATTTTGCACCTGATGATTCCATCATTTACTTCTGAACAAGCAAATAACAATCTTTCTGAAAAATTACTTTGATTTAGGATTCTGACTGGAAACAGCTCAGCTTCACCTGAACCTTTAGTATTCATTTCTATTAATCATAGAATCAGAGAATCATAGAATCATAGAATCGATTGGGTTGGAAAAGACCTCCAAGATCATCAAGTCCAACCCTTGGTCCAACTCCAGTCCATTTACCAGATCATGGCACTCAGCACCACGTCCAATCTGCGTTTAAAAATCTCCAGGGATGGTGAATCCACCACCTCTCTGGGCAGCCCATTCCAATGCCTGATTACTCTCTCTGGAAAGAATTTTTTTCTGATATCCAACTTAAGTTTTCCCTGGCAGAGCTTGAGCCCATCGTGCCCCCCTGTCCTATTGCTGAGTGCCTGGGAGAAGAGACCAGCCCCCACCTGGCTATAACTTCCCTTCAGGTAGTTCTAGACAGTGATGAGGTCACCTCTGAGCCTCCTCTTCTCCAGGCTAAACACCCCCAGCTCCCTCAGCCTCTCCCCATAGGGCTTGTGCTCCAGTCCTTTCTCCAGCCTTGTTGCTCTTGTCTGGACTCGCTCCAGCACCTCAATATCCTTTCTGAACTGAGGGGCCCAGAACTGAACACAACACTCAAGGTGTGGCCTCACCAACGCAGAGCACAGGGGAAGGATCACTGCCCTGGTCCTGCTGGACACGCTATTTTTGATACAGGCCAGGATCCCATTGGCCTTCTTGGCCACCTGGGCACACTGTTGGCTCATGTTGAGCTTCCTGTCAATTAGTACTCCAAGGTCCCTTTCTGCCTGGCTGCTCTCCAGCCACTCTGTGCCCAGCCTGTAGCGCTGCAGGGGGTTGTTGTGGCCAAAGTGCAGGACCCGGCACTTCGTCTTATTGAACTTCATCCCATTGGAATCAAACCCAAAGCCTCTGTTCTATTAATCTGTAAAACTCTTCAAGTAAGTTGATTTATGATTAGTGGTCAGTCTGATAAAAGCACTGGTTTGCATGTTTGCTTATCTGAGTTTTCACATCTGATAAGGGTAAGAGATATCCAGAAGGACAGTTTGGTATATTGAAAATGAGGTGGTTCTTACATCCCCAGTCTTCTTCACCTCATAGATATGGCATTGAAAAAAACATGGGTTGTCTTTTTGTCTTTCAATTTACACTTCTAGAAGCACCAGCTGAAAATTGCTACAGGATTCCTAAAGATCTGATTATGATTTCTGTAAAATGTAACTGGCTTCAGTAAACACTTTTTTTTTTTAGGGATTTGTCTTGAACAGGCGGAAGTAAAAAAAAAAAAAATGAGCTGGTGTTTAGCAAAGTATAATTCTTACCAATTTCCTCTCTTCATTCTTCTCACTTCTATTGTCACTTCTTATGCTTTTAGATTAGTGAATATTTTTCTCTTGAATCTCTGGTTGAGAAAACATTTGAAGAATATTGGTATAAGCTCGATACACTGAGGGTTCTGAGAGTACTTCAGTTTTACTTTTGGTTTTAAGAGTGAAGGAAGTAGAAAATATATGCACGATGACAGATGTTCCTTTGGCCAAATGTGATTGAGAACTTGTGAAGTTTTAGGATTTGGTGAATGTCAATAGACTAGACTCCAGTACACTTCATTGAAATCAAAACCTTATTACTTGATAATTTTGTCACTATATTTTGTGTTTAATTTGTTCTTGTAGTTACAATGACATGATGTCAAGATCATTAATTTCAATGCAAATGTCTGTTTACATCTCAGGGAAACTTTTTACTTACATGTAGTTATGGACAGTTTCTTTTGCTTTGTATCAGTGTTTCTTCTGATCTATATCAACTACTTCAGCTTCCTTATAGAAGGCTTATATTTGGCTTGGAGTTTCACACTCAGATAATTCCTTGTTAGGATTCAGGCTTATGATGCCAAGATGCTACATTTCTCCTTACTTAAAATGAAAACAAGAAAAGAGATAAGTACCATGTGTCAGAGTCTGTACTTGACACTGCATTTCTTCTAATGCAATGCTGCTGTCTAGTATGCTGTGGAAAAAAGAAGCATGAGAAAATCAAAACCTTAGTCACTTGAAAGTTATCAGAGGCTCACTGAATCACATATTTTCAGAGGGATTGAGACACCTGAGGCTTCACATGAAAATGGCAAAAATAACGTAATCTGTTAGGAAACAATTTCCTGCAGTCATCTATGTGTAGGAGTCTGACTTGCCTAACTTCAAAATCTCAGCAATGGCTGAACTGCCTCATTAAGTGCCTAAATGTATTCGATGATCTTGCCCTTGTTCCTCCAGAATCCAATGAAAAATAGTTGCAGGAAAATGACTCAATAAGAAAGTATATGTTAATACATACAAAAATTGCATAAAAGTTCATATAGTCATTGCAGAGGTGTATGATTCCTCTCTTAGGGTAAGGACAAAAACATTATGATACATAAGCTGAAGTTTCCAAAGCAGCTTAAGCCCTCATGAGCTTTACTGTTAGGTGACCTTCATTAGTACATTTCATGAGGACAAAACTAACTTAAGAAAATATTATACTGTGACAAATCTAGTTTCCATATTATGATAAGTTAATGAGTTTCTCTCTTTTAATTTGCTAAATTAACATGAACACTGCTCAAAAGATTACAATGACATGATAAAAGCATTAATTTAGTCTTAATTATTTAAAGTGTGTTTCTCAGAAATGAGAATGGCTGTAAAAAAAAATCTCACAGCAAGATAAACAAAGCATTTCAGAACAGTATTGTAAATTCTTATACTTCTTGGCCTGAGCAGACTCTGTAAACAGTCCTAAACTCTGCCTCCAAAATTTGCGTGCAGAATTCGCTTACTGACTTACGTGTTCCTGCACAAAAAAGAAAAAAAAAAAGAAAGAAAAGGTGAATGAGAACATATCCATTTATTGATTTTTTTTTTAATCTTCCTTTTCTGCTGGTAGTTACACAGTAGACTGAATTCAGACCAGGAGAGAAAGATTTCTTCTGTAGGTGGCTTCTTTTTCCCCAAGAAGTTATCTTCATATTTCTGCAATATTTAAAGTACAGATCATGTAGCTCAGCCCTATCAAGCCCCATGAATTCTGAACGTTTCCTTTCCTATTGAATCCTTGCAGTGCTTACAATTCAGATCTTCCCTGTATTGCATAGTGGGGTCTCACCAGGGTCTGGATGCCCATGTGTAAGGCAAGGCAGCATTTGCATGCTTGTTATTCTTGCTTGGCCACAATAAGGAAGGAGAGTTTCTAGCACAGTCTTGTTGATGTTTGTAGATTTTTTGAAGTGCATGAAGGTCTGGCCAAACTGTCTCTGATTCAAATTATATTGGGAAGGAAATAGTTAAAATTCAAGAAAATAAAAGTGTGGGTTTTTTCCTCCTTTTGTTTGGTTTTTGGTTTTTGGTTTCTGTGGGGTTTTTTTCCGGATTATTAATGTGCTTTCATTTTTATTTCCTTTTCCTTCTATGAACTACATGAAAAATGCACTACACACCCAGCATAAACATTTCTGCATGACAAGTGGGTTGGGTTTTTTTTTTGTTTTTTAAAGTGTTCTTGCTTTCACAGTAGAGAGCTCTTGAAAGCATTACAAAAATAACAAAGCTTCGACTACTTTGGCAGTTAAGTTTCAAGACATTGTGTTATGGGTTCACCCAGGTGGGCCTAGATTTGGGCTCTGAAGTTTGGATTAGGCCGAAGCTGTCAGCTGACTTGAGCTGGGCTGAGCTAACAGCTGACCTCTTCTAGCCAGTAATTTTGTGTTCCATACCACATTATGACATCATCTCCAGGGCAGTAGGAACCAGTGTGGGAGTGGTTAAGGCAGTCGCTTCTCAGCCTCCTCTTGGGAGGACGCACGATGCTGTCCCAGGGGGGATGGAGAGGACCAGGCCTACCACTGGCTCACAGGGTACCTCAGGAAAGTCAAATGTGTTGTTCTGGGTCTCTCCTTTCTGCTTGAGTTTGTCTCCCTGGGGAATAAGCTTCTTCTTAAGTAATGTGTAGTTAGGACAGTAGAATTTGTGTGTTCGTTAAGAAGTTGAGGTGGGGAACTTGTTGTTGTAGACTTGTGTGAGTGTATATTTGTACTCTCTTCTAATTGTCTCTTTCTTTCTGTGAAAAATATATGTAGATTTTGTATAAATGCAGTTTGAAGTGTTTTTTTCTTTCCCCTCTCTTTTCCTCCCTTTCCCTGGTGTTAGGAGGGAGGCTTTTCTCTCTGTGCTTGGGGGGGTTGGCAGTTGCTTATCTCAAACCAAGACACATTGCATGTGGTTCTACTTTATAGAACATTTCGATATAACACAATTGCAACTGTTTATTCCCCAGTTTTGGCTATCACAATGACCGACTTCTTTAAATGGAGGATCTCTTTATGCTTGATTTGTTGAAAAGTTTGCAGTATTACTGTACACTTCATGGCTTCAAGCTATTCAATAGAAAATAATTAGATGTTCGAGTTGCATTATAAGAGACAAACCACAGCCGACAGATCTTGAACTTTGAAAAAGGGAAAAGAACTTCCTTCACTGACTGAGGGACAAAAGTACCCTCTCTGCCAGCCCCCAACCTGACCATTCTGATTTAGGAGGAGAACTATACTATAGAAGGCTTGTTCTTTGCTGTTGAATTTTATTATCTGTAAGTTTTCTGCAGTAATTGAAGAAGCATGGAGAAAAAAAACCAAACTGTTACAAAATCAAATATTTTATTTAATATTAAGCAATGAAATGTTTGTATAGTTAAGCAGCTTGTGAATAATTCTTTTCTAAAAAGGGAAATCTTACATCCTTAGTTACATTCAATCACCAAAGATAGATGCATTCTCTCACTTAAATATTTACAGACATAATTTTACAAATTATTTCATTGTGAATGGTTGATGCTTAAAGTGCATTTTTCTGTCAATTAGATTTTCCCCTTTATTCTTGAAATTTTAGGTGCAAATGTTTAAATTACAGTCTGGAGTGCCTTTTCATAGGGTTCTTTTGTCCCTGGTTAACACTGGAAAAAATAAGAGTGGTTTGTTTTCTGGGGGTTTTTTTGGTGTGGTTTTTTTTGTTTATTTGTTGTTTTTTTTTTAATAATCCATTTTCTTTAGTTTATGTAAGAAATTTCTTCTCTTTGTCTAAAGTAGGAGAACTAAAGTCTGAAATTAAAATATTGCTTATGAAATTACGTATTTTTAGTGCAGATAAGTTTTGATTAGTGAGAGATTTTTATCTGCAATTTGTCATATGTTTGATTTTTTTTTTCAATTTTCCATAAATGCAGTAAATTCTCTTTTTTCATAATAACTGAAATATTGTACAAAACTGAATCCTTGTAGATTTGTAGTATTTCTGAAAGCACTAAAACTCTGGGTGGATGAACTGAAATTGTAAACAAGAGAAACCAGTGAAATGCATTTGTTAGAAGGGAAAAATCACCCATGACTGTTTGCTTATGTACTATGGTAAAACGAGGGTTTTTTAAGGTGATTATTGAAAATTCATCCCTGATTACTAAATCAATAATTGATTATAATTTGGAAATCTGCTTGTTATTTATATACATATGAAGCAGAGAAAAGCCAGAACCTAGGGGATTTTACTAAAAGTACCCAACTTTCCAGGGAGTTTCCAAGAGATAAGGTCTAATTTACAGAAGACATCGAACTCTCAGTGAAGTCATAATTAAAGGTCCATGTAGCAAATAGGTTAATCCCAAGAAAAAAGCCAGAGCACCATGTTTGGCAAGACCCACTGCAAGAATCTGCAAGAATCTGCAAGAATCAGCAAAATTAGACCGAGTTGAAAAGTTCATGAGGATGAAGAGCAAAAATACGACCACCACCAGATGAAGTAACAGGATCTCCCCTCATAATATTCCTCAAAATGGACAGCTCCGCCCCAACTCTGCCTGCTATGAATATTATAACTAGATATTGCAATATTATAATCGTGCATGAATATGTAGGTAAAAATATTGTAATCCCTCACTAGAAATGTATAAATACTGTAGCTTCTCACTGTAGATTTTAGAGCTCTTTTGTCCAATACTAATCGGAGAGTTACCCCAACGTTGTCTTAATAAATACCTTGCTGTTTATTGACTAAAACTTTGTCTCTAAACAGTTTGTTCTGCCTCTTTGGGCATCACATAGTTTTGTTAAACATTTATATTTTACCAAATTTATGTGACATAGTGAGATTTTTTATATATATTGCCTCTTTCATCATGAAACTCTTCTTCTTACAGAGATCACCCTGACAGATCTCATTAATCATACATATTCTATATAAATACAACAAGTTACTTTTTGTATATGTCCTAGTTCAGCAGGAGGGACCAGCTAACCCTGTGTGGGGGTGATCAAAGCTGTGTATTCTACCCCCTCTATTCATTCCCCAAGGACAATGGGCCATTAGCAGCAGCTGCCCAGGGAGCCATTATCACCTTCACACTCAGCCTGAGGGGGGCGGAGCTGCTAATGGGCCATCAACAGCTCAACAGCCCCTGGCTCCCAGAGTTAATCACCCATTGTGTGAGTCCCCGCCCAGGGGGAGGGACTGAGTGCTCCCTGAGGGTACATAAGTGGTGGGTAAGAAGACCTCAGGAACCTCTTCTCAGATCCAGAGCAGCAGCAGGACCTTGACAGGAGGAGATCACTGCTCTTGCCCAGACCACAGCCCTTGCCTGCACCAACAGGTTTTTCTTTTCCTTTTGCTCTGGACTTGGGGGAACCACAGGGGTCTCAGCACAAGGGCAAACAAACCCCCTTGGGTTTGTGCCCCAGGACACTGGGTTATACTGCTGGGGTTTTGTGAGTTGAAAGCAATTTCCCTTGTGTGTCAGTGTTATTAAATTTTAGGTCTGACTTATAATCTCTCCCCTGGTGAGTTCATTTCCCTTGCTGGTTCACCTTTAAACCAGCACAGTATAGAAAGTCTTTTTTTTATGGTTCCATCATAGCGGTCCTGTAGAGTAATGGTGAGCACTCCAGACTCTGATCACAAGGTCGTGAGTTCGAGTCTCAGTGGAGACCCTACCGGGCAGTTAAAGGCTCCCTGCCATTCAATCCTGTCAGATCTCGGATGCTCAACAGGGTCAGCCCTGGTTAGTACCGGGTGCTGTGACAGTCCTGAGGACTTCACTGGCACTGTCCAAGCTCGCTCGGCCGCGGCAGATGGACCTTGGGACTTAAACGGTGGGGCCAGTTCTGCGCACCTGAGCCTCACCTAAAATCCACTGTGCAGGCTGGAAGGGCACACCCCCACCTGGGGAGAGCCCTTCCCAAATCTTCGTTCGCGAAGTTTGGCCATACACACATACATAGGACTAAGGGAAAGAGCATGTAACTCATGGCCTGAAACCAGGTATAGTTTCATCATGGGTGAATTCCCAGTAATTGGATTTAATCGTTAATGTTACATCTGGATGTATGTATAATTAACCAATGTAGAGATATTGGTTTCTCTTTATTTCATCATCTCGGGTAATATTTCAATCACCATTTTTGCACATCAGTCAATAAGTGAATTGCAAATTGGAATTTCAACAATACATGCGCAGACTCATTGACTCCACAAGGTGTTGAAAAACCATAAAGAGCTCTACAGATCTGTAATGTCATGGCTTTACAAACTGCAAAAAATGGACAGTAAATACAGGGAGTTTGTTTGGGTCGTTTCATTTAGGTAAAGTTGATATATCCATTTAGATTAAGAGACAGTTTAAAATTAGAAATTAGAAAGACAACTAGATGGGTAGTGCATTGCTCCTCAAAAGAGTACAGAATCAGATCCTATACAAATAAATACAAATTTGTAGGACACATCAATAAGTTTCCTGGAATAATCAGACTACGACAATGTAGAATGTCCTAAGTGCTGTATACATTGCATTATATTATCTGTATTTATTATTGCAATATATTTCTTCATCTTTGAGGTGGAGAGTTGCTTGAAATGCACCTTTCCAAAGAACAGATTATAAAATTGATGTATCTGTTGTGCTCCCTACCATATGGAAAAGCTTAAAGCAATATATTTTAACAGAATGCTGTATATACAGTGTTTTCAGTACTGCTTGCTCTGGGGTTTTTTGAAGTATTCATTAATTAAGGAAGTATAATGCAAATAACTGAATTTCAGACTAAGACCAAAAGAAAATGTGCCTTTAAAAGGAGGAAAGATGCTATTATTAGAACACTTCTGACTTAGTTTATTTCAATTATTTGCATTGCTGTAATTAAGTTATAGTGCACTTCACTTCTGCTTTAAAATTAAGTAGAATAAAATTATCACTTTTTAATAACATCAAATTAAATGTAATTAATGAGAATTTAATTGCCATGTTTCATATTAATTAGCTAATGATCTATAAATCGGTATAAAACACAGCTTAACAATATAACACCTTACATAATAAGTAATGTAAGCCCAAGAAGTAATTAAAAATATGCCATATGTGCCATATTTCACTTTACATGAGCAAAGACAATTGAAGCTCTGGTAAAATACACAACAATGAATTTGACTTGTCCTGCCCAAAGTATGTGTTAAGGGTTAATCCATTTAACTATAGTGTAGACTGTGCTGGAAATGGTGGCTTTAATTTTCTTGGTCTGTTCTTTATATTATGATTTTTCACTAGAAAAATTGCTTTATTGAAATAAAAATCTCCAGAGAGAAAATTTTGAGATTTCTGTGATGAATTTTCTCAGATTTTCTGGGCAGAATTTCTGCTCAAAAGCAGTGAGAAAAATAAGTTCTCTGGAGTTCATTGCAACAGTGATAGTTTAGGTATTCAACGTTGATGTCACTATGAGCTAAACTGCTCTGCAAGTCTGCTGGAGTCCTATCATGCTTAGTCTTGATTTTTTCCAGTTATTGAAGAAAACAAAGTTATGGAAAGCCTAAGAAACAAAATGCCCACACTGTTTTACTATTCCCCTTCTAAATGACAAATATTGCTGGAAAATCATGGTATTGTTTGAATGTACTTTTTCACTTGCCTCCTCATGTTCATGTCTTAGTTTATTGAATTTTGTGATCTCTATAACTCAGAGAAGAAGAAGTGGGCAAAATAAAATGATTATTTATTCTGTATGGTTTATTCAATATGTGAATTGATTACTTAAGTTTGCATTGGAGTTCAGAGCCATGTACACTTATGAGTCTGAAATGTCTTAGAAACTTTTTGATTAATGAAAAAAAATATTTTTAAGAGCCCTATCATTTATTTCCTGAAGACAATTCTGAATTTCACTGGGAATATAGGTTTTGTTCCTAACTTGAATATATGTATATATATATACACACATATACATATATACATATATACACACATACATATAAATTGAAGCAATAATCTCATCCGCATATATGTCTTAAAAATAAGTTCCTGTTCAGGGACTTTCAAATACTAAAAAGTTGGTATTCATATCTGTATTAACTTTAAAAGTGTTCAAATGTGCAGTATTCAATACATGGCCACTGTCTGCTGTATATCCAGAAATTATGCCAATTTCTAGTACTTTAGATTGCCTTAAATTTTAGATTTCTCATTTCCTGAAATGTGTTTGCTGAAAACCAGTACATTTTTCTTTTTTTTTTTTATAAATCTGAGAAAGGTTATAGAATTGATTTTGTTAAGAAAAAGTAAAAAAACAAGTTTTCACTTTACATAAACTTTTACATAGCATTTGTATTGACTTCAGCTTAGTTATTTCTGATTAAGGAATTCATGCACATATGTATATAACATTAATGCTACATTATAAATTTATTGGGAAAAATATGTTCAAAAGTGTAAGTGATTATTAAACTAAGAACTAGGCACTTTAAGCTAGAACTAGACTGTATTAGACCCAAAAGGAGTGCAGGCTATTCTGATTTGCCACGTGGTTTGGTATTACTTGTAGATTTAACAACTGGTCCTTGTGGGCCAAGTGTCCAACCAAATATCTTGACAAATTTTTGAGAACTAAAGAAGCATATCTTGAATTCAAAGTTAGGAATTCAATGTTATTCTAATCAAAGATTTACTATTAGTACAAATTACTCTAAGAAGTGCTATTTTGAATAAACTACATTCTCAGGACATGAGGATTCTCTGCACTTTAGGAACCAAGGAGATGTTGCCATCTGCAATCCATGACTTTTCTGAAGTTTGGATCTTGTTTGCCTGCCCTTGGAAGGTCCCTGATGCTTCTGGACTATGTGGGCAAACAGAGCCTCTTCTCAGTCTGAGCTCTGCAAGTTGTACAGAAAGGCTTTGTATCAATCCAGACTTGACTTGACTGAGGTTTCTTCCTCCTTTATTTTCTCCTTTGCTTTAATGTTGTGGTCACCAAATTCTCATTTCTTCTTGTTACATAATCTGATTTTGTATTGTTCTTCTGTTGGTGGTTGACAGTAAACGCGAAAACGTATTTGAATTGTTGCACACAGGAAATGCAATTACTGTGTGTATTTCTGTTTTATTTCATTATCCCCATGGTACCGGTATAAGGAGAAGACAGGTGGAGATCAAACTGTTCCAGAGCAACAAATTACAATGATATGAACGCATTCTGTATTTTCCTAATGATATTTTTAATTCTAAATAGGGGTATAATAACTTTCTTATAGTCACTCTTCCTCTGTTCCTCTGGGTCTCAAATTCAGTGGCAAAAGCCTTATGCGTTGACAAGCAGAACTGGAAAAGAGCAGAGTTTCAGCAGGTGCTCTGCATCCCCTGTCCTTTACCAGCAGAAGTGTGATGTGGTTGCAGGGCAATGAAGATTTGCCTAAGGGCACGTTTATGCTTTTTATAACACAGCCTGATTTCTTGATCTTTCTTTAATAGTTTTCTATGAAACCACCTTTACTGAGTATCTCAAGGTCCTTTATTAAACAACACTCAACTATTTATATTTATTTGTTTTTGTAGCTGTAAGGCCTCTGATATCGTCTTGTGTTTGCAGATTCAAAGTCTTCATCTGTATATTGTGCTCATGCCTGTGGGGGTGACTAAAATTGTGATCTATTAGAAGACATAGATGCATAAAGGTACAGTGAGTTTGGCAAGTGCAAAGTTTTGAACCTGGAGAGGAACAACCCCAGCCAACAGGATATGCTGGGGGACACCCAGCTGGAGAACATCTTGTCAGGAAAGGATCTGGGAATCCTGGTGGACACCATGTTGAGCATGAGTCAGCAGTGTGCCTTGTGACGTAGGCCAGTGATATTCTGAGCTGCATTAGGCAAAGGGAAGTGATCTTTTCCCTCTACTCACCACTGGTGAGGCCACACCTAGAATGCTGTGTCCAGTTCTGGGCTTCCCCATACAAGGGAGACAGGGACTTACTGGAGACAGTCAAAGGGCCATTAAGATAATTAGGGGACTAGAACATCTCTCCTATGAGAAAAGGGATTGTTCAGCCTGGAGGAGGGAAGGCTCAGGGGAATCTAAATGTATACAAATACCTGAAAGTGCAAAGAGGATGGAGCCAGGTTCTTTCCACTGGTGCCCAGGTATAGGATCAGAGGCAACAGGCACAAACTGAAACACAAGAGGTGCTTTCTGAACATCAAGGTGACCAAGCCCTGGCACTGGGCAACAGGAAAGTTGTGGAGATTCCCTCCTTGGAGATATTTAAAAGCTGCCTGGAAACAATCCTGGGAAATCAGTTCTTTGTGTTCCTGCTTGAAGCCCTGCATGACCATATGATTTGCAGAGTCCACTTATGACCTCAATCATTCTTTGATTCTCTAATTGCTTTGGTACCCTCGTTATTACAATCTTGTGGTTACAGAGGTACACTGGTGCACTGTCAGAATTGCAACATGAGATAAGCATATTCTGTCACCTATTTCTGATCTCTGATTCGGTGTTGTGGAGTAACATGTTAAACCAGAGAATCTTGTTCACTTTTAGTGAGAAGCCCATGTCCTTGAAGCTATCCCATCAAAAGATAGCTATTTAGTAAGCAGATTGACATTTGGGGCAGAGTTTCCACTGATATTTAATTTTTCACCTCATCTTTACTTTCTTTTATACATTGATTTATCTGCCTTTGGAGGCTGAAATTGAAATTGACTCTTTCATTTGCACATATTTTAAAGTTATGTACTGCATTACATACTTAATAAAGATTTAAAGGAGTGAAACTCATTCATTGATCCAGACATGTTAGACAGTTTTTAAAATGTGCATTATTGTATCATATCACTCATGTCCAGCCTTGCTTAGAACAACTTGGTAATCAAAAGCATCAACATCAATCTTAAAGCAGGAGTGCAATGATTTGCTGTGAATGTAAATGTCAGCTAAAAGTCACTGTCACATTTTAAATAATTCAAAATTGTTTCCCAATGAGAAATCTTTAAGATTGCATTTTTAAGATCCCTAAGTACTGACTGATACTTCATGAAGTTACATTTAGGCTGAAAAATGTAATCAAATTACTTTTTCACATTTTATCTCTGAATAAAGCATCGTATTTCTCCATTGTTGCATTGAAAGCAAAGCATTTTAAAACTCATGTGATACTTTCCCACATCATGAATGTTTTCTCTGTAACTCCCATATCATAGAAAGTGGAGCTTTATAAAACTGCTAAATGTACTGCTAAAGTTCACCACTTCATAATAATTGAATTGGATGTCAACATTTTCTTTGAGTTACCATTCATTTCATGCTACCTTCCTACCTTAACAGATAAAATTTTGTATGCTTTTATAAAGGTTGTGCTTAGACTCTCAATCACAAAATATATTCTTTGATTTCTATAAGACCCTCATCACCATCCTCAGAAATCTTACCACAGAACAAAGGTGTACAGGAAGCAATTCATTACAGATCCTTCTTAAAGTTGGTACAAAATGATTAACACCTGAAATAGTAGTCCATTAAGGGATATTGAAACCATTGCTGCCTAGGAAAGCCACCAGTTGCTGGAAGGGTTAACTGGACTATCAAATGTTTGAGAAGGTCTATGAAAGGAAGCAATTCTCTAATCTGAAGTATGTATTTCAACTTTCAAAAATCAAAAGGAGGGAAAAGACAGAGAACACTATATATTAAAAAAAATGATTACATTCAGGTCCATGTTTTTAATTAAACTAGGAACACTGATGGTATATATAGCTTTTAATGACCATTTTCAGAAAATAAAATTAGAAATAATTAATTCCTGGTAAATTTTAGCCGAAGGGAAAGGAATATATACATTCATGATTATATATGTGTGGAGAACTGGCATAACATATTGGTAAAGTGAAAAATTTTGATCCTTTCATTTTCCAGTGTATTTAAATGGATGCACTTTTACCCTTTCATATGCCTTTCTGTGGCCTGAGCTTCTAATTCATCAGATGAGATGGAGGATTTTTCCCAGGCCAGAGGAGGACCTGGAGGCTTTGTTGTGACGTGTGGGCTTTCCAGCAGGAATAAGCATATGAGATGAAAGGTGTTAAATCCACCATAGTATGTGTGGTAGGGTATAGACACTGCTGTCTGAGAAGTCAGAAATTGGAAGGATATTTGGCAATATCATGTTTTCTGGATAGCAACGTGTGTACATCTGTTTGGCGTTCAGTGAAAGTTAAGCAGTTTCCAGCACGTCCAGACATTTATCACCCATACTCTCTGCAGTCCAGTTTTCCACATACTTCAGAAATGTCTGTTATGTGTTGATTTTCAGGTGTAGAATTAAAGCTACTGTGCAAATGCTCCAAACCAGAAACATGGCTGGACATGGGATTTCACTTCTTCACCAAATAACTTTGAAAAAATCCTCAAAATTAAATAGTGACTAAATGTTTACAGAAATAGATATTTTTGACTAATTGAAATAGGTGTTTTGTTTGCAGATATAATAACGTCCCAGCTGCTTATCAGGTGAGGCATATCTCTTGACATGGTGGTAAAAAGACTTTAATTTCCACCTCTAGCAACTGGTAGCTGCTGGTAAACACCTTCCCTTTGAAATTGGAATGTTTCAGGTTATATTAACTTGTGTCTTATCATTTCAGCAAAATAGTCTTCAATTCTCATGGAACCAAGACTTTCTAAACAATATATATATTTTATTTCTTTTGATTGTTCTGGAAGTTTCAAAAGAGATTAGTCAGAATTATAAATCACAGGCAGGCAGCTGTAAGAAAATAATTTTACTGTCTAGCCAAAACAGTCTTTTTAAGAGGCATTGTGCCAGAGTCAGGTGGAGAAGGAGGCTGATTTTTATACTATTCACAGTATGTGAATATTTAGTCTGGATATTCTTCATCATGCTTGTGAGAGGAACAGCCCCACAAGTCCATTCAAATCAACCTGGTTGTGAAAATAAAAAAAAAAACCAAGTTTATCAGAAATTAGTTTAAGACTATATACGTTGTAGGTGATAACCTATAGCAGTCCTAATTAAAAAAAAATAAAAATCTCACATTATTTTTGGTGAAAACCATACAGTTAAGGTATTTTGTTGTCAATTTCATTAAGTTGTGAAATGCATTTACTACCTGGAGGTAGTATATCTTTACTCACTTCAAGCTGTAATCTTGGACTTCTACCATTTTCCCTTGTCATACCTGTCCTTAAACACATTTGTCTGTTGCAAATTACCAAATTTTGAGTCCTGCAGTGTTCATTAGTAGATTGGAATCTACTTGAGATAAAGACAGTCATTTTAGCATTTTTATACTAGCTATTCAACACAAAGCAGTTTCTGATGTGGAAATTAATTACTGCTATAACATGCACTTTAAGTAATCAGATTCATTCAAAACTGTATCTGAGGGATGTTTCTGAATCATAAAATGCAGATGGCTGACTTTCATTGAACGTTTCAGCTTAAGTACTGGTTGTCTTTTTTGAAGCCTCACCCTATCTAAGAGTATTCAAGAAATACAAAACTTTTATTTGTAGAATAAAGTATTTAGTAGTCCTTGAGAACTGTATGTACAATGTCGTTTTCAGATTATCTGTTAACTGTTATGTATTAACAGCTTTATGATAAAAGATTAAGACCAGATGAAAACAAGGACACTAATTTTCAACGCTTTCCCTGTGTCATTTATGAGGAGTTACTAATGAAGGAACATTGTTGTATAAGCTCAACTTCTGCATGCCAGAACATGGATTCCTTTGTGTAATGTGAATTGAATTTTGCTTACACATAACGAGGATTGGTACTTTTCTTCAAAAAGAATATTTTTTCTGAGGCCAGTATGAAATGTTGTCTCCTGTATTTCTCAGTATTCAAGTGAATTTCATAAATTTTTAACAATTTTTTCCTCCAGCACTTTAAGTCAATTACATAGTGCCTTTAAGTAAAAATCTATCTTACATTTTGCTGTGTGTCTGTTAAATTGATAACAGCGTTGAGAACACTGTCCTGGGCATTCTTTACTGCTGTCCCTACTTATTTCTTCAGTGTTCCATCCTAACTGATATTACAGGCCATAACAGTCAGAGCAAAGAGATTTTATTTTTCCCTTTGTGTTGTGTCTGAAATCTAGCTCTGAAATTCTTTAGTTCCAAATAAATATTTGTCTCTAGCTACTTTGCTTTCTAGTTACAGTGCTAAGTGTTTCATAGTCACTTAACATTATAAGAGAAACAGACAGTGTTGCTATTTGAATGAAAACAACATTTGACTTCAGGTAGGTTGACCTTTTCAGGTCTGCAGGATACTGTGCTCAAATCTCCCAGTGTGCCAAGTGGGGGCTGGAAATCTCTCCTTCCACCTCATGAATTTTAGAAGTACATCTCAAAAAAGAAACCATCCTCTTAGTGAAACAAAGAATTAGACATAATTTTATCTCAGTAGTCTGTACTTGTTATGTATGTGTGCAATTCAGAAATTTGCAGTGTATGTTCCCTAACTGGCACCTCTATACATGTTTGACCCAGTTACTTCTTACTAAGTTTATTTTTTCTTGGTATTAATGTCACTATAGAGTAGCTATAAGTAGACTTGCACTATACAGCACCTGTGACCTTTTCCATCATGGGATGGATGTGGTTGGTTTACCGTATCCTGTCCTTTGCTGAAGTCCTGTTCATTCTCCATGTGGAGAGGTCTTTAACCCAGGTCTTCCAGTGATACACAAAAGTTGATACAGATTGCAAACTTTTTCAAAGCAGTTCAATGCTGTGGAGCCCTAACAGGCTTCTTCAGATGCAAGAATATTTGTTCATGCTGCTTGACACATCACAGGCATATCCATGAGCTGTGCTTTTGTGGAATGCAACTGAAAACTTTACATACTTTAATTGCAGAGGGCTATTTCTAAGTTCTGAATCCTAAGAAATTTGCAAAGATGTCAAAGCACTTAATGCCCCACATCAGCTTTGCTATGAACTGAGGACTTATTTTTCTCAGGAAAATCTCATATAAAATTTTATATGATTATTTAAAGTTCATCCATTATTGTTTTCTGATATATTTTTTTCAAGATTCAGCTATGATGCTGATTCTTCTTCAAAAGCAGTGTTTGAAAAGTGAGAAATTGTCTCTCTAACTTGTATGTGTTGCAGTCTGTTCCTTGTGCTGCTTGTTTTTGTAAACTGGTTCAGAATCTCTTAATTTTTATGTGCAGTGAAGTTAAGCTGCTAAATTTTGCAGTGTAATTTCAGTATCAGGTTATTCTGGGAGCTATTGGCAGAAACACATATATTTCATTATTATCTGTCATTTTCTACCTTTTCTGGGCTTGTCTGTCTAGGATCCTGAGCTATTTTTACAGAGTGGGCAGATGGAAAAAAATATTTCTTTCCATAGATTTGGATGTTCTGTGTGCACATATTATTTACAGCACATGAATGTATTACTATTTTTGTGGCAGATTTTATTTTTTCAAACTTTATCCTTGATGTAATTTACTTTTCAATTAGTTTAGAATAAACTAGAAACAAAAAACAGAAGAAAACCCCTCAAGGAAAGCAAATTAACAAGTTAGGCATAAGATCAAACAGAAAATAAATGTACAGCCGATAGGCACTTGAGACCCATCCTAGAAAAACAAATAGAGGCATGCATGGGTACTCCCATATATTAAATAGCAAAAAAATAAAAGCCAGCCTTGAGCTAGCAAGATTGAAATTAAATGAATGAGAGGGAAGCAAGGAGAAAAAACATATGTTGTGCTTTTCTTAAGGTATTTGTGTATTTGTTCATTATTAGTCAAAAATAACTATATTTAAGTAAAATCTTTTTAATAAAAAATGTACCTTTCCAGTCTTTGTTTCAGTTTCAAAGCCTCAAAGAAAACATTATTGTTTCTCTTCCTTTATAAGTATAATCAGTGGATTATATATTCAGAGGATTTTAAAAGGGCATTGAAAAGCACTCAGTTTTCCTACCTCTAGTCAGTGCACAATATGTTTAGATATTCAATAATGTTTAATCAATGTTATAAAGTTTGTCATGAAGCATGAACTTCTGGAAATATAATTTTAAGAAGGAAGCCTGACTATGGCTCCTTAAAAAAAAACAACAATCAACCAAACAAAAAGAAGTCAAAATCAAAACCACTAAAAACTCCACAAAGCCAACCAAGCAACTAAACAAAACAAAAGAAAACCTCACTGCCCAAAGAACAATAAAAAAAGTTTTAAATAAGAAATTAAGGAGTAGAGGAAGGTATAAGGACACTTTGATTCTGCATACAAATTAAGCTAAGAAACTGATTATAACTTGGTTACATTAGAATCTCTGATTCAGTTTAAATCCCCAATTTTTGAACCATCTCACATTATGAAAAAGAAAAACAAGATTGGAAAATATTCTGGTTTAAGGATATTGATTCCCTGTGGATCTGTGAAGCCTGCTTATTCCTCTTTCCTCTAGGGATTTGCCTGTCCTCTCTCTATCTGTTAGTTTTGGATAGACTTTCACTGCCCTGGTGAAAAAAAAAGAGTCAGCAATGTTTAAGAATTTATCTGTCAAGTGTACAGGTAGAACTTGGGTTTGGCAACCTCTGCTCATATATTGCAAAGCCATATTTTATTAATGATATTTTTATAGTATGCAGATGTTAGAAAGTGATAATCAAATGCATAAAAATTCATAAATATAATAAAAACCTTCTGTGAACATCAATAGTATAACATGTAGTGACTACAGCTATTTTTAATCCAATACTGAAAACAGAATATGAACTTACATTGTAAAAACAGAAAATGAATTTAAAATCATGTTGATGTTTTTTAATTCAGTGAATAAACACTTTTTTTTTCAAAATATAAAGAGTTTAGAAAGCAAAGACAAATTCAGAAAGACTAGCGATAGGTTCTCTCCCTCATCCTAATTCTGCCCTCTGATGTGTTCTAATTAATTTTTCATCATCATCATGGTTAGACTTCACAAACAAAGATTTGGGACAGGCTCTACTCACGTGGGTAAACCCTTCCAGGCTGCACAGTGGATTATTTAGGTGAGGCACAGTGTGCACAGAACTGTCTCCACCCTTTGCTCTTAAGGTTCATATGCCACGGTTGACAGTGAAGTCCTCAGGACTGGAACCTACAGCTCCCAGTATTCCCAGGAGGTCTCCCATCCAAGAACTAATGAGGTCTGACCCTGCTCAGCTTCCGAGATCTGATGGGATTGGGCATCAGGGTGGCATTTAACTGCCTAAATTAATTTTTACTGTAATTACAATGGGTGTGGCTGCAGATGCTTTTCTGTCTCGAGGGCCCAAAGACATGTCCCTGGAACACTTATGAATGACAATTGTTTGGGGTTTTTTTAGTTTCCATATCGATCTAGCATGAAAAATGAAAATACCAATAAATATTAACTTTGTAGTGAATCTCCTTTTGTTGCTGAAAACACGTACCATGAAGTTTGTATCATCCCCGTCTTAGAAGAGTCTCACTATCTATGTTTGAAAGTCACAGAAAGACTTTAATGAAGATACAATTAGAGTTGTTTATGTGTTAGAGCACTGTGTGCATGGTAAAATAAGAGACCTATAGAAACTAGATACAGAAATGTATCTTTCATGTTTAAAATAGGAAAAAAACCCCACAACAACAACAACAACAAAATCAGAACTGATTGCTTGTAATCTAGTTTTTGTATGGGGAATTACAAAGCAGACAAGTTTTACTTGTCCAAAGCCAAAGAACAGATCAGTGGCACAACTGAAAATATCTAGTAAAGATTCACCAAATACTTTTTCTTTTAGATTACACCTTCTCTGGGACATAGACTAATGTATTTTTCCAACACTATATGCCTTTAACATGTGTCTGGGAATTGAACTAACGTAAGTCAAAGCTTAGTTTTTAAAAAAGGTAAGCATGAATATAGAATATTATACATTTTTGCTTCCCAGAGGATGAGTTTTCATAATGAGGTTACGATCAAATGTACACTTTTTAAAACTTTTTTCCTTAGCTATGCATCATTTTGGGTAAAGTGTTCAAATACTGTGACGATAAGGATCTTAGAAAATACTGCACAGAAAATAATTTCACTGTAGGAGCTAAATTCAGGAAGCATAAACACTTGAAATACTGAAATTAGGGTAGACAGAGCAGACAAATTCCTGTGATTATGGAATTATTTTGAAGAATAAGTCCAAGGGCAAGATTTACAAGGAATACAAACCTTCGGTTAAATCCATAGCAATGTTTTATTACCTACTGTTTAACTGTGAAATGAGTTCCTCTTTCCTCCTCCTGCTGATGGCGGCTACTGGGCAAATTATAAAGAAGGAGCAACATATGAAAGGAAGTGTTTTACACAGCTAAATGAGCTGCAGTGTTGGTGTTCCAGAATTATTATATCTCTGCTTGATGCACTATGTACATCCTACTATATAAAAACCCTCACAGATGAAAATGTTGATATTTAATAAATGCATCAAAATGTGAGCAAAGAGTATACCAAAACATTTTATCTTAAAATTTATGTTAAACATAAGGTCATTTGGCATAGTTTTTGTCCCAGATCTATTGCTAACGTGCTGTGCTGTGCTGTGCAAAATAAATAAAATGTTCACATCTTTAAGTCCAATCTTGATTGCAAATCCTTAAAAAAATGTTTTATTCCAATAGGCCATGCAGATCTCAATGTGTGTGTGTGTATGTGTGTGTGTGTGTGTGTGTGTGTGTGTGTGTGTGGCTCAGCTTCATGAACGCAGATTTGGGCAGGGCTGTCCCCACGTGGGTGTGCCCTTCCAGCCTGCGCAGTGGATTTTAGGTGAGGCTCAGCGTGCGCAGAACTGGCCCCACCGTTTCAGTCCTGAGGTTCATCTGCCACGGCCGAGCGAGCTTGGACAGTGCCAGTGAAGTCCTCAGGACTAGAACCTACAGCACCCGGCATTTCCCAGGAGGTCTCCCATCCAAGTACTAATCCGGGGCTGACCCTGCTGAGCTTCCGAGATCTGACGGGATCGGATGTCAGGGAGACATTTAACTGCTGGAAGTCAGCCTGAAGAAGATGGAAGTTCTCTACCAATCTGCACCTCAAGAAGTCTTCCATCATCCTCACATCACCATAGGCAATTCAGATATAAAACTTTTGAAATTTTGTCTACTTACTCACATTGAAGTTAGAGTTCTTTTATGGTCCCTACTCAAAAAGAAAATTCAAAAGGGAATTATCCATAATACCAGTATAATTAACAAACTACTAAGCACAAACTCTCCCTTCTTTCATTCAGATGTTTAGACAATAATTGAAAGGCTAGTGCTGAAAATTGTTGAGAGCTATGGACTACTCTTCGGCTAGTCTTTAAATTGATAAGCATTTCACTGTATGAATTAAAAGAGCAGAATCACTGATAAATTGTTCCTTTATTAATCACAGTTCCTAATCTTCATTTCTCACATCCTACTCTCTGTAGATTTGATAAAATGCAATTCTCTATAGTTACATAAAGAAAGCACATACAAATCAGAAGTTATATATAAATCATTTAATTGAAAAGTTTTTGAGAAATGATTTATTTTGCATTTATTTAAAACTTAGTAAGTGGTTCTCTTATTTGATATTGGAAGCTGGACTGTGAAGTTAAGAGTCAAGCAAGGAATTCAGACAGGAATTCCAAACTTCCATTTTACCAAATGACTTGTTTTATATAAATGTATTTCTTTATATGCTAGGATCCTTTCTTGGGTCCAAGATGGAATTTTTTAACTAAAGTGTAAAAAATGATGTGGAGTGTGTCTTGGTTTGAGATAAGCAACTGCCAACCCCCCCAAGCACAGAGAGAGAAGCCTCCCTCCTAACACCAGGGAAAGGGAGGAAAAGAGAGGGGAAAGGAAAAAACCATTTCAAATGGCATTTATACTAAAACTACATATATTTTTCACAGAAAGAAAGAGACAATTAGAAGAGAGTACAAATATACACTCACACAAGTCTGCAACAACAAGTTCCCCACCTCAACTTCTTAACGAACACACAAATTCTACTGTCTTAACTACACATTACTTAAGAAAATACTTATTCCCCAGGGAGACAAACTCAAGCAGAAAGGAGAGACCCAGAACAACAGTTTACTTTCCTGAGATACCCTGTGAGCCAGTGGTGGGCCTGGTCCTCTCCATCCCCCCTGGGACAGCATCGTGCGTCCTCCCAAGAGGAGGGCTGAGAAGAGACTGCCTTAACCACTCCCACACTGGTTCCTACTGCCCTGGAGATGATGTCATAATGTGGTATGGAATACAGAAGTACTGGCTAGAAGAGGTCAGCTGTCAGCTCAGCCCAGCTCAAGTCAGCTGACAGCTTCAGCCTAGTCCAGACTTCAGAGCCCAAATTTAGGCCCACCTAGGTGGACTCATAACAAGTGAGACTAAGGAATTGATTGGTTGTTAGAGTCACAAAACCACACAATCCTTCACTGTGGTGATTGCACGATTGTACTCAGGAGGTGGTTCACTGGTTCTTTTTTTTTACCCCTCCCTCAAACTGTGCTTGGGAAACTAATGTTTCAAAGCCTCATAGCTTTCATATAATTGAGTGGTATTCCATCAACCAGGCACTAGTAGGAAGTAAAATGTGTGGGCTTTCTTGAGATATTACTGACTTCGGGGACAGTCCTTATACTTTCAAAAGAAAATATGGTGAGAACATCTACACTGAGCTGTCTTTATGCCAAGTCTTAATACACACCTGAATCTTGTTTAAGTTGTTAGACAGATACTTAAGCCTCTTCAGTTGACATAGAACATTTTTATTTTTTGTGTTATTTTCAAAATAAATTGACAGTATAAAATAATAGAAAGTTACATTAGCTTAATCTCAAGCAAATGGATTTTCTCTTTTCCACAATATAGTTGACAAATATAATAATTTCAACTCGAACAAGTAAGAATTAGTAACTTATTCAAAAAACTTGGAAGGAAATGTCTTTCCTGAATAGCAGGATTTTTGAGGCATAAAAGTGCATGCGTGCTTGATATTTTTTAAAAGATGCTCTATTATTTCTATAAAATTATTTCTATTGATACTGGTTTATACTGTGTGTCATGACAGTTTTTCAGATCCAGTCCTCCACATTTGCTGTATCTAATTCATCACCTATGAGGCTAATTATGGGCTTCACTATTACAGACCTTATTCTCTTGTGAGGAGAATAAAACTAAGCACACATTGCTGCTTAGTCTTTCTAAGACCAAGATTCAGGCAAATCAGATAAATCCCCTTCATAGGTAAAGTCAATAAGCCTAATTAAAATTATTTAAACCCTCAGGATGTGAAGTAAACATACATAAACTTAAGCATATTTAAACATATGCAGACTATCTCATGCAGAATTAAAGTAACTTTAGAAAGCTCTAGTTTATTATTCAACAGAGTGAAACTGCAGCTGGGCAGTTACTTTAAATAATAAATATCTCCTATTTATGAATACAGATTGTGGAGCTGGTGTGGATGTAGAGGGAGCTGAAGGAAGCACTGCAGAGCTCTTCAGACTTCAGTCTTGCCTACACAGGTAGTTCTGTGCTCCCATTCACTGAGGCTGATTGTACTGAGGCTGCAGCCAAGTCATTTCTGTACCTTGTCAGGGAACTGTCAACCAGCTGTAAATTATCCAAGATTATTTTTAACATTCACAAGATTCTCCTTTAATAGTGATTTTTTGTGCCTTATTCATAAGAACCCCTTTCAGATGTTCTGAAAATTTGTCCAGGTGATATATTCTGATAGAAAAAGATTGCATAATATTGTAAGAGACAAGATTTAAATTAAAACTATTTCTTATAAGAAGCAGTATTGTGGTTCTTTTCTGCTTACCATATTATTTAAAGGCCTGAAAAGCTCAATATGTTTTCCATGGGTAAATAATGAAATTCAGTACAAAGTTGAAGAGAAAATATAAGGAAATAAATATGCACTGTCAGGGATTTTCACAATCATGTTTCTTTTTGAGAACTGAGCTGCCTTTGAGGTATTGCTTTGGGGAAGTTTAGCTCCAGAAAAGACAGACATGCAGAATTTGGGTTTTCTGTGCTTTTTCTTTATTCCCTGTAACCCTCATAATACAAAACCTGACAAGATGATTAATGGGCATGCATTCCAGAATAGCATATTTTGTGTATCAGTTTTGTTGAAACATTAGTGTTATAAATATCTAAGTGATGAAATAAGAGAGGGATTCAGGGGTATATTTAAAAGGTCTGTTTTAAAGAATCCGTGGAAGACTTATTCTTCTAAACTTATCAAACTATAAGATTGAAATCAGTTTTTCTCTAGTCTTCAAAAGATGCCAAAGTTTAATTACATAAAAGTGCTTTAAGATTTCTCTCTGAGAAAGGTAATGAACCATCATTTCATTTTGGTATTGCATATTTTATTTTGATTTTGTTTCTTGTTGTTACTTTTTTCTTTTTTTTTTTTCTTTAGTCTAGTCAAGTATTTCTGACTCAGCTGTAATGCTGCATTCTATAGAGAGGCTGTTCCCAATGGGAACTATCATAGTTTGAAGGTTTTTATGCCCATAGAAGATTAATCTAGAACATAAGAGTGTGTCTTGTCTGTGGTCCTGGACAGTGCAGGACTACTGAAACTGTCAGTTAATCAACTAACTGCCTAGACTGTGTAAATATTTTTGTATGATGATTCTCATCCACTTTTAATTATTGTGTTCTTATTTTTTAGTTTATCCCATTCCACCCTTTTTGTTTTGTGGGTAATTTTTCCTCATTTCACTGTTTCAGAAAGAGGATAATTTCCTTTGTATTGTTAAAATGAAGATATGATCCATTCCCTGGAGTTTTCAGGTTATGTAGACAATACTCTGTTCCTTTATGTCTCAGTTTTCCTCACACATTTTATCCTCTTTATCCTTTTTGGTTGCTATTTGTATTTTATGTAACTCTTTGGAGGTTTTATAAACTCTGCATCCTAGAATCAGAAAATAAGACTTAGACTTCATAAAATTCACTGGGAATACAAATCCTCAATAAAAAATTATGTGTATCCATAGCATAATAAATAGAATTTTAAAAGTGCCTATATTTTCAGAATATGTGCATACTGGCTAAACATTTACCTTGTATCAATATATTTGGTTAGTGTTTCAATGAAATATATTTATAGCCAAATAATTATATTATTTAAAAATCCCAGGTTTGGGGTTTTTTTCTTTTTTTTTCTTTTTTTCTTTTTTTTTCCCAAGCCTGGATATTTATTCTTATATAGCAAAATAATGCAGTAAGTTATAAATAAATGCAGTCAGAATAAATAAATGTGATTGCTATTGGGCCATAAACCGTCATAAATAGAATACAAAATTCATTTTCTATGAAGAAAATCAATTACTTTAAACATGACAATGTAATATTCTCTTACTAATCAAAGTATTTTTTGCTTACATCGAGTCTTTTAGAATTAAGACAACAACAGCAAATTAAATGAATAACAATTGGTTTGATCTAAATAACAAGAGAACATACTATTGTGATGTCCTCTTCATAATAAAGAATATACATTTCCTTCTGTTTCTTAAAAAACCCATGAACCTTTCTATGAAAAAGAGAATAAAAGGCCTTTTTCCAAGGCTTACCTCGTCAGCATTTCAAAGTGAGTGCCTTGATATAAAATGTTATCACCACTAATGGGTATTACAATGGGTTAGGAGCAGTTAATGAGTATACATAACAACTTATAGGTATATGGAATTCTTTTTGTTTAATTTTTACTAAATACTGATTTTGGGGGTTTGGTGTCCTTTTGTGCTGCCTTAGGATTTAATGGAAATATAAGAACTTTATAAAATTGTTTAGAGAACCAGCATAAGGTGTTACTGAGTATGAACAAAGTATCAGCGTATTCCACAAACCATTGTTGCTCTTCCTCAGCTTTAGGTAATATTATGTAAAGAGTACATTGTTCTTTTAATAATTATCAAAGGATTTTAAGGCTGAGTTAAAATTATCAATTATTTCCATGGTTTTTTTAGATATTATGTAAGGAAACATTATTACTTTTTATAGGCAGAGCATTGACTGGCCTATGTTGGACCTACTGTGCTGAACCTCACTGGAGATCTTAACGTTTGTGTGGGATTAAAAAGTGACAGTTTTCTAAATTTATCCTAATTTTTCTTTTATCAACAGATTTTATTTCCTAATAGCTCTAGCTGAAAAAATATTTTAAATATGTACATTTTGATTATGATTAATCTGATCATAAGTATTTGATAAACTCATTTAAAACACTTCTAAGATTTGACAACTTCGCAGGTTTTTTCTGGGATTCTAAACTCTACTAACTTTTCTGAAAGAATATTCAAAAACTGGAAGAAAACTTTTTTGCTTTATTGGCTTAAGAAAACTCAGACAAGTAGCAGAGTACTGAAAATATATATTTTTAAAATACTATTTGATTGCCAGTTGTTTCAAATTTCATTTTAAAGTCTCCCAATAACCCTTTCTTTTTGACCAACCTCACCAGGTTTAGGTCTTGCATATCAAAACTGATAGAAGAAATAACATTACAGACTTGTGAACTGAGAAAATAGACTGATAATGTCAAATTATATGAAAGTTCCCAAGTGCCTTTCCTATTCTGAATGATGGGAAAAATAAGCAAATATTTAGAGTCTGAAATCAGAAATTTGATCATTTACATTCCAGCCAGGGATTTATGAATCATGGAATCATAATGATATAAATATGCAGCCACCTTTTTATTCCTCCTATGCCCAAAACAAAGTGAGAATAAGGAGTAAAGCCTTTTCTTCCACTTTATAATCTGAGATGTATTCAAATGAGAATACAGTGCAATATAATTGGAATTGTCAGTGGGATTTGCAGAATATTAATTACTGCTTTTTGAATTGTTAACTATTAGTGAGTCATAGGACAAATCTACTTGATATTATTCAACCTGCAAATATTAAATTAAAAATATAGACTATTAATGTTGGAGATAGAAACCTAATTCCTTTCCTATGTCAACTTTGAATTGACTGGCAATAATGGAAACATCTGGAAATTTCTAAGCTTTTCATGAGCATGTAAGCAAAGCAAAATGCCTATAGCAGGGTCATTATGGGATGTAAGGTCAGGTTTGTGACTGATATTAATACTGTGAGAATAAACACCAGTCTGGTAGACTTGAGGGTAATATGCTTTGTGGTTATTTTATTTAGTAAAGAAAGTAAAATTCATGGCAATTCTTTTACACTGCTGAGTAATCCAAACCTATCAATAAAGAATTAAAACCCCCTTAGTTTAGGTCTGTGTACTCCCTATTCCTGACACAGAGTGATTTAAGTGAAAACAAAGAAACAAAACTTAACATTTAGTCTTAATGTCAAGCAAACCTCTTAAGACACTTTAGAACAGCAGTTATTGATCCCATATGCAGCCACTACTCTTGAAATGGATCTAGAGGTTTGAGAGGTGTACAAGTGTTATGTACAGAGTAAATACCAAAGGATAATTAGACTGTCTTTGCAGTAAAGCAGGATACTCTCTCCTCACCTTCTTGCTTATTTTCAGAATCTGGCACAGGCATTAGTTAGTGCTCAGCTGCTGATTCATCTCAAAGCCGTTCAGTCATTTGGGGCCAAACTAGTGAGCAGATTTCAAGGCAAAATGTGGGGGAAAAGATGCAGATTTACACACTTAAAAGTAATAATTCTGGCAGCTATTTATTGGAAAGATTTTGCACATGTTACTGAAGAGAGACTTGAGCCTTGACAGGGATTTTGTACAGATTGTTCCTCTTGGCCTTTCCTTGGACTTCACAGCCCAGCTGATAAATGAAACTTTGCAGAGGGAACAGTTGGTGCTGGTGCAGTGGGAGCCCTGGATTGCTGGAGGGTGACCTTCCAGGGTGAGAAATGGCTTTCCTTGGGTTATGCTAAGGATAGATTCAGACACCTGAAACAAATGCAACTAAAGGGAGGAAGCAGACTCTTCTACACTCTCAATAAAAACATCCTTCCCTAAGTAATGAGTAGGATCATATAGCCAAACACTTATACCCTTACTCTCAGTTTGCATAATACTGATGATAATCTGGTGTATTAGATATTAACACTATTAATAATAGACATTATTAATTTCTCTCTTGCTGTACCTTTCCAGGCCTGAATTTAGCAATTCTGTATTTTTTGCTTCATTCTCTCCCTGTTTTCCAAAGCAAACTGCCCCTCGTCTCTGCATGATTACCATGGAGCTACATAAACTTCTTCCCCACAGAAGGAAAAGTTGTAGGAGAGTCTTGTCTTCTTTCCTCTCTCCTGCAGCCACTGGTACTTCCCTCTGAAGTGTGATTGAGAGAGGAAATCTGTGGATCCTTGGAGAGAGGCCATGGGGGACAACCCACAGTGAGACACCCTGCGCGGTGTGAGAAAATGGACTGGAAAAAACTCAGAGAGCAGTCTTAGCCCATTCCATGGGAAATGAGTTGGAACAGGGAGACATGGGAGAGACATCCTTGAAATCTCACTGGAAGGCTTAGAGAAACTTGAGCAAGAGGAAGAAATGCAATAAAGCTGGCATACAGGAGAGTGGGCTTGAGGGGGAGAGCCAGGCAGACAAAGGGACTGAAATGACTGAGATTGATGTCACAGGGTGGACAATGAGTAGTGCCTGGAAGTGGAGATATGAGCAGGGGCAAACCTACTGGAGCTAGTTTTGGGAAATCAGATGCAGGATTGGAGCATCTGGGCAGGTGAACATGGATCAAGGAATTTGGGACAAAACCAGGAGAATGACTGTACAGGAAAAGAGGAGAAACTAGGAAATGGAGTACGGTATCTATACAAGTGGTGTTTGGGTGGAACATGTAAAGTAAAATGCCTGAATCTGAGGCAAGGAGTAGAGACTTGAGTGAAAAGTCAGAGAGAATACTTAGAAAAGTCTGATTTTGTTTGAATAGAAGTCTACATCCACGTTTGACCATTCCTCTGATGGTAGAAGGTAATCATTTTTTTTCAAAAAAAGGTCTCACTATATAGTTTGGAGACAATAAATTCCTACCATTGTCAGTTATTCTGTTTCAGAAATCTGTCAATAATAATTCATATTTTTAGCCATGATTAATTTTATGTATTTAGTCCAAAATATTGCTATTAAAATCATAGAAATTAAGTGTATAAATATACTGAAATAATAGATTTAGTGTTGTTTTAATTAATATTGTAGAAATGTAAGAAGTCCTTAGGTATTTCACAGCTTAAGTTCTGCAGCATTTGAAAATTCATTACAAATGTTTCATAAAAACACTAAATCTGTACAGATCTGAGTGGTCACTATGGTCTAATTTTAGCTGAGTTTACATACAGGAGCAAGAATAAATATATTTGGAGGGAACATTTTTAAGCACATGACTTTAATGATTGTTGGAATAGGAGCATGTAGTAAACTATTCCTAAAATAAGAAGTCTTCATCTAGAAAAAAAAAACAAAAAAAACAAAGAATCAAAAAAAAAAACCAAAGAGGAAACAATAGTTAAGGCCTATGGGCTTTTATTGGTGATTGTTACTAAAAAAAAGTAGTACTTAAAAAAAAAAAAAGCTAGATTTCAAGAAATAAAACCAATCAACTAGTCAAGTCTTTCAGTAAAGAAGTCATGTGCTAAAATAACCGGATGAATCCTTTTCCAGATTTGAGTCTAGATATCTGCGACCCAAGAGATTTCTCATCCAACTCTGACACACTCTCTCAGGGGAGACTGTTGGTTATATAGAATAGTCCAACTAAATTTACCTTTTTGCTACAGGAAAGTGAAGGATTTTTTTTTATAATTAAGATTATGTCTGGCAAAACTTCGCATTTCATTATTAACTGATATAAATACTGACTGATTAAGAAGCGCTTCTCCAAATATTGAAGACATATATTTTTCTTTTACTGTTTCAAAAACTTTTGAAATTGCTGTTTCAGTAGGCTTTCTTTTTCACAAAAATACAGGTGGTGCTATTTTTCCCACTGAAATATTTTGAATTTATCAATATGGCACCAAACAGCTACCTATGTAATCATATCATTTTTTTTTTATTTCATTGCTCATAACACATGAAATTGAGCTGAGCATCTCAGAAACAGGTCTGATTTTTAGAATTGCATTTATTCAACTCTTCAATGACCTGGTTAATTATATAAGAAAGAAGAGAGGAAGAAGAAATGTAGGGAAGAGAACACCAATTTCTTTTCAAATATTAGTAATCTAGCAATACAAAATTCTATTTCAAAAATATGCAATTGGTCTGAACATTAGTTGCTTTTTTTTCTTTGGTTGGTTGTTTTTGGTGGGGTTTTTTGTTGTTTTATTTTTGGTTGGTTGGTTGGTTTTTTGGGTTTTTTGTTTGGTTTTTTTTTTGTTTGGTTTGTTTTTTTGTGGTTTTTTTTGTCCCCAGTTCACCCATTCATTTCCTTTCACCTGGAAACCCAAGAGGTGAACCAAGCCCTTCCTTCCATTTACATGGTCTGACAGCTTTGAACAATGAGGTGACAGGTGTGGTAGATGAGGCAAGAGCAGTGAGTATTATTTACCTCTACTTTAGCAAGACTTTTGAGGCTTTCTTTCATCATCATCATAGACAGGCTGATGAGGTATGGTTTAAATGAATGGACAGTGAGGTGGACAGAAAAGTACCTGAACATCTGGGCCCAGAGGTTTGTGAAGAGTGGTATGACATTCAGCAAAAAATTGCCAAATCCTGCCCATGGCAAGGAATAGCCCCAACCACCAGGGCAGACCAGGGGTGGCTGGAAGGCAGTTCTGCAAACTGGGAAGGAATCCAGAGGGGACCAAACTCTTCTTGGTGATGCCCTCTGATAGGGCAGATACAAATGGGTACAAAAAAACCCAACTTGTCAGATTCCTTTTGATCACAAAAGGTGCTTTTGTGAGGATTAACATTGCGGCAGGTTTCTCTGAGAGGCTGTGGAGTCTCCATGTCTGGAGATATTCAAAACCTGAGTGGACACAGCCCTGAGCAACCTCCTTTCACTGACACTGCTCTGGGAAGGGGCTTGGGCTATGGAGTTGCCTTCCTTCCTCATCCTCTCTGTGAATCTGTGACATGGACTTCAGGTAAATCTTATAGTATGTCTGTGTGAAAGACTGACCTGAACTGAGGCAGAATCTTGTCCCTGTTAAAAAATGCTTTCTCTTTTTACCCACATTGCTTCATTTTCCATACCTTGGGAAGATTACACCCATGTGCTTTTTGTTTGCTAGTTATCCTTGTCATGTTCTTACTGCTTGACAGAGAAAATATGGTCACAGATTTTCAAATGACCACAGGAATCTTTATCAAATCATCATGTTTGGAGACCACATGTTGCTTCATTACCAGTTAGTTCATCTCTATATTGTGACCTACCAGGTGAAGTCAGTGTATTGGGGTTTATTTTCCTGTGAGTTGGTATATGCCCTATGTAAGTAACACTTTTTTGGATCAGCAAGAAAGGTTTGTCATTAATTTTCTTTACTTCTGTTATCATGCCAGAAGAAAAAAAGAATGAAGGAAAATTTTTACTATGTGCATTGACACTCATGTGTTGAGTGTGCATTTATGCAATATTTGGGACAGAAACTGAGTGCACTACAGGCAAGTATGAAAATGTGTATCACTTCTTCATTTTTAAGCAATTTTCCTGGGAGACTTTCTAAGAATGTATTGTATTTAAAGATGGAACAATCAAAAGGTTTTCAGACCAGTTACTAGATAGTTAATGGAATACATTCATTATGTCTTATTTCTGGAAAAAAAAACAACAAAACAAGTTGAAGGAAAATTTTTGCCTCATTATCTGTCTTGAATAAGTTGAAAAGCAGTCATTAATCTAATTACAATAAAAAATAATGCTTAGTCTTACTTTGTATTCTGAAAAGGATGTGAGGCTATTCTAGCTTTAGATTTTTTGAAAGCATTATCTTTTATGAATTTTGATTTCTTTTTCTATTCTCACCTGTCTTCCTTACTTGTAGGGCACAGTGAAAAGTGTTAAATTTACTCATAAATCATAGAAATATCATTTATATCTAGGGTTCAGAAGTAAGAGCTCATCCATTCTGGCTCTGATATCACTTATTTTTGTAGCTGCTATTAAAATGTCAACATTTGCTATCTAATAGCCCAGCATTGTATTTGATGTATTACTCAATAGCTAAAATAAGAAACAGCAGTAGTATTTCAGATATTGCAGTTCTTAAATTGTTAGAAAAAGTCCACCATAGTTGATACCTTCAGGATTCTTGGAACTCATAGATGGCTAGGCAGCAATAATCAGAAATACATATATGGTTAGAATTCAATTTAGCAACATTTGTTAATTTTCTTGTTTAAAAAAATAATAAGTTTGGGTTAGAAAACTTTTAAGGTGTTAGGAGATTTCATCTTTCCTTTATGCTGTATTGCCTAAGATTTTGAATTATAGGATGATACTAGTTTTGCAGATTTTTTCTTTTTTTTTAATGCTCAGTGTAAGCATTGATATTTTCCTGGAAATTATTCTTTATAAAGTCATTAAAGAAGAGTCTCTGGTAATATTTTACTGAAGCTAAACATTTATTCAAAGAACTTAGGAGACAAGAGGGATAAAAACCCATCCATGTTGCTTTGAAATGAATCAGCATTATCCATACAATTTACTCATGACCATGATTTCTTTGTGATTTGTTTATTTTATGTGCAATTTAAACTATTACATTAACCAGAATCAAATCTGAGTAAAGGTGTAGGACTAAAAATGAGGAAGTCTATTGTGATACACTGATATCCTGAGACACCCCAAAATCCTTTTTCTGTGAGGAACTGGTGCTGTTCATGCTAATGTCAGATAAAATATTATAGTCTGATTTCATTGGAAATAGAATGGAGCCCTAATAGAAAGGCCTAAATAGAAAGGCCTAAAAAACTTCTTCTTTCTCACTCAGTAATTCTGATAGCTTAGAAAAAAATATATATAGAATTAAAAAAAAAGCTAATTTTATAGTGGCACTTTAATATTACAGTATGTATGTTTGCTTGTTTTTCAAGCAAGTATCAAGAATGTTCACCACGGGCTTTCCAATGATAGAAGCGTTTCATTCCCTCCCCCATGGGTGTGCTTATCTCTGTAAAGATAACCTGAACAAACCTTTGCAAACCTGAACAAATCTATTGTGTGAGAATTACCCAGAGACTGCCATCAATTTCTGTCATTCCATATATAAATGCTTTCTCTTCTTGAAGCAGATTTATGTTCTTCAAGCAATGAGTTGGTCTTGTACATGGCACTTCGCTAAGAAAACTAAATGTGCTGTAATTGTTCTGCATGACAAACTGAAGGATGAATGTTTTTTTTTCCTAAATAATTGCCTCTCTTATTTGAGCATTACCTTCATTTTGTATGTTTGTCAGAATTCATACTCTCTGACTAGGTTCTTTTACGTATTCCACGTGTGGAGGGATATCAAATTTATCCATATGAAGACAGCTGACGTTACGTGGGATTTCTGATTTAGTAAAACAGTATAAAATATATCAGAGAATCACAGAATGTGCCAAGTTAGAAGGGACCCACAGGGATCATTGAGTCCAGCTCATCTTCAAGAGTACCACGATGTGGCCAAGAATATAATATAAATATAAGTTACTAGCAAAATCTAGCAATATATACAGTTCAATCATAAATGCAATGCAACTCCCATTACCCAGCTCTACAATATTCTCACTAGCACTGTGCTGGACATCCTCAGGAAGGCATATGTGTCGGCTGAAGCCAGCTCAAGCCTGTTGAGCTTTTCAGAATTCTTTAGTTTTTCAATTTACTGAAAAATACTCAATGTCGGTTTGTCTCAGTTTCTCTTCTTCAGGTGTTCAATCCTGCCGTGCTGGTCTGGCTACCTCAGGGAGACATTCCCATTATTCTAATTGTATGTATGGCCAAACTTCACGAACGCAGATTTGGGCAGGGCTGTCCCCACGTGGGTGGGCCCTTCGAGCCTGCGCAGGGGATTTTAGGTGAGGCTCAGCGTGTGCAGAACTGACCCCACCGTTTAAGTCCTGAGGTTCATCTGCCACGGCCGAGCGAGCTTGGACAGTGCCAGTGAAGTCCTCAGGACTAGAACCTACAGCACCCGGTAACTAACTGGGGCTGACCCTGCTGAGCATCCGAGATCTGACATTGAACTGCCCGGTAGGGTCTCCACTGAGACTCGAACTCACGACCTTGTGATCAGAGTCCGGAGTGCTCACCATTACACCATGGGACCGCCCTTTTTTCTAATTACCTCAAAGAGAAAATATTTAGACCACCTGTTGATCTATTCAACTGTTGGCAGCTGTTTACCTGAAAAAGGCCACCCTCTGGTCACCTTGGTGCTGAGCCAAATCACCCTCTATACAACAGCTGTGGTCAGTCAAAGGCTGCATTATTCCCTGAGCTTCATAGGAACATCACCTTGCTCATTTCCTCTGAGCCTTCTTCCATTGTTGGGATTTATTAGTCAGTCAAAATGTTTTTAGGAAGGGGTCTTTGATGAAGTCTGGATGACGTAGCATTTTGCAGTAGACTTTAAGTGAGGCCAAGATTTCATTTCAGGAACACATAATTCTGCTTATTAAGTCAAGTCCAAAACAGCTAGCTGCATTAAATAAAGTGGTATTCCTCAGCTTTATTATTATTTCTGGAGTATTCATGTATTTTCCTAGTCAATGAGACATTTGGATATAAGACCTAAAGTAAAAGGACTTTGATATAACTGACAAAAACTCCTGTGTATGTTTGAAAATGTACCTATACCTTATATTGGTTTATCATGTAAACTTTTGAAATGTCAATTTACTTCCTTGGTATTTCCAACAAAAACCTATTAATCCAGAGTAAAGTAAACTAGTTTCTATTTATATCAGAGTTGCAATGTAAGTGATAATTTCCCACGTCTGCTCCGAACAAGCTTCTGCTGCCATGTATCCTTTCTTTCTCTGTGCACAAAGACATGCACACCCTACATGTATAAAAATAGATGACCTGAAAATCTCTCCACTCTAATTTCTACTTCAGCTTGACTTCTGTTTGTTGTAAGTACTTCAGCTTGAGTCATGCATATTATAAGTAAAAAAAAAAAATATTTAGAGGTAAAAACATTTAGAAATATTTGTGAAAACTTTTTATACTTTCCAAGTGACTTTGTAAGAAGAGTGACTTGAAGGAAAGGTGGTTTCATAGCATTAAGTCTTCCATTTTCAGATTAACAATAGATAATGTACTCTCCATAATGATGTACATTTAATATTTGTGAAACAAATATTCTGTTAATACATTTTCTAACTGCAGATAATCAGTGTTTGCCTCTGTGTGTGCGTATGTGTGTGAGCTTTTTCCTCCTTGAGACTTCTTGCTATCCTGAAATAATGCAAATTCTCTTTGCTTGTTTGACAAGAAGTTTGATGGTATCAAGCTATATGAGTGTCAGTGACTGCTTTTCTTCTCATTAGTATAATTGGAAATAAGATACATCAGATGCTCTCAAGACAAAAAGCAGACCTGCTAAAAAAATGCATATACTATTTTCAGAACTTCTCTCCAGTGGTGGAAACATAGAATATTTCTGAATTATAAGATGAAACAACCACCTTATTTCCACTCTGTCTTTTTTTTTTTTCACTAATTTGCCCATGTAACATTTGCCCAGGCTTCCAGAGTTAAGCAGAGAAAAGACAAGAATTAAATAATCAGCCTTCATTCCTATTTGCTTTCTATTCCTGGTATTTTGCTCTAGGGTAACTGGAACTTTTAAGATTCATTAGATAACCAGACAACTCAGGACATAATCTTTGACAAATGATGCCCCAATTAAACAATTAGCCTTTGCCAACAAAGCAGAGATCTAACATAGAGGTGTCTCAAGTCAAAGTGTCAGCTTTTAGATTTTCTTGCTTGAACCTGTGACATGATGATTCCTCTGAAACTAAGGTTTATGCAATATGTATTCATCAAGAGATTTTCTATGATAATTGCTAAAGAAATGATGACCAGAAAACGTGTCATGCTTGCAGAAGCCTTATGGATTTTATTGTCAGAGCAATAAAACCACATTTTCTTTGGTGTCACATCTTTAATCTCTCTTTATGTATCACTGGTTAATATTTTTTGAATAAAAATAATTTTGATGCTTTGTTAAACATTAGGAAGTGGAGCATCCCATTGAACTTGTGAATTCTTCATGTTTGTGCTAAGAGAATTTTATGTATTAGTTTCTCTAATTTTTCAATCCTCAGATAGTCGCAGCAAGTGGATGGGTTTTTAAACTGCATTTATTCCCTTGTCAAAGACAGTCTCCAAGTCTCTGGCTGAAAAGGAGGGACCTAAGTCTCAGTCTATCAACCACAGCACTTCCATGTTCTCTCATTAGAGAGACCACAGCCCTGAATCATGAGAGGCCCAGGCTTTACAACATTTGAATTAATTTATTGGTTTTTTAGGAAAAAATTTTGGCACCTTCTTTTCTTGTGGCTTTTCATTAATCTTGCAACAGCAGTGAGTCTGAAAGTCTTAGCTTGACAATTAAGTCCTGAGTAAAACAGGATTGGAGAATTGTGCATGGAAAAAAGTGTAGAAACTGAGACTTTTCCGTGCAGCACTTTTGTCAACCTAAATGGCTGAGAAAAAATTGTCATTAAATTGCTGGAGTCTGAGGGCTCATAGGTCAAGAGAACCTCAAGGTACCATTTCTGTGAAACAGTAACAGATGGAGGGTATCTGTCTTGTGGGCCTGCCAAAATCATAATGATGGTGGGCAGGCAATTACTGAGAACAAATAGCTTGATAGTTGCCTAGATCGTACAAAACTTGCCATAAACAATGCTGCTTTTGGGAAAAAAAAAAGACAGTATTTTGATGTTGAAATAGAACCTACAAAATTATTTATCTGCAACTCTTGAAAAAAGAGTTTATTTGTTCTTGTGACAAAGCAGAAGATAAATCCTTTTGATAATATTATTGTATCAAATTAAAGCCATCTATATGTTTATCAAACTAATTTTTCATTAATGCTTCCTAAATGTGTTAATGCCAAAAATATTCTTCTAGATACAGATCCAAAATGCTACCAATTTTCAGATTATTTTGGAAAAAACCCCAACAAACAACAAAAAACCCCAAACACAAAGTTAGACTATTATTATATACTTGAAGCCTCCAGAGGAGATAAATGTTTTCTTCTTTTTTTTTTTCCCCACTTATTATGTGTTCCTGATCTGCCTATTTAACAATATAATGCAATATTTATCCTAATTTTGGAGATTTAAAAAAAAAAAGAAAAACCACAACAACAACAAAAGAAAAAAATATAAAAACCCAAAACCCAAAACAAAAAAACAAAATATCTCTGGGGCAAAGAGATGTAAGATGAAAAAAAATGAAATAATGAGCTGCCTTAAGCTCAATAATGCTTATATATTTTCTTTAAAAAATAACAGTGGTGGGGTTTGCTTTGTAATTTCGGATAGAAATCGGTGAAGGTAGGCAGTGACTCAGGAAACGATTTGCATAACAAAGATACAGCTCTGGAAGGGAAATTCTTGTAAACAGCTTAGTAAAGTCAGAGTTTTGAATATGCTAATTATTGTCTACATTTGATCAGTCCCTTGAAAAATAAACACTTCACCCTTAGTAAGACACACCTTGGGAATATGCCTGACCCTTTAAAAGTGACAATGTGAAGACCCCATGAATAGCAGCAGTGACCACGGTAATAACAGTGTATGTAAGTGTTCTTTGCCCCGTTTATGTGCCTGTAAAATTGCAGAAAATAAGTTTAAATGCTTCTATGCCAAACAAAATTTTTTTCAGCTAATATATCTGGAGATTTTCTGTATACTGCATATGATCCTGTGCAGTATAACCTATCATTCAATCAAGTAATCAGTAAAAGGACTTTTTTTTTTTTAATTTGTTTGTTTTCTGATTTTGTTTTTATCCAATTTGGATAAGATTATTAAAAGAAAATCCTTTGCTTCAACATACAAATATCTCAATTAATAAGAAAATAGTAAGAAAAACATAGGGTTTTTTCTTCTTAACTTGATTAATAACAGACAATTAATTACAAGAGGCTGGGGAAAGGGTGTAATAATATTTTTGAAAAACTCTATTTTGAATTATTCTGTTTTCTCAGATTTTGCCTATGGACTGAAACAGAATCTTTATGCCAAGTACTTCTGTATTTTTTGCTACTATCAGCCTAGAATTAGCACACCAAAACCTAAGAAAATTTCTTTTGAACAGTAAAATCAAACACTAGCACCACCTTTTCCACTTCTGTGTGTATAGACAAACTGTTAGTTGGACTCAAGAACACTAAATCACAAATTTGCTGTCCTTCTTTTAACTGTACATATTCCCTATTTCTGTTTTTCACATCTTTTCAGTTAGAGGGAAGACTCTTCTTCAGTTTGTAATGCAGTTTTCAAGTGTTGTGGTTTGTGGTAAGTTATTTACTATTCTTGTTTCTGCTGCAAGTCGCTCTTTTTTACTCTGGGATTTTTTTGATCAATGAAGTTTACTCACTAAATAAGAAATTTTTACAGTTAAAAATTTGTTTACTTACTAACCTGCTGCTAAGCAACTTGAAGCGAATGCAAGTTCTGTTTATTTTGTTGCACTTTTCATATCCTTTCATGACACCAAGAGTGAAACTAATTTCAAAGAATGTAATTGAACTTGTAGGGCAGTTAAATGCCTCCCTGCCATCCAATCCCGTCAGATCTCGGAAGCTCAGCAGGGTCAGCCCCGGAGTAGTACTTGGATGGGAGACCTCCTGGGAAATGCCGGGTGCTGTAGGTTCTAGTCCTGAGGACTTCACTGGCACTGTCCAAGCTCACTCGGCTGTGGCAGATGAACCTCAGGACTGAAACGGTGGGGCCAGTTCTGCGCACGCTGAGCCTCACCTGAAATCCACTGCGCAGGCTGGAAGGGCCCACCCACGTGGGGACAGCCCTGCCCAAATCTGCGTTCGTGAAGTTTGGCCATACATACATACAACTGAACTTATTCAACATACAAAAGGATTGGTTACTTCAGTATCCTGATGTTTCATACCTGAGGTAGGAGATAGAACACCTTACTCAGAATGCTGCCACATATCATCCTTCTACATATCGTTTGCCCTTTTTGTCCAGTATTATTCCTTTCTTACAATGTTCTAGGGATAACAAGCTGGTTGACTGTGCAGGTAGTAAATGGTTTTGGGATTTTTTTTGGTTAATGCATCACAAGCTTCCCCCCCCTAATCTTACTGTGTTAATAGGTAAGAGAAAATAACAAAATCAGCTTTCCTAAGCACTAAGGAATGTTTAGGAATGTCCTAAGGACATTGCTACTAAGTCAAAATCCACCTGTTAGACTTCTGTGCTGGTTTAAAGGCGAACCAGCAGCAGAAATGAACTCACCATGAGAGAGAGATTATAAGTCAGAGCTAAAATTTAATTATAATATTACAATAAAAACTCTGACACAAAAGGGAAATTGCTTTCAACTCACAAAAACCCAGCAGTATAACCCAGTGTCCTGGGGCACAAACCCAAGGGGGTTTGTTTGCCCTTGTGCTGAGACCCCTGTGGTTCCCCCAAGTCCAGAGCAAAAGGAAAAGAAAGACCTGTTGGTGCAGGTGAGGGCTGTGGTCTGGGCAAGAGCAGTGATCTCCTCCTGTCGAGGTCCTGCTGATCCTCTGGATCCGATGAGAAGTTACCAAAGTCTTCTTACCCACCACTTATGTACCCTCGGGGAGCACCCAGTCCCTCCCCCTGGGCGGGGACTCACACAATGGGTGATTAACTCTGGAGCCAGGGGGTATTGAACTGTTGATGGCCCATTAGCAGCTCCGCCCCCCCAGGCTGAGTGTGAAGGTGATAATGACTCCCTGGGCAGCTGCTGCTAATGGCCCATTGTCCTTGGGGAATGAATAGAGGGGGTAGAATACACAGCTTTGATCACCCCCACACAAGGTCAGCTGGTCCCTCCTGCTGAACTAGGACAAATTCCAAAGAAATGAAGCTGTCACTGTCACAGAGAAAAGAGATGAAGAATACTTGATTTTGCAATTGGAATTTATGCTTCACAGAAAAAAACTGAAGATATATGATATATATGGAAGGTGTTCTAACTGCATAAGTTGGAGAATGGCCCCAGTGTCACTTCTGTGAAAAAGTAAAAAGTCAGTTTTAAGTCATTCACTGTCATACATATTAAATGTTACTCTGCAGAGACCATGGCCCTTCACTGGGCCATAATATTAAAGGGAATACTTTAGTTGAACAAATGCGTATCTTTGTGAGTTACTTGTCACAAATATGAATACTGAATTACTCTTCAACACTTCATTATTCAGTATTCCAAGAAATCTTTTCTAGCCATGTTGAATACAGAAAAAAGCTAAGACTGTCACTGAAAAGAAGTGATGACAGTCTGTATTTTTCACATTTAACTATGTTACAAAAATCTGTTAATTGTCTCTGTCAGTTACTAAAACAACTAAACAAAATGCCCTCTGCACATCTATCAGGATGACTGGCCTAATCAGGCTCAGCAAATTCAATGAGTATTTTGCTATGCTTAATTAAAATTCAGCCCCATATTTGGGCAAGCCGCAGTGGTTTGGCAGACCTTCAAAGGGCTATACTGCAGCACAACAATAAAAGTGATAAAGGCAAACAATAACAATAAATACAATGCAAATGTTCCCATTATTCATAAATCAGGTATAACCTTGCTTCTTTAACTATTTTCTGTTTGCCAAAGTGATAAAATTCAAATTAGTGGATTTTTTTGTTTTCAGTCTCTGCAAATGTTGTTCTTATCCACATACCATTTTATGGTTCTAATGAAGTGAAATGAAATAATTCTAATTACTTAGGAACAATACTGTATGTGCTTTATTCCCAATACTGAGAGAATTGCACATGGCATTGTTTGTTAAAAATTACAAAATGAGACTTTTGCTTTGCAGTGGCAATGCTGTCAGTCCCTTTGGTGGATAATATGTCAGCTCAACCAGTTACTCCTTGAGGAGTATTCTGCATCTGCCTTTCTTGACTGTATGACCTCAAGTCCAGGTTTCTCCTGGCATTATGTAAATTAAAGTTCTTCTGCATCATAAATGAAATTGAGCCTTCCCTGCAGGTACTTCAGTTCTCATTTAAAAACTAGAATCATATTTCTTCATAAATACTTGTTTTCTTTTGTTGCAAAATCTCTGCTGTTCCGCACATAACTTAAATATCTTTGGAATGCTTATTTGTGACCCTTCATGAAGAAATGTTATTTAGACCATATTCTTTCTTCAGAATTAGAAATTCTTTTTGAAGAAAAAATTTGCATGATCCTTTTGAATGGTGAGGACTCTGCATCACAAATAATTTCCAACATACTCCTCTGTCTTGTACTTCATGATGGTCCAGTTACCCTTGTTCCTTTAGCTTTGCATCATGGTATGTACCTCGGATATTTTAATCTTTTGTTTATATTCTTAACAATCACGAGACTGACAGTCAATCTTGGCTAAAGGTTGTTTACTTTTCCTTCAAAGAGAGAACTCTTATTTTCTTATTTTTCCTTATATTTTTCTTTATTTCTTGTATTTTACTTACTTTCTGCTGCAAAGTAAACTAATAGCTATGCTAAGAGATTTTTATAATGGCAAACAAAACCAGTTTTCAACAACTAGAGAAGCAAAAGAGGAGGAAACAGCAAAAACTGAAGCAAAAAGCTATTACTACTGAACACTGTTTCTAGAATCAGATTTTTGTTATAGGCAATAAACATTAGGATGATTCAGAATGAAAAAAATGGTGACTTAGAAATAAACACTGATAGAAATATTACACAGTGGAAAGATATATTCCTATCTTATTCCTTGCTTTGATGTTTAGTATTTGCTAAAATTAATTATCTCTGTATTGGCCTGTACAATCATAAATTTTTTGAAAGATCAATTCCACTTAAGTATATAAACCATAAGAGAGTACACGTAACAATATGAGCAGTGTAAGAGTATTTTTTAATCAGAAGATTAAAAATTCTCATATAAATTTAATTTTTTTGCCTGAATGAGATTAAAACAGAGCATAAAGTGGAGTCCATATTCATGTGAACTCCATAAACCTTGACAAAGCAGTACAAGTAAGGGTGAAGCTTCTTCACATTTCCGTGGGAGCCGCTGACCTATTTGACATTTTGCATTTCTCTTTTCTGCAAATGTAACATGGATTCTGTTGGATGGAAATCTTTGCTTTTCATCCACAGATTTGCAGAAACAGATCTTTTAGTAGGTAACTGTTCAGCTTTCAGTCACTGCCCATTTCTTTCACCTCCATTCTTCCTTACTGTTGTACAGCCTTAGAAATGCTTCCAAAACCAGCATGTAATGGGCATTTAGGATATTTCCAAGTAATGGTGGGAGGAATAAAAGGAAATTGCAGAGCTTATTGTGATTTTCTTTTTTAAAAAAAATTTATTTTATTATTTCGTTTTGAAATGTAGAAAAGTATCTGCTTAAATGAGGAAAATGACTAAGCATCCAAGGTCCAAGCTGCTAAAAGACTGAGTGCTGCCTACAAACTGTGACTAAATATTTCATTCATATTAAAAGCCATCCTTTACAGTTCTGTCGTTTTTCCACAAGTTGTGACTAAGAATACAAAGTCATGTAAACCTTTATAAATGCAGCTTCTTTCTATTTTTCCTAAATTACCTTCTGATAGCATGCACAACTAATCACTGTCAGTAAAAGGATCATTTAGATGCAAGATTTTCTTCATAAAACTAAAGACTCAGATTTTTTGTTTTTAAAAGACTTACCTCAGTTCTCTTTGTGCCTTGAGAATGATGTGAAATAAACTATGATTAATATATTAAATCTTAAAAATTGGACATAGTAAATTACCATATTATCGCAGATTCTATGAACTAGTTTTGTACATTTATTTCATAAAAGTTTGTGATGGAATTGACAAATGAAAATACCAGTGTAAAATGTTCCCATTCATGCAAGTTTATATTTCCCTAAGTGTGAAATTTTGAGTCTATCTTGAAACAGGATTTTTCTTCTTAAGTAGTTGCAACATTGGGACCTTTTACAAGCCAAAAAGGAGACATTAGTGGAATTTAGGAACTGAGTTAGATCTACCCTTTAATCCAAATGTAAAACAGTCAGGTATGTGCTTGTGTATAATATCTAAACTGAGAGAGAGTAACATTTAATCAGACTTTCCTTGCACAAGAATGCAACAGCATATAAAGAGCAATTTCACTGACGAAGTTGCTTAACAATCTTCTGTATTGATTCTTTCCTTTCTAGTTGAGCTCAATTGATCTTCAATGAAGTAGTGTATAATAATATTGAAATAATAATATATAACAATATACATATGTAATATTATATATAGTATATAACTTTAATATTAATATATTATTAATAACAGCTACTCCTTTTTACCAATGTGTAAAAAGTTCTTGCAAAAGATTTTAATTTTTCTTCTTTATTCTTGTACTTCAATCAGTGATATTATTGCTATAGACTGTTGTGCATACTTGTAAGATATTAATATCCAGTTCTGACTGTGATTCAAGCAGAGATGAGTATTCAAAACTTTTCTTACAGGCACACAGTCATGTAGAATTATTACAAGTGTAAAAATGAAGAACTGATAGGGCCCAACATGCTCTAATAAACAAAATCTATGGTAAGAAATGATGTATTTTGTTTGTTGTGCCTCTGCTAACAAGCTGAGTGCTGTTGGTCTCACTACTGAGGTGTTCTGATGTCTCCCTTTTATAATCAGCCTTTCATCTTGACCCTTTCTAGTCTGCAGTTACAATAACTGCAGTGCAGTAGATACTGAATGAGTTATTAACAATTCACATCTGAAGGATCTGTTGCAACTTAGGCCTGATTATGTGAGAACGTGCATAAAAATTAAATGTTCTGAAGAAGTAAAATAAATGAATAGTAGGACCAATACATTATTATACCTTCACAATTAGTTCAAACTTCACAACTTTGCTGAAACAGACAGGTATATGAAGAAACTTAAGTTATTTTTTAATCTTTGACGAAGAATATGTCAAACTGACAACATTCATTCATTTGTTCTTGTGCCTTCTATTTTATGCATCTCATATTTGTACATTTGAAGAGAAATAGTTCGACTGTTCGGCTCTAGTCCTATACATGATATATTTAGGCATAATATGTTGCTGTGAGTTTCTGTGTGTCATGAAGTGTCTGGTCCCATGTGATAAGCAACTAAAGAGTCATAAAAAGGACTCTTTTTTCTTGCTTTGTTGATCATGAAATTTATGATGAATTATTGTTTTGAAAAATCTTAAAGGTTGGTGTGGATTTTGATACATGAGATTGAAATTTTACTAACAGGGATATCTGCATAGAAAAGTATCTGAAAACAATATTTGAACATTTATTTCCCAGTTTCACAAACAAACTGGAATGTCTTCTGATGGTACTACATTTCTGAAGTTCTTTATTTTCATTTACAGAATGTCTTTTAACATTTAAAATATGTAAATCAAGAAAGCTTTTCAAGGCATGAGGGAAAATGTGCAAGTTCTGTTTTCATGCCACACCCAATAAAAAAAAATTGATGTGGCTATAAGTTTGTATGATAAGATCCATGAATGGAGCTTTTTCAGAAGTGAATATAAATAATATAATATAAAGTGAAAATCCTCAGGCATAGCAGCATCATAGGTCTTTAGCTGGAATCAGTCATGGCTAAACGTACCTTGTACGCATAAATGTTGTGAAAGGCAATCCACAGATTTGTGGATCTCATTGTTTTAGGTCACTAACTAACCTTTGCACATAAATGTGATGAACTGATCTACACAGTGAGTGTTGATCTGATCTTAAATCTACTTCTTGGTTGGGAGATGCAAAAGTACATCTTGTTGGTGTGGGAAACAGAGAAACTGTTAGTGATTTGCAAAAGGCTGGACAGTAAATGAGACAAAGCTAAAGCTTCTGAATCTCAGTCTCTCACTAGACCTAGAATTATGAATTCTAATTCAATTATGAAATCATAATGCCATGTATTAAATTATAAATATTGTTAAGTATAAATCTATTTATATATTTATAATATAGCTTCTTAAATTTTAAATTGGTAGTCATACCAGTCCTTCAGTACTCCTGATGTAACGAGCTTATGTGCAATAAAAAAGTGCCATGCATATAAATGTTACATACTTAACTGTACCAAATTAACAACCTTCATAAAGTAATTACCAAAAATTCATTTAACATGATGTCTTTTTGGTAGATTCAAAAAATCACATAAGCAAACAGTCGATTTAGATGTTGAACTTCGGATTTTGCTGGGGAAAGTTTCAGGAAAAGGTCTGTGCTCCCATTTTGCCTTCAAATCTTCTAGTAGTATTCTGTTCATATGCAATTTTAATTACCACTTTGTAGTTTGCAAAGATGGTATGCAGCTGTAAAATTCTGCACTTTATTGCAACAAGAGGAATATTTATCTGAACAGATACATTACTGTTACTGTAAAGAATGGGCCTATTTTACTTTCTCAGCAGCTAAGGGGAAGGTTAATGGCTATGATATATCTTTTATGTAGTGTGTGAAACATGGAATGCTCTGCACTGTTAAGATTGACCGTGTGGAAGACAAAGCGTGTGCTGTTCCAAGCACTTTTTTTTTTAACAGCAAACTGTAAACTTGGAAATCAACTTCAACCCCCCTAAATATGTTAAAACAACATTAAGACTGGAAAATGAAATAATTTCTTCACTTAAATTCATACTTTTAAGCTTTTGTGCATGCCTTGTAAATTTTATAGATTTCTCAAGCAAGTAAAGAATGCAAGTAACCAGGATGCTCTCAATATTCATTGTATTTCCATCTGTAGTGCAGCACGGTACAGGAACAGAGTCATACAAAAATTCTGTTCATTACTTTAGAGAAGAAGTCAGTATCTTGAGAGAGGACATAATCATGCTCTTGGGAAGTCCAATCTACTCAGTAAGAAGGACCATATAGCAGTTTAGGTCTACATGAACACAATGATAAATATCAAGTGTAAGGGACAGTTTCCAATCTTTTTTATCCTGTAGCTGGAAAGCAATAAGACTCACTATGTCCCCATGACTAATAGCTGGACCATTGTAGGACCACTGCAGTTCTGGCAGGGCAGACTATAATGGGATTTGGTACAGGAGTAATTTGGAATATGCCCATTAAAGACTATGTATTCTGTAGCTGTGAAACCTAGAGATATTACATATAGATTCTAATCACTAGAACAAAATTCAGAGCTCTGTTTTAGAGAACTCTGTCATACATTGCACAAGATGGCAGTTTTCCCAAAACTTATTTGTGGAAACTATCTCCCAATACATTCCAAGGAGTTCAATGCCTATGCATTTCTCTAGTTCCTGCAGCCAAACTGAAAACGTCCTTCCAAGATGTGTGATGATATGAGATCATCTGTGTCCCTGCAGCACTGTTAGTGCTGTAAAAATGTCCTGTTTAAGGCCATTGACAGCCATAGCATCCTGAATTCATAAATCATCTGGTTCAGTTTCTGGTATTCCTTTTACACCAGCCCCTAAGGAAAGAACCTGCCACAAAGCAGAACTGTATAAGGTTTAGGTGTGAATGCCCTAAATTCATCCCACTGCTCCCTCTTATATCTGCTCCACCTGGTAAGTCTATCTGCAAGCCTGTAGGTGAGAAAACAAGATTATGTAAGTGAAAAGTTACATTTGTGTACTGCCAGCATAATGAAAAGATGTGCTTTTTCAAAAAAATTTGAAGAAAGTTTCAAAATGCAGTGGTAGGTATTGCACTGACTTCAGAAATTTCGGTTTAAATTATGACTTCTAAAAAAATAAAGAATAGAATTTAAATAATGAAAGTGTCCACTCCAATAGCTACAGGTTTGAATAGTACAGCTAATTTCAAGATACTACATTATTTCCTTCAAATTAAAGCTATCACAAGCAGGTAGATCTGAAGTTAAAATCTTAATAATGAAACTGCTTTTGGCAACTGAGAACTGCTGACTCTTCAGAAATTTGGTTCCCAATACTGAATTTTGCGATAAAATTGAAAGAATCATCCTACGAATAAATCTTTGCCTGACATTTCAGTGGAATTGAAGTTTAGGAGCACAAATATATGTCTGTTTCTAACACTTAAGGTTTTGGTTGCTTTTGTTTTGTTTTGGGTTTTGGGTTGGTTTTTTTGGTGTTTTTTTTTTTTTGTTTGTTTGTTTTTTCATGTCTTGGTGCCCTTTTAAAGGCCTTATTTTATTTAGATTCTATTTTCATTTTTATTTTTCACAAAAGCACTCTCTCAGTCTAATGCTGTCAGTGAGAAGAAATTCACACCATAAAACTGGGATAAATAATGAGACTTGAAATTCCCAGGTCATAATAATTATTTGGCTTTTTTCTAAGCTCTGGCTGCTGTTCATAAATGGAATATACCAGTGGTTATTACTGGTTAGACCTAAACATGACATTTAGGGCTTTGTTTGTTTGTTTATTTATTTGGAGTTTGGATGTTGTTTTTTTCTGGTGGATGTGTCTGTTGGGATTGAGAAAATCAGTTTTAAGTCAGGATGTTACTTGCTGTATTTCACTGTCAAGTAATACATTGAGCATTGTTACCACCATTGGGTGCTGATAGCCATGCAAGCTCTTCAAATAGAATTTAAAAAAAATAATAATCAATAAAATTTAATCAGGTGCCATGCTTTGAAGAGTTTACTCATTGTGTTTGTTAAAATAAATGGTCATGAAATGTGTTGAGAAAGTATTTTCAGTGTAATATAGTAAATATTAGTGTAAAGAAAGGATATAATGAGCTTTGCCCTAGGACACTGTGTAGGTTCATAGAAGCTCTAGGTTAACTCATTCTGTTTTCTTTTCAAGAGCAGTGCAGGTCTTTCACAGACTCATTTCTGCCAGACACAGACAGATATCTTGCAAATCATAGGACACAAAAAAAAAACACTCAACACCACCATGGATTAAATTAATCCTGTAAAAGACCTCAGTATCCATCAATGCCCCAGATTTTCCAAGAAATTCATACCTGGTGCTAATTAGCAGAATATCTTTTTCACAATTTATATCTAAGACATGATTTCTGGAGTCAGTTGGTTTCTATCCCCACTATGTTAGTTTGTCAATACAACGTGAACAATTCAGCTCTCTCAGAATCTTATATTCTCTCAAATCAGCAGGTTTTTATAATCTCACTCATTGCAAACATATAATGAAACTATGAAGTTAGTTCCCTAATGCTATAGAGAAGTAAAAAAAAAAAAAAAAAAACCCAATGAAAAATAGTGGTCATGGGCAGGGCCAGGATTTGAACTTTGATGATCCTTGTGGTCCCTTCACCTCAGTATGTTCTGTGAATCTGTGCTTCTAAGAATGTTTTTAAAAAGCTATACATTGAACTTTCCTAAATATACTACTGGCTGCTCCAGACAAATAGCTTTTCATATAAGAGAAACTTTATTTAATTAACTCTGCCATAACAATAATAAACATTTTATTAGCCTATTTTTTCCCCTAGCACCAGCTTCTAAAAGATCATAAGTATTTGCTGTTGTCTGTGAGTTCTGAATACAGACTAATGAATAGTGAAGTAACAGAGCTCTTTTCTACAAATCCAAACTTTGTTTCAGTCATCACAGTGTTTGCCAATCCAAGTATCATGAGTTGAATACTTATGTATTTAGAACTGGATCTCAACTGCTGCTGAAATTCACAATCAGCCGATTGTGACACATACATCTAAATTGAAACACATACTTTTGTTAATAGTTTTATGATTACTAAACTGTTAAGATTTTGGATGAATTATGTGTTGCTGTAAAAGTCTGTAAAAAGACTCCAAGCCAAGTTTTGTAGGAGATAAGATAATGGGCAGGCACTTTAATGAGCAGCCCCGCTCATCCAGGAATACATCGACGTGCACCTGCAAGCTCTAAGTTCTACAGCTTTTATAATATAACCTATCCAATCACTACTGTCCACATGTCCAGTTCCACCTCTGTCCCCTCCCAGTTCCCACCCCTGTTGAATTGGGGCTGGGGTCGTTGAGACCCTCCGTCTTCATCCACCTCCTCTTCTTCAGCACACAAAGGTCTCTTGGACGCTCTCCAGGGCTTCGGTTCACGCTGCTCCATGTTTATGTTCTCTCTGATATGCTTTAATCAGGTACCTTGAGGAAGAGACTCAACAGCTGTCAGATCTCAGCTGCCTGTTCTGGAGCAGGGGTAGAGATAGAAGGACTTTATGCTACAAGCTGCTAAATATTAATTCACTAAAATCTACAGCATTACATCTACTGTGTTCCTAAAATCTACAAAATATGAAAATTGAAAAATTAAAAAAAAACCCTTTCGGCATCAATGCATGACCTAAACCAACCTTAGGGAAAGTTTTGGTTATATCATCTATTGATCATTGACTGATTGTTTTTTAGATCAACTTTTTGTCACCGTCAGCTGTACCCAGGTAGCTGGGAGACAAGTTGTTTTGGAATAGAAAGCTTTCTCTCTAAACCACTTTGTATTAATCCATAATTAAGAGAAAATATGATCTATTTGTAAAATAGAATGTAGTTGCTTCAGTATTTTTTCTAGCTTTATGAATCAAGAAATTTATTTTCCAGAGCAAATATGAGAGATCTGATGGATTCCCTGATCAAGATGAACTGTTTGCTTATGTGGGAAAAAGCATTCCTAAAATTCTTACATCCCAAAGGTATTGACCAAACCCATAAGGTTGCTTTTCCACAATTGTTAAACTTTTAATAATGGCACCAGTCCCATTATTTGAACGGAAATTACGATCCCTATGGAAATTCAGATTTGTGACTCAGTTTTTCAAGTTCAAAGGGCTTATTTCATCTAATTCAGGTAAATGAGATAAGAGTACCATCTCTCCTGAATGACAATAGTGGCTTTTTGTTCCTTGTTTGCTATGACAGATAAATCTAGTATTTTTTATGTTTTCTAGTTTGGGTATTTAACTAACTTAATATTAAAAGGAAATAATGAAAATCAGCCTAAAACAACACAGATGCTTCTATTAATATCCATTACAAGGGAAAAGCAAAGACATAATATATTGGTAGACAGACCTTATTAAAAACACGGAATAAAGGTCAAATTATTTTCAGAGCCAGATTACCGAGGTAAGAAGACATTTTCCATATGTTTTATTTCGTGTCTTTCGTTCTTTTTGCCTTTCCTTTTTCCCTTCTCTTGCCTCTTCCTAATTGCTATTTGGAAGATAAGAAGAACCAAATAAGATTGCTATACTAGTGCTATTGCTATCACAATTGTTATCATTATGGCAATCCACATCACTATTACTTCAGGTTTTCTTTATTCTCAAGTCTGAGGACCTATAATGTAATGTAAAAATGGCCTGCATGTACTTTTGTTTGTATGTTTTTAAAAGTAATTTGTAATATTGTTTGGTTCCATCGTGGTACGATCCCACACTTGTCAAATGATTTCCAGAATGTTTTCTTTCAGGTATTTTATTGTAAAAGTTTTTCTTTAGGTAATCAAAACCATTGCCAAAATTCAGCCTTTGTAGTTATCATAAGGGTGAGAGAGACTTCCTGTATCACTTACCTCAAAATTTATCTGCTTAAAAGCAGAACTTACCTCAATCCCACATTAATTGTGCCTCTCCTAAAAAAAAATAGATTGGAAGACCATTTAAAATTCAATCTCCATACTTAAATTTAAGTTAAGTAAGTGAGAATTCAGACATCAATATTGTGTACTGCAGACCTGGGGGAACATTTTCAGAGAGAAGTTAATAGAAACATACACTGTGTGTACCCAGCAGTAGACAAGCAAATTAGGAAAAAAAAATGTACAAAGATGACTTAAGTGTTCATTTTTCTTCATGTTTGGTTTTTTTGGAGGCTTGAGGGGAATGTGCATGTGTGTGCATGTGTCTTTAGGGTTGTTCTTTCCTCCTTTATCGCTAAAGTCCTACCTCTTCTCTTCAAATAGGTGCATGGCTGTTGAAGCAGAGAAATCCATATAACCCTAATAAACTGTGCTGGTTTAAAGGCGAACCAGCAGAGGAAATGAACTCACCACGAGAGAGATTATAAATCAGAGCTAAAATTTAATAATAATATTACAATAACAACACTGACACACCAGGGAAATTGCTTTCAACTCACAAAAACCCAGCAGTATGACCCAGTGTCCTGGGGCACAAACCCAAGGGGGTTTGTTTACCTTTGTGCTGAGACCCCTGTGGTTCCCCCAAGTCCAGAGCAAAAGGAAATGAAAAACCTGTTGGTGCAGGCGAGGGCTGTGGTCTGGGCGAGAGCGGTGATCTCCTCCTGTCGAAGTCCTGCTGCTCCTCTGGATCCAACGAGAAGTTCCTGAGGTCTTCTTACCCACCACTTATGTACCCTCAGGGAGCACCCAGTCCCTCCCCCTGGGCGGGGACTCACACAGTGGGTGATTAACTCTGGGAGCCAGGGGGTATTGAACTGTTGATGGCCCATTGGCAGCTCCGCCCCCTCAGGCTGAGTGTGAAGGTGATAATGACTCCCTGGGCAGCTGCTGCTAATGGCCCATTGACCTTGGGGAATGAATAGAGGGGGTAGAATACACAGCTTTGATCACCCCCACACAGGGTTAGCTGGTCCCTCCTGCTGAACTAGGACATAAACAAAATTTAGTTAGGTGCTGCTCAGAGAATTGTAAGATTTTAAGGATTTTCTTTTCCAACGTTCTTCATATGTCTCTTAATGGCACCCCAAACCTCTAGTGCATTTTTATTATACTGTTAAATAAACTTGCAAAGGAGAAATATATGAGGACAAAAAGTCTGAATTTGATATCAAACTTCTTTCAAAGGAGCTACCAAGTTCAGTTTGCTACAACTTTATGTATTTTCTCCTGAACCTATCCTACTCCATTTAAATTAAATTAGATTTTTCCTGTCATTACTTTGAATATACATAGTAGGCTACCATTTATCTTGCATTTTTCTGACCTTAAATAATTGTGATTATGTAAGAACAAATAATCTAGTGATAATGCAGCTATTAAATATTGTATTTTTAATCAAACCTTGTCTGATTATTACAGATTTTAAAAAATAAAGGCTTAAAAGAGAAAAATGTAATTGATTGAAATGTTCATAGGTTGGTTAGTGTGGCTAGTCTCCAAAATTAGATAATTATTTTAATGTTTTAGTTAACTGAGGCTTTAATTCAACTTTATTGCTACAGAAACAAGGTTTATTGAAAGAAATGGAAAAGTGATACAAATTATTCCCATTGCCAGTCAAGCATCCCTTCCAAATGATTATAAAAACTGGCATGATTTTTAATATTAGTTTAGATACAGGATTTTTATTTTACAAGGCCAAAATTCTGTAGTGCAGAAAGGTGGATTTTGATTTTGTTGTTGCAGATTTTAAAAAAAAAAAAAAAAAAAAGAAAGAGAGAGAGAGAGAGACCCTTAGGTGATATTTTTGCTGAGGAAGGAGGTTAGCTTAACTGACACTTAGAACTGCATGGTCACCTTCCTTGCCCACAGTCTTATGTAATATGAGGAAAAATGAAAGGATGTGTTTCACAGTCTATGTTCTCTTCTGGCTAAAGTGGTTAATTTATTTCCTCTTACTTTCATATTGTTTTTAAAGCTATGACCTATTTAGATAAAGAGATTTAGACTTTTCCTCCTCTTGCATGTGCAGAATCAAGAATACAATTTTCAGCAATTATACTGCAAAATACATGAATAATTTAACTCTATTTTCTAATTCATATAAGCAAATCATCAGGACTGTAAATATGTCATCAATATTCAAATGAACAAGAAGAAACTGTCCTCATAATGAGGATCAAATTTTCCTGTGATCCTCATTTTTGTTAGCAGTAAGAGATCTGCACTTTGTCAGTTCTGCTCTTTCCATCAGATCTCAGATGTGGGATTTTTGTTTATTTTTTTAAGAAGGAAGAGGGAGGATATCAAGACTGTTTAGAGTGCTTGGGGCATAAAGAAAGAAATGTAATTTTAGATAGGGCTTGATTCCAGGATGCTCTTAGCATCTGTATGAGATTTGCAGAAATGTGAGTTCTTAACTGTACAGTTAGAAATACACAGAAAAGAGTCAGAAAACTTTGAAGTTCAAGCCAATTCCATACTTAACGTTTGCTGAGCTTTTTATCTCCAGGCAGCAATGATCTTTTTACTAATATCTGCTTTTGATCCAACCAGGGACATTGTTTTCAAATGTCACTGCTGTCTGACGAGCTTATTTAAACGTGTATTCAGGCTAGGTGAACACTCCAGTATACAAAAAATTATCTAAAATGCAAAAGTTTTTCAGAGGTCATAGAATCAGGAAGAGACCTTAAAGATTATGTAGTTCCAACTCCCCTGCCAAGGGCAGGGACTACTTTCACTAGACTATGTTTTTCAAAGCCCCGTTCAGCCTGGCTCTGAACTCTTCCAGGGATAGAACTTCTCTGGCCAACCTGTTCCAGTGTCTCACCACCCTCACAGTGAAGGATTTCTTCCTAAGATTTGATCTATTCCTACCCTCTTTCAGGGTAAAGCCATTCCTCTGTGTCCTATTACTACATGCCCTTGTGAAAAGCCACTCTATGGCTCCCCTTTAGGCACTGGAAGGTGCTGTGAAGTCTCCCTGGAGCCCCAATTCTCTCAGTCTTTCCTCATAGGAGAGGTGTTCCACCCCTCTAATGATCTCTGTGGCCCTCCCCTGGACTTGCTCCAACAAGTCCATGTCCTTCTTCTGCTGGGGACCCAAGAACCACTGGAACTGCTCCAGGTGGGGTGTTCAGTACTTTCCGATTAAAGCCATTTAGACTGTAAACATACTTTCTGTTCTGAGGCCAGCACAAAAAAAGTTTGGTTTGCAGTTTAGCCTGAGACATGTAATATCTAGATAGCTTAATCAATTCATGGAGATAATTTCCCAGAACTGCAGTATTAAACTATGACAGGAGTTTCCATGGAATATAGCTGGTGTAAGCTTGCAGTTACTTTATCTGAGATCAAGAGACAACAGTATACTGTCTGGGTTTTTACTGATTTTCTCAAAATTAATTTCTCCCTTGTTAATATAAAAAGGTAAACATTGTCATCATTCTGCTATTAAATAATTCTGTGTTCGGGTGCTCAACTACTGAATGAAAAAGTTCATTATACCTTCATTTATTTTCTTTACGATACTTTTACTATGCAAATATTACACCATTGTATTTCTATAAAATATACTAACATTTAAGGAGAGGATTTTACTTTTCTTCCTTAGCTGCCACACAATTTGTTAGGGTTCCTATTCTGGTTGGCACTCTGTAAAGGCAGCATGTTACGCTGAGCCAGCAGAGATTAGACTAAATGAGAACACACTCGCTATAAATTTAACTGGGTTCATTTTCTAAAGTGACTGATTTATGCATCTGCAAATGGAAAGAAATAGAGCAGCAAGCTCTTAATTTTTCCTACACATATAAAACTGAAGTACTGGGTCTTAATTTAAATCTTCAAAGGAATCTTATTTTTATTGGGTACTAGAACAGAGTACAATGCTCAAAAATGGGGAGATGATGTAGGATTGTTGTATTATGCACCTTCAGGAAAAATAAGTCTTTGATTTTTTTACCTCTACATGACATTTTTCTAAATACTGGGGTGCAAATCACTGGATTATAATGTAAACTTCTGCAAGGCTGTGCAAGGCGTGACTGGGCAAGGCTAAAACATTTTATGAGTTTCAATAGTGCAAGTAAAATCTGTCTCTGCAGCATGTTTATCCCATATTCAATCCATTTGCAGTTCAAGTTACTAAGAAGAATTCTACTGACTGGAATGGAACAGGATCACTAGATTGCATATCAATTGCTATTACCCTGTAAAATGACTGATTTTAAAGTCAGGATTGAGCTCTAGCAATTGACTGTTTTAAAGCTGTCCCAAATAGGTGGGTACTTTAGAGACAGGTATCAACTCCCAGAAGAAGAAAAAATTCTCTTTCTGCACAGTTCCTGCTCATAAGTCAGCTTTTGTGTTCACTGAATAATGAAAATATAGTATGTGGTCATGAATATTTACTGTAGACTTAACTCTTCAGGATTCTTTGTGTCAAAAAGTATTATTTGCCATGAGTTTGGGGCTTTTAACTTAAGTCATACAAATTCAGAAAAAAACCCCTGCTCTTTTCATAAAATAACATACAAAAGAAAATTATAATAAAATCAGGCTACTAAAAAAAGAAAAAGTTATGTCTCTAGAGATGTATCAGACAAAAGTGAAAGGAAGGAACCAGCAGGAAACTGAAGAGGATATATTAGGCATCCAAAGATACACAGGACAGCTGCCTTGCACAATGAAAGTATGCACTCAAGTGCAAAAAAGATGTCAGAGAGTAATGACACTTCAAATAGCAATAAAATAATATCTAATTGTCAGAACTCCAATTAATGCATTGTCAGGCCAATAAAATACTTTTTCCTTATTTTCTTCCTAATAGCAATTTAATGCTTGGATAATTAAACTTGAGATGGCATTAGATTTTATTTATTTCTCAGAAATCTTTTGAGTGGTACATTACATTTTAAATAGATTTATGCAATCTGTGCTATTTTACACAATCTATGCTATTAAAAAAAAATCTGGGATTTTTAATTATTGTGCAGGAATAGTTTCATGCTACCTTTTCTATTTTGCTTGACTATTCTTAGTGAGCATCCAAGCTCTGAAACGGAAAATATGTTATGAAAATACTTGATTGTACTTTTATACAGCCAAAGTTGAGAGAGAAAAGATAGTGCAGGGAATCACCTGTAAATCTAAAATGCCAAGAGAACATGTATGGCAAGGCTTTCCAAGAATGGTGGACACTAGAAATGAATTGAAGGTTTTTAGTGTTTTGGTTTCAGTGCCTTGGGTTCTTGGGCCCGGAGGAACATCTTCCATCTCAGAGCATGGAATTTGGAAGTCCACTATAGCTAAATGTGTTTGTGTCTAGAATTTTAATTCTAGAGGTTTGCCTGAGCAAATGACTCCCTTGCTGAAATCCTAAAAATCCTGTCTTAAGGGTTTTAATTCACGGAGACCTCTGTAGCTTGCAGCCTGAGTGTCTCCAACTGAAAGTCTCCTGCCCCTCTTAGTTGCACAGTTTTGTGGCATCATGAAAATGATTAAAGTCAATAACATTTTTCTCTGTATCTCTTTCCCCAAATGATATGTTGACCTGTAACAATTGAAATATTTCACACTCATACAAAAAATCCTGATCTCAGTTATCCATCTCTGCAGCTGACATTTAATTATGTGCCATTCCAAGTTTCCTGGACTTGGAAAAGAATCAGGATGCTGCTACTTTCTGTGAAGAGACTGGTATCTCTGTGTGCTGCCAACAGGATCTGTGTGCTCAGCAGAGTGCTATTAAATAGGAAAGAAAGTTCTGGTTTTCTCTCTTACCAAAATAAACTAAAAAAAACCCTTAAATTTCTTCAGTTACCATATCCTAATGTCATAGAAATAGCAAAATGAAATTGGAAGCATTTTCTACAGTCTTTGATGTGACTTGGGATGCAAAAGTGAAGACTCGTTTCACCAAATGTTTGGACATTCATTTGCTTCTATCTTACAGTATTGGACATTTATATTATTTTGTTCAGCCTAAGTAGACCTTTCATTTAGTAAAAGAATATTGGGAGTTGACATCTTACTGGCAATGGAATAAAAAAAGGAACATCAAATTAGTCTTTCCAATTAAAGGGGCATATGTACCATTAAAGGCCCCACGGCTTAGCACGGCTGCACCTCGGGGAGGCTGGCACATCATGGGAATATGCTCTAGGAATTGGGACATATGCTCAACTAGAAGAAAGTATTCCAGAAAACTTAACTATATTTTCAGGGCAAGATGAGCATATCAAATTTTTTATATGTAGATTTTAAAGTAGATAACTGATTTCAGCAATTGGTATAAGAAATTTGTGTGCTTTTCAGTTCAAATTTGCAAGTCTTCAGACTCATGCATTTTCTTGAAGTAGATGATGCTTACTTGGGTATTGTGGCTTTGAGCCTTTGCTCTGATAGCATGTCACATTCAAAGAGGCATAAATACCAGAAGTTATTTAACCAGTGCTGTGTACTATAATTGGTTAAAATAATTCCCCTTTCATTAAATACATACCAAAACAAAAGCAGCAATAAGTATAAGACTGGTTAGGCTAATCAGTCCACATCCACTTTAAGTCAATGTCCTTATTTTCCCTACTTACTGTAATTTGATTTGTGTCTTTGGGCAGCCTTGGAATGAACAGTTGGGCTTCTTTTACATGAAACTAACCCCAGATCTTCAGTCATGATAGTGTGTTCAGTCTGTGAAGCTAGAATAAAACCAGTGTAAAAGAAAACCTGAAAAAAACGTGTATAACATAGACATCAGGTGCACAATCCAAGCTGTTTTCCTGTCCACATCAATTTCTGTTGTACATATAGATGTGTGCTAAATACTGCATTTATTTATTGTAGCATTAAGAAACTAGGGGTTTGTGATTTCAAGACTGCTTGCCTTATGTTTTATTTTCTATTTCTTTAATGCAGAAAACTAGCACTTTGCTAAAATCTGTATATTTTAGCTTTTACAATTAAATCTGTTCCTGTCCACAGAAGCAGTTAAGGAGTAAATACAATTATTGGATTGGGTAGATATTATTAAGAAAAGTCTCTGATGCATTATTGACAGTCTACAAGGTCTTTGGAACTTATGAGTTCTTAAATTAGTTTTAGTTATTAGACAAGGTGATGAAGCACACATTCCACAATATATGTATAGTCTTTGGAGGGAAGATTTGGAATGAAAACTTGGAATGGAAATATTGAAATGACTGTTTCATTGAGTAACTTTTTGGGGTATGCTTGAATATAAGTAGTACGTGGATTTGTATATATCTGTATCCAAATCTTTTATATGTATAAATAAAAATATTTATTTATATACATTTCTTATAAACCCTATATAAAAAAGTAAATTTACAGTTCAGAGTCATAATTTCCATTTTAAAAGTACTGTAGGCACGGTCTCGCCTTCCTATTTTTTATGGCTCTCATTTTCTGTAAACATTATATGCACAACTGAGCAAGATTATTGTGTGTCCAGAAACTTTAATGGTCTGTAAGGTCTAGAAACTTTCCTGTCCGTCATCATCATGATTAGTTAAGCAGTTTTCAATTTGTTATGAATTCTCATTGCCCAAATTCTGGTAATGGAAGTATGAGTCTAATGTAATTTAAGTCTCTCTATAGACAATGGAAAAAAGAAATCATTTCCATGATCAAAATAGAAGCACTTCTTAATTCAGGCATCTACTTCAGGATGGTGATAAGCTGTCTTGCCCTCCACCTGCAATGTGAAGCATTCATATTGTTGCCGTAAAAGTCTGTAAAAAAGACTCTGAGCCAAGTTTTGTAGGAGATAAGATAATGGGCAGGCACTTTAATGAGCAGCCCCGCTCATCCAGGAATACATCGACGTGCACCTGCAAGCTCTAAGTTCTACAGCTTTTATAATATAACCTATCCAATCACTACTGTCCACATGTCCAGTTCCACCTCTGTCCCCTCCCAGTTCCCACCCCTGTTGAATTGGGGCTGGGGTCGTTGGGACCCTCTGTCTTCATCCACCTCCTCTTCTTCAGCACACAAAGGTCTCTTGGACGCTCTCCTGGGCTTCGGGTCACACTGTTCCATGTTTATGTTCTCTTCTGATATGCTTTAATCAGGTACCTTGAGGAAGAGACTAAACAGCTGTCAGATCTCAGCTGCCTGTTCTGGAACAGGGGTAGAGATAGAAGGACTTTATGCTACAAGCTGCTAAATATTAATTCACTAAAATCTACAGCATTACATCTACTGTGTTCCTAAAATCTACAAAATATGAAAATTGAAAAATTAAAAAAACTCTTTCAGCATCAATATAATACCTGAAAGAAAGAGTAACAAGTTGACAGAAGGTACCTAAGGAGACAGGAGCAGTTAGAGAGCTCATAAAGATGCTTTCATTACCAATTTCACTTACTATTGCTTTTCGCAAATAATTCCCATTTCAAGTTTTTAAACAATGCTGTTAATGAGAAAAGGAAGGCTCATATTAAGGTAAATTCTTGCCACTAATGGTTTTCACTTTGAAGAAAGACAAAAGGATATGTAAAAGCAGCAGGTTATTTTTCATCCAAGATACAGGTCCCAATGACCCTAAAGGTTTGATCTTATTTTCATAAGAGCAGCAACTTCAACAAAAGTGAGGGGGAAAATAATAAACGAGGCAGAAGTATTAGGAGAATCAATAGCACAGGATTTTATGATCTGACAAGGCTCTGAATAGAGTGTAACTGAAAACATATTTGTGAAGTGCAAACATTTCAGAAAATTACTTTACTCTGCATGACAGTAGACTAATACTTTAAAATAACAGTTTTGTAGCTAAAAATGCAGTATAGGATTCAGTTTGCCTTCTAGTATTCCCTGTGATACCAGGAGGGGGAATCAGCAGTCTTACTACGTGCCACAGTCTCCAGTAATTTGATTTTAGTCCATTTTAAACTGTTTTAGCAGAAGTACTGTATTACATTAAAAGCTCATCTGAATGAAGATGCAGTGCCTGGAAAGCCACAAGGTTCTTCACCTTTCATGCTGCCACCAGCACCAGTTCTCCCTTTGGTGCTGTGGCTTTTCCTCCAGAATTTTACCAGGTAAATGAAAACCTGTGCATATGAAACTGCTTCAACATATTAAGTCTAGAAACAGGGTTTTTTTCTGGACTTTTTTCCTTCCCATTTACGATAGGCAATGTTGTTCTTATCACCTGGAGATGTTAAATTCGACCTTGGATTAATTAAAGGAGGACAGCAACTGCTTTGTGACAGTGAATACTTAAGTGACTTCATCTAGTCACATAGGCATTTCTTTTCTCATGAAACCTGAACCAAAAGTTTCCTTGCAGAATAGCAGACATGAAGACTGGAAGAGTGCTGGCACATACCCCACTATGATGCTGTTTTTCTTATTTATTCATCTGTTATTGGCCATTGTGGGAAGGAAACTGGTCTTGACGGGCTTTTGATCTGACCCAGCACAGCCATTTCTGAGTTCCTTTACACCTTCAGAAAATGTCATAAATACAGTATGAACAGATCTTTCATGAGATAAAAGAAAATCTAGAAATATAAAATTCTGCAGCAACAGTATCAGTAATTTCTTCCCACCATCTGGATCTCTTTTTTGACCCTTATACCTATTCAAAATGCAAAATATGTAACTCATTCTGGAGCTCAATAAAGTATGCAACACACTGACTGTTACTGGCAACGTCTGTAAATTGTACCTGCTCTTTTTTACAAGGATTCATTTGACTAGTACCACTGAGAAGAGGAAAAGGTTAAAGCTCTGTAAATTGTACTATAATGTTAATCATAAATTTAATTAAAACAGTAGTTTATCATCTTGAAATGATATTTATTGCTTCTTCTTTGCTTGACAGTCGCTGCAAGTCTTCTTGTATTTTCACTGCAGAGAAATTAAAAGGATATAAAATTGTTCTTTTCAACACAAAGATGTATTTTAAAGTATTGATTTTAATTACTCTAAATACATAGGGTTTTGTCCCATCTAAGTGCTAGAAAAGTTTAATTATTGAAGAAACATATATTTCATAATACTTATCTCCTAAGACAAAATCCTGAGGTTTCTCTGAGGCAAGTATTTTTCTTGATTTGTTGAGCTTTACAAATCCCACACAGAGTCCAATAGAAGCTTTGCAATGCCAAGTTGGCAAGGCTGCAGTATTAGCTACAAGAAGGCTTAAGAAAAGACTGTCAACATTTCCTCCTACAGACCCTAAATAGCTATGGGACATGAACAGAACTTTGTATAAAAATGTACTCTTGTCCAGCAAGCCAAGAAAATCAATTCTGAATTCATGCTATGGTGTATCATGACAGTGCCTCTACTCCTCTTCACTAGATCTGTAAAATTGCTGCAGAATATAGTCTCAGCCTGCCTCTTTAAATGTTCATCATTTCAGTCATCTTAAATGGTTTCATTTAAACAGAAAGACAAGGATTAACATTTGAAAGAATGATATTTATCCTGTCATTCTCTCTACTCCCATCTATCATAAATAGACATACACTGAGAAAATGCAGATAGTTAGGAACAGTGAAGTACTTTAAGCTTAGAAAGCACTGGGTCATGATTCCACTTCATCATTTCATTTTAGGAATAACTCAAATTCAAAGTCTGTGACTTGAGTGAAAGCACTGCTTCTTCTGGACCAAGTATTCCACACACGTGTGGAATACTTGTAACTTCCTTAGATACAATGGTTACTGAGGAAGCCATGGGTCAAACCATTACATTCATAAATCTATGTATCAGTGCTGCTTTCCTGTCTCTCTTTAGGCAATCAGATCTCTTTGTGATGAATGCCTTTGTTTTCTTCCACCTGTCCAGTAGACTGGCTGTTATATATTGCCATGGAACATCATCTCATTTGAAACAGAATTCAAGATATTTATCTTTGAAAACAAGCCAGTATAATGTCACTGTGCAAGATTACATGTTCAGTCTTTTCCTGTGTCAACTCCCAGTTGAATAGATATTCCCAAGGCATTATTTTGTTAATTTATTACACACTGTGAAATATAATAACTGAGAGCAATCAGAGTTTTTATGAGATGAAACCTCAAATATTAGTTTGCTAGTTGCTCAATTGTTACAGAAGACATAGAGAACAAGAAATCTGGGATTAAATTTTTCTGTCTGTGTGTAAGAACACACTTCTGAACAACAGAAGTATCTTTCTGCTGTGGTATTTCAGCTACTTTATAAGCACAAATATTCAATTTCTAGCAGAAAACATTTCATGTTCTTTTATTTGCACCACAGATGATGAGCTCTTATAACTTCTATCTCAATAAGGGGAAACTTGTTTTAAGAGCTGATATGTTCTCACCAAATTATCTAAATTTTGTGTCTGAAACCTGAAAACATTTAGATAGGAATTCATGCTTTGGATTTGTATCAAATTAAATTTATCTGCGGTTTGTGTGCTTCTACTAATAAGATGAAAGCTTCTTTTTTTTCTTTTGAAGGCATTTATTTTGAAAACTGTTAGTGATATAATGCAGCAAGATGACTTGTCTGAAATCAAACTTCTCTAATGAACTTCTGATGTGGTATTTCAAAATTAAGTTGTTCTTTAGACTTAAAATGGTAAATCAAATCTCTACCTTCTTCACAAGGAGGAAAAAGGCACTGGGGAGTCAACTCTTGACCTTTCAAACTCTAAAGGCCTACATTTTTTAGGACTTCTGAAGATGAATAGAACAAAATAACATTTATTTTTTTGCTTCTCAAAATAAGTTTTCTCAGGTCCTTCACAATTCAACTTTTACATTGATAATTTTCAGCAATTTTTTATTGCATACTCTGGAAATAATTTGTTCTTGGATATTTTATTTTCCGTTCCTTTCACTTTGGCTTTCATACTCATACTTTCCTACTCATACTGGGTGTTAATGGAGATTCCAATCTTCATAATTTCACTTTTCTTTTTGACACCTCTTTGCAAACATTTCATTAATTTTTACTGCATTTAAGATTCCTTGGCTGGTACTGGTATTTATTTTGGGGACCGTAGATAAACTGCTGTGACTCTGGGTGTCTGAGGCAGGGATACCATTCTGGAATAAGCTGTTTTCAGGTGCCTGCACAAATAACCACAGTTCTGCCATGTGTTTAAAATTTCATTTTCATAAATGGGCACCTGCTAAATAAAATTAGTGTTTAAAGAGCAATTCCTCTCCTTCTGAAGTGGTCACATTGAGTACTAAACTTAATCTCTTGCCGCAGGCCGGTGTCTGTGGTGATTAGGGATAGGATTTTTGTGTGGCCATTTGAGGTGTACTGGGATGGCTGAGAAATCCTAATACTGGTGTATGACACAGAACCTGCAGAGACTTGAACTTCTCTGAAAGCAACACGTGATGTCAAGGAGGGATAGGCAATATGTGCATATGCTTGGGCTCTTCAACCAGGCTACTATTTAGGGTGTCTTGGCTACCAATGCAATGCTTGATACACTGCTTAATATTGCTACGTATTGAAAGGTATTTGAGTATTTTGAGGTAGAATCTTCTATTGTGCTGGTTAAACAAGTTTATTCCTTTCCAAGTGAAAGAGGTTTGAGACTTAAGAACGAGTTGTGAGTGCATTTGGGAAGCACATACTGAAACACCTGTAAATGTTGGTTTCTTATGTTTGCATGGGTTTATGTTGCAGACTTCATGTTAAAACTATGGGACTGACTTGATGTGTATTTCAGTTTCCTTTCAAGCACTGAGATACTTGACTACACTTAGATTATTTTGTATTTTCATTTTGCTGTCTGTTTCAAAATGCAGGATGATAAATTACTAATGAAACAAAGTAAATGAAACAGATGAAAACTTTTCTAATAGATACAGAAGGAAAGGTCTGATTTTATTACAGTGTTGTCAGGCTATATTGTTTGAGTTTATGTAAAGATGTAAGAACTCTAAATGCTACTTCAGAAGAAATATCAGCTAAATTCACTTTTTTTTTCTAGAATGTGCATCATCTTGAACTGCTGTATTAGCAAATTGTCTATTGTATTGTCAGAAATTGCAAAAATATTATTTTATTATCACAGATTGTTTCAGATGCATTTGGTTTCAGTTAATAAGACCATATTATGTGTGGGTTTGTCTGTGTGGATTTCTCCACACACGTGATCATAAATTAAGAATGACAGAGGATAACAGCCATTTAGTTGTATCATTTTTAAACCAAAATAAAGCTGTCTATTGAATGACAATAAGACATCTCACAACTGCCTGTGTTACTAATTAGTAGGATTTACAGATTTTTTATATATTCAGCAGTGTTTGTGACTAAAAATGAATGCTTATGATCTGCACAGTGTTGCAATACAGATAGTACATTGTCAGAAACTGTTATAAGTGTAAAACCTCATTTGTGCAAAATCCGTAAGGACAATTAAATACAGTTGTAATTTCTAAATAAAAAATCATCCTCTCACTTATGTGTGTAAAAACCTAATTCCACATCAAAGTATTGCTATTTACATGTTGATTTTCATATGAGTTTCTTGACAAGGTTTAGAAGATTTTGTACTGGTCTTGCTTTCTGTGTCAAGAGGATGAGTGACAAAGTCAAGTAAATAAAAAAACCTGGAAACAGTTGGACATTCAACTTCAATGATCTTTGAGAATCCAATATCTGATTATTTCTTGTATTTACTCATTTATCAAACTTCGGTCCAGCTCTTCTACTGAAATTAAGATCAATTTTCTAATTTATTTTGCTGTTTGCTGGTTATGAGTTTCACATTCCATTCCTCTGTCAATAACTCCCTTGAAAATTAACCAATACTTTCTGTTTTCTACAAAAAGGAGATTAGGCAAGGAATAATTACCTTTTTTTTTTTAACATTGAACACATCTTTTTACCTGCACATAATAATCATACATAAAGTGCATACATAAAACTATGTGTGGTAATATCACATTCTTTCCTTAGAGATAATGCAGTTCCAATCTTGGTATAGTTCATCAGCTTTCTAATTTTCTTGAACCTCAGTGAGTCATAGGAGTCAAACAAATGTTAATACATAGATGCAATTACATATATGTGAGTTAACCTTTCAAAATAAAAACTCCACTTTAAAGGAAAATATAAGGATTTCTGAGAAAGTGATTGAATAGGAAACCACTTCAATAGAATTAGAGAGGAGAAAGAGATTCTTTCTTAAGTTTAGGCTTTCCTAGGAATTTACATCACTGATAGACAAAGAATAAGGGATAGTCAAAGTTTCAGAAATGTCAGCTGTATTCAACTCTCCTTCAAACAATAATTATCATGGCACATTTTAAATATATTTTAGCACTAAAATGTTCTCAAGCTTTGAGATACTGATATATAGATCTATGTACTATGGTAATAATTAAGAAAGGATAGCATTATTCTTAACTTCTCTAAGTCCAGATTTGTCTATCTTCAAATTTCACAAACTTTGGAAAAGAATAATTCAACACTATTCATAATGGAAAGAAGAATTGAAAAGATCTTATTGCAGTGTTGCAATGTTTTGGCACTGTGTTGATTTGGGAGAGTAATTGATCTTGGAGAGACGAGGGCTGATAAAAACTGAACAAACTGAAAGTTTGACTGAAGCCAGAAACCTTACTAAGGAACTTAATGAATAACGTTTAGAGGGCGATGAAGACAGGTCAAGATGTCAAGAGTACAGAAATTTCAGGGGGAGAAAAGCTGTATTACAAAACTGGGAGACCCTGGTCACAGGAAATTGATCCAGTCAGTGCAAGCTACAGAAGCCGATGTCTTCATAGGTTGTCGTAGACAAATGAGCTTTTAGAGAGCTGCATCAAATTCATTGACAGGTAGAAATTAATGGTTGTGACCCTTAGCAAGGGATTTCTCTAAAAGTAATAAGGACTATGAAATAAAATGTTAGATATCTGAGAGTTGGACTATCTTTCCTTCCTCTTGCAGAATCCTATTATTTGATTCATACAGACCTTTGACTACATCTGTAATACAGTAGTTTTCTTGTATTTGCTAGAAAGAAGCAAGATATATTTTAAAAACTGCAAATCCTAGAAGAAGAGACAAACCACTTTCTTCAACATAATTAGGCAGCAGCAATTGCACCTTGAGTTAGGGGACTTGAAAGAGTAAAAAAAAAATATAAGATCTTCATATAGTGGAAAGAAAACAACAACACTGAGAAATGGAGTTTAGCAGCAACAGTTGCCTGTATGAGAACAACAGAAAAAAAAAAACTTCCTTTGGAAAGAAATATTAAGCAAGACTTTATTACTTTATCACTTTATCAGTTCTATGAATATTTACCTTTTATAGAAAGAATACTAGTCACCTACTATGCTTGCTGCTAAGACCAGTACTCCTGCCAATACATACTTGGTACTTAGTTCTTGCACATGTGCTTTCTAAAATCTGAACTGTATAATTTAAAATCCACCTTTTCAAGTAGAATTTTGATGAAACACTCTTTCTTAAGGTAACACAATCTCTTCTTCTTGGATAAGCAAGACTTAATCTTTTATTTCATAGCCTTGTCCAACACCTTCTTAGTAATCTGTTTACAAAATCAGATGTTGCTAGACATGTCTGTAAAAATAGAGTCAGATAATGCTGGTTTATTTTGATATGTGTTATTTGACAATGTGTGTCCTGTTTTAAAGGATATGTTTCTGTACGCTTATGCTTCTACTGTAATGTTAAGTAATGTACTTAAGAATAAACAAAATAATCAAGTTAAGTGTTATACTGAATGTAATTGGTACTGGTTGGATGTCCTTTTTTTTACTTTTTAATTTTTTTTTTTTTTTTTTTTAAGACCAATTTGGACCGGAGACATGGAGATTTTTTTAAAAACTCTTATTTTGCAAAACATTGTCAAAACATTTATGTACTATTTGTTGGTGAAGGAAGTGACCATTTTTAAGTGAAATGAAATGAAACATTTTAATTCCTCCCAGTCTAACTGTTGTGACCCATGTTGCCTCTTTTATTCTGTCTATTTATTCTAAAGCTAATGCATTTATAACCTAGTTTAATAAAAATCTCTAATGATCTGCAGTGGACATTGTGTTTCTGGTCCCAGTTATTGATCCCAGCAAGTACTGTGTCCATTCAAGGAATCTGATTCTTTTTCTTTCCTAATAATATTGTTATTCTTTGTCCTCGTTATTTCATTCTTTGTTCTGAGAGTTGCAGGGACTGAAAAACATGAAGGGTTTTTTTTTCCTCATACACAAAGTTTTGAATTATGAGTTTCCCTAATATTACTAAATTGCTTGGGGTCTAGTGATCCAAGAGAAAGATCCCCTCCCATGGGATGGAGCTATACTGGAGGCAGTATCTTAGTGGCATAGAATAGTTTGTGTTGAAAGGGACCTTTAAAGGTCTTTTAGTCCAATCGTCTTCAATGAGCAGGGACATCCCCAAAGAGACCGAGTTGCTCAGAGCTCTGTTCATGTGGACCTTGAACATTTACAGTGATGGATCATCCATTACACTCTGAGTATTTTGTTCCAGTGTTTAATCACCCTCATTGTAATTTTTTCCCCTATATCTCATTGAAATCCACCCTCTTTTAGTTTAAAACTGTTACTCTTGTCCAGTCACAACAGACTCTGCTTAAAACTGTCTCCATCATTAAGTTCTGAAGGGCCAAAATAAGGTCTCCTTGGAGCCTTCTCCATTCTGAACAAACCCAAATCTCTCAGCCTGTCTTTATTGTAGAGGTGTTCCAGCTCTCTGATGTGACCATCTAACCAGTTCCTCATCCTCAAAACGGTGCACCCATAAAATCCATATGTTTCCAATTTAGAGAAAAGGATTTTGTGGGAGACCATAACAAAGAATCCTGATAGATGGCTTCTCTAGACCTTCTCTTGTCCACTGGTGTAGTGGCTTCATCATAGAGGCCACTAGACTGGTCAGGTAGGACTATCCATGTCCATGGGTTCTAGGAGTTCCATGATCTTCCTGCCCACAGAGGTGAGGCTGACAGGTTTGTAGTTCCCAGGGTCCTTGTTCTTACCTTTTTTAAAGATGGTTAAAATTTCTACCTTTTTTCAGTCACCTGTGACTTCCTCTGACTTCTGTGACTTTTCAAATGTCATGGAGAAAAAATGGGTTGACAACTGTGTCAGGCAATTCACTCAGGACTCTGGGATGCGCCTGATCAGGTCTCATAGACTTATGTATGTTCAGATTCCTTAGATGGTCATGAACCTGATCTTCTCTTGAAATGAAAGAAACTTTGCTCCAACAATCCCCATGCTGCAGTTCATCTTCCTCTGTGGGAATAGAGGGTGCCTGTGAAAACTGAGGCAAAAAACCTTGTTGATTACCTCAGTCTCCTTCTCAACTGTTGTTACATCTTCACCAGAGTTGTTTATTGGGCAGGGATACACTTTTTGACTTCCATATTTTGTCTAACATTCCTGTAGAAGCACTTATTTTTTACATCCCTTGCAAAATTCAGCTGCAGACATGCTTTGGCCTTCCTAACCCCATCCTTACACAACTGAACTGTATCCCTATACTCTTCCCAAGATACCTGTCCCTGCTTACACTGCTTTTGTGTTTGCTTATTTCCCTTTGGTTTGACCAGCAACCCATTAATGTCAGTCTCTTGCCTTCATTGCTTGATTTTGTACAGCTGGGGATTGCTAGCTGTTGCACTCTGTGGAAAGCATCCTTAAAGATCTGGCAGCTGTGTTCTGATCCCTTGTCCCTGAGGGGTTTTAATTGAACAACTCCTTGAACAGTCAAAAGTTTGCTTCCGTAAAATTCAGGCTCCCGACTTTACTCTTTTTCTAACTCATATTTCTCAGGACTGTTAACTCCACCCATGAGTGATCACTGCAGCCCAAGCTGCCTCCAATCTAGATGTCCCTGATTAGCTCAGTTACATTGGTGACCAACAGGTCCAGTATTACATCTCCTGTGGTAGGCCTATTACCTGCTTTGGAAAGTTATTCTCCATGCATGTGCCACTTTTCCAGCAGATATTGAAGTGGCTGAAGTCCCCAGCAACACAAGGCCCTATGAACACAAGACCTCCTGTAGCTGGAGAAAGAAGACTGGCAAGAGGCTCCCCTTGATCAAGCAACCTGTAGTAGTCTCCAGACACTGATTTCCCTTTGCTGCCTTGGTCTCCAACTCTTAGTCACAAGTTTTCAATCTGCTCATGACTATTCCTCAGAATATTCATCTATCTTTTTCTTGGTGTAGAGTGGAACTTCAGAATTTCAAGAGGTCTAATGTATGTAAAGTCCATAGTGAAATTAGAATAATTGTAGTGAAGACAAACTTTTAACACAACATTCATCAGTAAGGCTCTCCACAGTTTTTTTAAAGTGAGAAATTACATGTGGGAGAAAAGAGTCTTTGGAGAGCCACCCTTGAGTGCAATGGGTCTTTTTTTTTCCTCTTTTTAGGTACAATTTACTAGGTCCCACAACCACAGGTCAATTCCAGCAGTTATGCAATTGGATTCCCTTTTCTGTCAGTGTGTGAAGGGAGGAGCTGGATGGAAGCTGTTCTCCCTGATCTCTGTTCACATGAGGATAGAGTGTGAGTGGAGGAAAATTGTAACATAAGCTTTTTTTGTAGTCTCAGCCCTAAATACACGGGTTGGACAGGTATAGGATTATTGCCACTGCATGGATACTTTTCATCAGATTTTAAAAGTTAGGATGATAGGCAAGCCATTGACTTTCCTTTGAGAATGCAATATGTATTAAATCATATATAATTGCTTGGAGCATACAGTAAAACTATTGAAAGGAAAAATTGAAGGCTTTTCTGGTTGTCCAAACAGCCTTTGCTGTTTTTGATTGCAGAGACATCTTGATATCAGACAGATTGCTAGGCAAATAAAATATCTATGAAAGAAAATTAATTTCATATAATGTAAACCCTGCTTATGCAAGAAAGGACTTAACTGAAATAATTTTATAGTCATATAGTTTCTGATCCTTACTGTACTGATCCTGAGACTTGATGGCTTTCAATTACTTAAGTGGAAGGTAAATGCACTCATGATTTTGAGAGCTGTACATTTGCCAAATCTCAATCATAAATATATAAAAGAGATCTACTCTATCTGGAGGCACAAGATTTTATTGCCAGTCATCACCTGGACTACTCTCACAGAAAACATGTTCATTCATATAGGAAACTCTCTGAAGATAGATGAAAACTCTTATATAGTGAGGGAAAAATATCTCCTGCGAATTGACTTAAGTTAGTTGTCTATTCTAAGCTATTTCACTCATTTTAGATACCCCAGCCCCGTTTTCCTTGCCATCTTTGGTCCTCTTTTTATTAAGAAGACATTATTTGAAAATTCCATAATTATCAGTGTGTATTTGTAGTTATGGGATTTTGGTATTTTATGCTTCAGTGCATATTCATAATGTAATGCATATGAATTAAGTTAGAGGGTTCTTTTTCTTTTTTTTTTTTTTTAGAGGCTTGTTTGCATATTATGTTACAAAAGCAAGGGCCAGAAGTTAGGCCAAAGCAACAGAGAAATAGAACATTTTTGGTGTTTTACAGCTGGAGTCTTGTAATGGAACTGGATGCTTGGATCCAGACTCATCTGTTGCTTTTAGAGCTGAAGACAGTAGAATAGTTCTATTTCACTTGAGATTTTATTTCATCCTTTACTTCAATGAATATAATTTTCTTTATTGTTAAATTAAAGTCCAGCAGTTTAGAAGCATTCCACAAATATTGGAAACTAAAACATGGTGTTTGCTGAATATGACTTTTCCAAATATTTTTTTTTAAATAGCATCCTGCTCAATCAAATGGACATCTAATAAGAATGATTTACCATTTTTCTTACATATGATAATAATAAAAGACATAGGAAAGTAAAAGCAGCATAAAATGCAACGAGAACTATTTTAAAAAGCAAACATGTGCCATTTTCACTCCAAAAATAATATTTTCAGTTTACATGTATGTGAAACAGAGGTACCCTGAATGTACCAGCTCTTCATGAAAACAGTATGTTAGAAATAACCTTTTCCAGCTTTTGCTTAGTCTCTAATGAACTTCTGAAACTTCAACCGCTGTTGCTCACCCTACTGTATTTTAACAAAGATGAAAAGTAGCATGACTATCATACCTGTGATGCCAAAGGGGTTTTTGTTCTGATTTTCACATTTTGTAGATTTTAGGAACACAGTAGTTGTAGATTTTTAGAGGCTTAATATTTCTAACAGTTTAAGTTTAATGCCTTTCTATCACTGCCCCTGTCCCAGAACAGGGAGCTCAAATTCCTTTAGTTAATTAATCTTGTTTAGACTCCTTTCCAAGGTAAAGAGCTGAAGGATATCAGAAGGCCTACAGAATGAAACATAAACACAGGTCAGAGTGACCCAAAAGCCAGAACTGGATGAACTCCAAGAGACCTTTGTGTGCCTGAGGAAGAAGAGTTGATGAAGACAGAGGGTCTTGATGACCCCAGACCCAATTCCAGGGGGTTGGACCAGGGGTGGGACTGGGACTGGACTGAGAAATGTGTAAAGCAATGATTGGAGGGATCTTATTATAAAAGCCATGGAAACAAGAACTGGGACACATGCATGTCATCCTGTATTCCTGTGGGCTGTAGGCCTTGTGTTATTAAAGGACCTTTACTTTTTATCTTACCCTACACTAACGTGGCTCAAAGTCCTGGTTTTGGGGGGAAGGGTCATTCACGGCATCACCTGTGTATAGTTGATTCATGAGCAGGAAATGATGCCTTCTGTCTTCATAATCCTGTTGTAATTAGTCAAAAACAAAAGTGTGGTTTCCTCAACAACAATGGCCATGGTTAAATGACTTTAAAATAGTTATTCTTTACACTCTATTAAGTGGAAGCAAGTTTAACAGAAACTCGCCTTTAGTGAGATTCATTTTCTGTATCCTACTTTTCTATTCTATTAAAAATAAATTGCTATAGCACACCTTTTTCCAATATCTAGCCTAGCAGTTCCAACTACCAAAAAAAGAAAAAAAATACTGTAAAAAATCAAATATGCCATGGTTAAAATTGGACTAGTGATTCATTTTGATTTTATATCTTCTGTATTTTGTATTAAGGAAAATGATTCATTGGTAATATAACTCTAAGTGATTTTAACATCTATCCTAGAGGTATTACAGGTGTTTCAGCCCGTTCCATTTATTAGAGCATTTTGTATTTATCTCTTGAGTATCTTCCTTCAAAAGGGATATCTAATGCATTTCTACATCATATCCAGCATCAATCACTTTGATTAGGGTCTCACTGCACAAACTGAACAGCTTTGCTTCCATGGCAGCTCCATATGTTTGCTGCAGCTGTTACAGTTTCCAGGCAGAATGTGACCATACTCTGTTCAGAGTTTGTGTCCCTGTCAAAGAGACAGGAAATTATTCCTCTCTGCTTTGATTTGCCTTGAAGTTGAGTGGCTTGAAATCTGTCCTACAGCTAGAGTTGCTTACAAAAACATGTGTGAAAATGCGTCTCCTCTATGTTTTCAAAACTATGACTCCGGAAAGCACAGACTACCAAGGTTTGTTCTCAGAGCACTCTTTGAATACAAGATCAAGGGAGTTTTATTGCTAGACAGGTTACTCCAGAGAGATTTTAACATGGATCCAAAGATAGATGACTATTATCAGTTGCAAATTAGTTTCATAATAGCTATGAACATGAAATATACTGAAATTTATTACTGATTTTATGATTTCTGGCTCAGGGAAATATTTCTCTTTTGTTGACCAATATTTTTTTATCTTGCACTAAGGCAATATATAGTATATAATACAGTACACTGTACTACAGCACAGTAGTAGAACTACCATTGTACTCTGAACACTGTGAAAAGAATGTACCAGTTAGGAGATTCATATTTCCATAAAGGGCACCTTTAAGATCACCAACTCACTATGGTTTAGTTACATCTAAGATGAAGCAGAGAACTCAAGTTACTAAAACTTATTGAAATATATATTAAAACATATATGTGGAAATGTGTTTCAAACTCCACATAAGGAAGAAATGAATACAGTAGTCAGTATTGTAAGAACTTGATTCATTCTAGAAACACATGCACTTGTTCAGCAACTAGCATTGCTGTGCCACTCTTCATTTCAGTTGATTAGCTGTCTGCAAAAGTAAATATGCAATGGATCATTACGTTTCGGTGACCAAGAACACAATTTGGCATGTCTTAAATAAGCTTTTAATGAAATTTGTAATAGTGCACCTGTTCAGATGACAAGTATTTTTAAAAGCCCTGTGAACCCATAAACGCAGGTTTACAATTAAGGTCTGACACAGATGAATGAATGTAATGTATTCACTACAGAGGTGTGAAAAATGACTTCAATATCAGAACATCTTACTGCTCACTGATCCTCTACCTCTGTGATTGCACATTACTCCTCTGACTTTAGGAACTCACTTGTTAGAGAGGCAGGTTGTCCCTGATGCTCCAAAGTACATTATTTCTCTGTGTGTGACTTCACGGTGACTGTAAGTAGCTGAGCTGTCACAGTACAGAATTTTCCTCTTTTCCTCCAAGAAAGAAAAGCAGAAAGGACGTGCACACTATCAAACACATGCACCATGTCAGGAAAACTGTGACTCTTACAGGAGTTAAGACTATTGATAAAATAAAGCTAGGTCAATGAAAAATGCTTCTCAAAGTTTAAAACACTATCTAGAATTCAAATTGATTGATGCAGGTCTTTGTCAAATAGTTTTCTTCCCTCCTTTGCACAAAATGAAGATTATGGCTGAATATATCAGAAAAGAATTCTTTCCAGAGAGAGTAATCAGGCATTGGAATGGGCTGCCCAGAGAGGTGGTGGATTCACCATCCCTAGAGATTTTTAAACGCAGATTGGACGTGGCACTGAGTGCCATGATCTGGTAAATGAACTAGAGTTGGACCAAGGGTTGGACTCGATGATCTTGGAGGTCTTTTCCAACCCAATTGATTCTATGATTCTACGATTTTATGATTCTATATGTGTGTGTGTGTGTAAGTATCTTTAAATATTTTTCTATCTCCTAATACACAGAAATCAGACATCTACAATCAGAAGCAACAGTATCTGGGGTTTGTTTTTAAATTTTCTTAAGAAATTTTTAGTCTTTTCACTGAAGGCTGAAGTGTTCCATCCTATTTCAAAGTCAAACTAATTTTTTGTTGTTATAGTAAAAAGGCTTTCTAAAAAAAAAAAAAATCCTAATAATTGGACAAAGAATGTTTCTGAGCTGCTGGAGGCGAATAGAAAAAAGTAAATCTATTATCTGTATGAAGATCCTTAGCCAACAAAGCACTTAATTTAGTGTGAATAACACCACAGATTTCAGAGAAACTTCTTGAATATTTAAATTCTATTCTGAATAAGGTTATAGAGGGAACATCTATAATAACTAAATTAGCAGAGGGACATATTTAGCTTTAGTAGAGCTATTAAAATTATCAGTTGTGCTCTCCACTTCTCACCCACCCCTTCCCTTCTCATTAAGTGCTAAAGTGGGTGTGCTCTTGTTTAAGTATGGAATATGAAATGGGAAGAGAGAAAACATGTCGAAAGCACCAGGAAGAGGGCAATCTGGGGAATGACAAAGCTGTGGTACCCAGTATTGCCCTTGGATTTCAAGGAGCTCAGGTCCTGTGTTTAGTCTTTCAGCAGTAATTGCAGTCTGGCAGTGCTCTGCTGTGTGAAAAGCTAACACAATTTCTGGTCTCTCAGGAAGATTAAATGCTTACGGATTTGTGCCAGATGCAAACGAGTTTGGTTTCCAGATTCAAATGTTTAAATTCTGTCTAAAAGTATCATCCCTCTATAATGTCCCTCTGTGTCATAAATGACATTAAGAAATCACACCTTGTAAGTCAGTTGTGGTTATTAGTTTGGACCTCAAATACTTTATGTAGCAGGCCTCTTCCCTAACCCAGACTGGAGAACATATTTGAAGGACTAGACACTGTGTATCACTTGTTAGCAGAGAATCAAAGTAGCTGTATGATAAATGTTTTCAGAATGTAATGCTTATTTTATCTAGAAATCATAAATGGTGTGAAAAATATTGCAGTGTGCATGAATAATGCCAGCTATCATGATAGAAGCTAAATATTAACTGGTCATTTCTGCCAATTAAAAGTCAAATTACCTGTATTTTACTGCATGTGCTGTTATTTAGGTATGTTTTAGTTGCAGTGAGTCATAGTCATAGAGATGAAAAAAGAGGAAGGATTTTCTGTCAGATATTCTAAAATATCAACAGTCTATAGGTTTATATTGAATATTTATATTTTTTCTTAGATTAAAAAAAATCAAATTTAATTTAATAGTAAATTTATACTCATCTTAAACATGCACAAAGTCAATCAGTCAATCATTCAATAAAGTTCTTTAGTTGTACTCACTTTAATAAGTAGGATGTCATTTTGTAGTAGGTAAGGCTCTTTTAAAGCTTTCCAGAGCAGGAACAGAGCAAGGTACTTTACAACAGCTAAGGTGGTTCTTCATTAGGAGAAGATAAAAAACATACTGATTTCTTGATTAATTGTATACAAAAATCTTTGTGCAAAGTATCGTACTTTGTAACATAATATTTGAATGAAACGAACAAATGTAAATAAAGACAGACAAGAAGAATGAGGCAGAGTAATTCCAGCTTAGACATACATCCTAGATTCAGGGGTGGTGGTTACAATGAGAGCTCCACAGGTTTCAACCACTTGGATCCTGTATCACTTGATACAGAATCTTGGCAATATTTTATTTCATGTGCTTAAATTAATTCTCAGTAGCTATAATAAATCCTTTCCTTTTTGGCAGGGAATAATATTATTCCCTAATATTGATTCAGTTCCCTTGAATATTCAATGCAAACTCATTGGAGATTTGTTAATAGAAGAATTAACATCTACCAAAAAGGAATTGCAACAGGGAGATTATATTTGCTAATAGATTTTTTCAAGCTATGCTATATTTTATTCTTTCTCCATAAATCTTTATTAAACACTGCCAATTCAGCATCTTTATCCTGATTGTTTCATTTGCATTCTTTGCCTTTGTGAGTGGATTACAGTTTGTTGGACCTTACTCTTTATTATTAGCTCTGTGGATGTGTAATTATGCATTATTACTTAACATTCAATTAACTTTGATCAGTATTTGAATATAAGGCCTTGCACTGAGGCAGCAATACACAAAAATATTTTTCTGCTTCTGCAAGTCCTGCTGCAAACCTTCAGCTTAGCCTCTGTAACTGTGGAAAAAAAATTACCTTGCATGTGGTGTATTACTGCTGGAATTACAGTCAGATGAAGAAATTGAACAAAAATTGATTCATATCTGAATTGGTCATATCATCTCATGGTCAGTTCATCACATCATTTATGGGTTGACCAAAGACTCACAGACTTTTGCATCCCCTATTTTGTGCTTCACTCCCTTGGGAATTTATGAAATTGTTTTCAAAATTATAATTATAAACCTGATTTTATATTTTTTTCAGACAAAGCAAAGATCCAAATTGGGAATTTTTCAGAGTGGGTATTACTAAAATAAGTTTGGTTTAAATATGTTTCTCCCAGCCAGTTTGTTATAGAACATTGATTAGAATCACAGAATAATTAAGGTTTGAAGTGACCTCTGGAGATCCTCTACTCCAACCCCTAAGTTAAAGAAACAAGTTCAATGGTAGAAAAAATGTGAGTTAATTTTTTGTAAAGACATTTGAGTCAATGGGTTATAATTACAATCATTAAATATTTTTATGAATACAGTTTTATTAGCCAAAATAGCCATGACCTCAAAACTGAGCACATAATCTGAAAATTTCCAAATAGTCTGTTAATTTTATATTAAGAAGATGATTATCATATGAAGACACTGGTCATTTACTAAGGAATCCTAAAAACTACATTAATTTTGTTGCCCAATTTTCAAGCATCTTTTGATATATTCTCAAGGAGAGCAAGTTAGCACTGGGAAACAACAAGATTATGTAAAAGATAAATGACAACTAATTATTTAATTATGCTTTTTTACAGTGAAAAAAAGCCAAATGCAAACTTCTGAGACAACTATGATGTAGATTTTCTAACTTATCAGATTTAAATAGAAAATTTACTTAATTGCTGCAGTAGAGCAAATTAAGATGTGGCTTAATAGAAATAAAGTGACAAACTATAAGGAGATAACTGGCTAATCAAGAGAATGCAAAACATTTGTATTATGAGTTCTACAGATTTGGATTAGTAATGAAAGTTTTCAAGGCTATTCTTTTTCAGATTCATCCTCTCTAGTGTGTTGATTAATGACATTACAGGAAGAACAAGAAATATGCCAATGGGGATTTTGGTAATATTGAAAAGAACTATGGTAGTTCATAGCTAATAATCAGAAAAAATGATACAATCAGAAAATTCATCAGTTAGAGGTGGCAGCTCAGGAAACAGCTCTCATGAACCAGTCCCTCATGAATGACCAAATATATGCATCTGGAAAAATCTATCCTGATTTTAGGCACTGATAGGGCCTCTTTTACAGAGCTGTTTATATTCTGGTCTCTGAAGTTAAAAGAGAGAAGAGCAATGTCTCTTCACAAGTAGACACATGAATAAGAAGAGGGCAATGGGTTCAAGTTGCACTGGGACAGGTTATACCTTGACATAAGAAATAAATTTGTCAGCTGGAACAGTGGTTTAGGGTGTGTTCGAAAAGATGCCAGAAAGTGAGACAGATGCTGTGAAAAGATTAAAAATCGGGTTTTTTTATTCACCAGAGATTGTTAAAATGACAGGAGTTTTATGGTGGAAAAAGAGGGGGAAGCAAAAGGAAGAAAAAAAAATGCCTTCAAAAAAGTAATAAAACCCGGCGTGCCAACACCCCCCACTCACCAAGGGAGTAGCTGGCACTAATGTCTTACTGACCCACTAGCAACTCACTGCAGTAACAGGTTCCCTTGCGTAGCAAACCAGCCCCCCCGAGATGTCTGCCCGGGGTGGGGGGGAGGCACTGAAGCCTTTCCCCCCTCCCCCCAGGGAAGAACCTACCAAACTTCGCTGCTGCTTCTTCTCTTGCTTCAAATTCTTCTCTCCTCTCTCCCCAAGCTCCCTCCCTTAACAACTCTCTCCTCCCCAGGCAGTCCAGCCAATAGGAAAGACTCAGAATAACTGCAGTTTATGCAAAGTCTTTTCGTTCAAGGACGAAATTTTCCCTTTATCAGCTCCTTCTCCTCAGAACTAGGCAGGAAAAGGGTAGATCCTCCTCACAGGTGGCAGATGGCAAAAACACAGACCAAAAATGTCAACAATCCTAATTCCTGATACAAACAGTCGCTGGAACAACCTCCCCAGGGCCATAGAATCATAGAATCATAGAATGGTTTGGATTGAAAGATCATCTAGTTCCAACCCCCTTGCTATGGGCAGAGACCCATTCAGCTAGACCAGGTTGCTCAGGGCCCCATCCAACCCATAGAATCATAGAATCGATTGGGTTGTGTCTTGGTTTGAGATAAGCAACTGCCAACCCCTCCCAAGCACAGAGAGAAAAGCCTCCCTCCTAACACCAGGGAAAGGGAGGAAAAGAGAGGGGAAAGAAAAAAAAACACTTCAAACTGCATTTATACTAAAACTACATATATTTTTCACAGAAAGAAAGAGACAATTGGAAGAGAATACAAATATACACTCACAAGTCTGCAACAACAAGTTCCCCACCTCAACTTCTTAACGAACACACAAATTCTACTGTCCTAACTACACATTACTTAAGAAGAAGCTTATTCCCCAGGGAGACAAACCCAAGCAGAAAGGAGAGACCCAGAACAACACAGTTTACTTTCCTGAGGTACCCTGTGAGCCAGTGGTGGGCCTGGTCCTCTCCATCCCCCCTGGGACAGCATCGTGTGTCCTCCCAAGAGGAGGGCTGAGAAACCACTGCCTTAACCACTCCCACACTGGTTCCTACTTCCCTGGAGATGATGTCATAATGTGGTATGGAATACAAAATTACTGGCTAGGAGAGGTCAGCTGTTAGCCCAGCCCAGCTCAAGTCAGCTGCCAGCTTCGGCCTAATCCACACTTCAGAGCCCAAATCTAGGCCCACGTAGGTGAACCCATAACAGGTTGGAAAAGACCTCTGAGATCATCGAGTCCAACCCTTCATCCAACTCTAGTCCATTTACCAGATCACGGCACTCAGCACCACGTCCAATCTGCATTTAGAAATCTCTAGGGATGGTGAATCCACCACCTCTCTGGGCAGCCCATTCCAATGCCTGAGCACTCTCTCTGTAAAGAATTTTTTTCTGATATCCAACCTAAATTTCCCCTGGCAAAGCTTAAGCCCGTGCCCCCTTGTCCTATTGCTGAGTGCCTGGGAGAAAAGACCAGCCCCCACCTGGCTATAGCTTCCCTTCAGGTAGTTATAGACAGTGATGAGGTCACCTCTGAGCCTCCTCTTCTCCAGGCTAAACAACCCCAGCCTTGATCACTCCAGGAATGGGAGACCCACAACTTCTCTGGGCAACCTATTCCGGTACCTCATAACCCTCACAGTAAAGATTTTTTTCCTAATGTCTAATCTAATACCACTCTTTCAATTTGAAGCCATTCTCCCTTGTCCTGTTACTACATAACTGTCTAAATAGCTTTGCACTGTTCTCTCCAGAAAGTTCCCTGCAGGTACTGGAAAGCTGCAATTAGGACATCCCAAAGCCTTCTCTTTTTCCAGGCATGGTAGAGTGTCCATTGCAACTTTCCACATATGTTGCTAATTGCCTTATTTTAAATTATGTACTCTTAAGTTGAGACAAAACCCATAGAATATGACTAGGAATAATACTCCATTGCTAGAAAATTCTAGTCTTTGTGTTCCTGTTTTGCCTGAAAGCCCTTTTGGTTAAATAACTGGGTGCTGAAAAATGGACAGACTAGAAGAATGGATCTGATTATCTAGTTCAATCTCAAATAAATTCCTCAAACTAATCAGTGAGTCATGTAGCATTTGGATGGTAGTTAGTTAGTTAGTTTTTAAAGGATCTTATTCAGTATCTCTTTTAGGATCATTTATTAGGATTATTCATTGCAGATCAGGTCAAAAGGAAGTACTTGGAATTCCTTTGCAGACTTGATCTCAAAATTATTCCTGAAAGTCAGCTCTGGATTTAGATAACAAAGCTGTAAAGTCTGTTATCTTCAAATACTACTATGGCAAGCTGGTGAATGTTTAATAATTTGCTGTAAAACCTGTGAGGTTGTGTCTAGCCTTCTGTATTTACTGCTGATGAGGGACTGTCTACCAGAAGTAAGCAAATACATATATCTGAATATTGAAGCTAGCTAGGCAAAGCCATTTTGCAAAACTAGAAACAAAATGATTTTGTCTGAGGCTGCTAATCTTAGAAATAATTTCTATTCTGAAATATTAAAATTTAGGGATGGGGTTAAGGAAGAGTTCATCTTTCATTTTTCCAGTAGAGAACAATAAACAACTTGACAAAGATAATTAGATAAACCACCTTGGTTTTTCCAGGCAAACTAGAAACAGGGATTTTTAGATCACTGATTTGAAAAGCCATCCCTGCTATCTATAACTTTTTATCATTCACTATTGATAAAACACTTTGTGACAGATAAGTAGGTGCCTTGCCTGAGGTTGCTGCACCCCAGCACTTCAATTTGGCAAATATTCTGTTGCTTTCTTCTTAAATCTCCTTTGTTTCCTGATGTTCTGCAACATTTCTAGGTGATCATCCTAAATTTACTTGGTTACTGTTATTTTGGTGATGATTTAGGGGTCTTAACCACAGAAACAGGAAAAAAATCTCAGTCTTAATGTCTTGTGCATACCTACATCAAAACCAGTGAGTATTGTTTGGGTATAGATTGTACCTGTTATTTTGAGTTTATGAGCATGGGAGTCAATGTGCATTGTTGTAACAAAACTTACCATTTTTAAGGAAAAAGTAAAAAGAGTTCAATCAAATCCATGCCCTCATAATATTATAAAAATGGTTAAAAATTGCAAAAATGAAAAAAAAAACCCCTTTCAACAGTACTAAATTACACATTAAGGGAGGGAAAATTCCCTTTTAATATTACTGAAAAAAATTAGTCTTTTGTTCAGAAAACTACTTTAAATAATATCTGAACTAATATTGTTTCTTTCTCTTTTTTTTTTTCTTTTTACTTTTTATTTTTCTTTTTCTCTTTGTCCCTGCATTAAGCATATCTATTTAGAGATCAGTACCAGACACATTTTTTACAGGGGTTCTGTATACGTCATTACATATGTAGGTGCACTCACACAAATGCACACCTACCCCTACACATTTTTTAAAGGACCAGACCCTTTTTCTTCCAAGTTACTATTGCCAAGTGGTCAATCTTGGAGGTCTTCATCCATAGGCTTTTTAAGAACAATTGATGGCACATTGTTAGTTCCTAAACAATGGTTCAACAAACTCTCTTCACTTGCATCTTAGTAGTTTTAATGACTGCAAAATAATCTTGAATGGCTTCAAGTTTTAACAGCAGAAGGATCTATGTTGTTTTAATGCTGTTGTGCTGGTTTAAAGGCGAACCAGCAGCGGAAATGAACTCACCATGAGAGAGAGATTATAAGTCAGACCTAAAATTTAATAATAATATTACAATAACAACACTGACACAAAAGGGAAATTGCTTTCAACTCACAAAAACCCATCAGTATAACCCAGTGTCCTGGGGCACAAACCCAAGGGGGTTTGTTTGCCCTTGTGCTGAGACCCCTGTGGTTCCCCCAAGTCCAGAGCAAAAGGAAATGAAAAACCTGTTGGTGCAGGCGAGGGCTGTGGTCTGGGCGAGAGCGGGGATCTCCTCCTGTCAAGGTCCTGCTGCTCCTCTGGATCCGACGAGAAGTTTCCCAAGGTCTTCTTACCCACCACTTATGTACCCTCAGGGAGCACCCAGTCCCTCCCCCTGGGCGGGGACTCACACAATGGGTGATTAACTCTGGGAGCCAGGGGGTATTGAACTGTTGATGGCCCATGAGCAGCTCCGCCCCCTCAGGCTGGGTGTGAAGGTGATAATGACTCCCTGGGCAGCTGCTGCTAATGGCCCATTGTCCTTGGGGAATGAATAGAGGGGGTAGAATACACAGCTTTGATCACCCCCACACAGGGTTAGCTGGTCCCTCCTGCTGAACTAGGACAGCTGTAAATGGGTTAATTGTCTTTATTGTATATAGATATATGTGAGTTTGCAAAACAAACAGTGTATTATCTGGAGAGTCACTACAAATATATGATTGTTACAGAAATATATTTCCCTCTTTCCCCTGCACTTTAAATACTTTTCATTTAATAAAATGTTTCAGCTGTTCATGGACATGGACCTTCTCCAAAAAACCCCTCAGCCAACTAAAAATTAAAATAACAGGAAAAATAGTTTACAGTAACTCTAAAATTTTTGCTAAAGTTTTTTTGGAGGTCTGCTAACTCCTTGACTCCCACACATGTAGGTACCTCCCAGAAATACAACTTTATGTAAGCAATATGGAAATACGTAGTTCGTTAAAGCAGATTTTGACCATAAAAATTTGGGTGTCTACAAAACATAATAAAAATAATAATAACAAATCATTGTCCATATGTTTACTTACTAAGTTTTTATTTTGTCTACTTACAGTGATTCTGATTGCTTGATGATATTAATTAAAGTGGAAGCATCAAAAAGTTTCTGTAAAGTGTTTATAATGCATGCTTGTTGTTTATTCTGCCAAGACCCCCTTTTCCTGGGGTCTTACAGGCCACAAGCCACATTAGCACTGCTGTTTCTGGTCGAGGTGCTATTCAGTTGCTATTAAAATAAGTGGCATTTCTTGCAAATAAATAATAATATAAAAATAAACCATTAAATATATCTAATGGGGACTGTATGCTCAAGGTTTATATCAGAAAATTTCCACCTACTATTCCTAAGAAGTCCTGTTAGCTGCCTAATAGTTGCAGCTTACTTTGTGATAGTTTGTTTTCCTCTGGACATTTGGATCTGATGACTAAGCAAGTGTCACACAATGCCTGGACATACCACAGAGCTTGGAAGTTCCATACGGACTAATAAACTAAAAGCATTTAGGAGAATCTCCTTGTAAATCTATCAAATGCTACAGGAAAATTAAAAGTGGTAGAGTGGCAAGAATAGGGAAAAGCCTCTTCCTCCCCATTATTTTTAAATTAAAGGACCAATATCATCCATCTCAGAATTTAGACTCAAAATATCAGCTCTTAAAAATTGTCATGTCTAATTGTCTTCTTCAGTGAGACTTATATTTAGACTCTAGGTCTGAAGCAATCCTTTTTAAAATTCATAATCCTTCACAGTGATCCAATTAGAAATCCTGTTATCTCCGCACTACATTCACAGACTCCTCCTGATTTCTCCTAAGGGATCTAGTTAGCTGTTTTACACAGGATTTCTCAGGTCCCTTGCAGACCTGACCAGCTTTTGCTGGCAGAGAAGTTTCCACATAGCAAATTTTAACCCAGAAGATGTTTGCATCCTAAACTTTTCAAACTGGAATTATTTTTCCAGTAGCATCTTTTCATGGTAGATGATAACAACTTATGTAGGAAAACGAACCTTCCTGGTGTATGAAATCCTGTGCCCTGTTCTATGACCTCCACTGAGCCATTCTGTGATGGAGAATAAGCTATTTATTGACTGTGGATGTAATGCTAAATGTCCCCAAGCAGCAGTTGCTCTGTATTTAAGAGGAGAATACAGGTTACTTACCCATTGTTGTGTAGTATATTCACAACTCTGGACTAAAATGTGCTGTACAAGTAAAAGTGTTACATTTGCTATCACTGCATATATAATGGATTCACCATCACTGCACAGAGAATGGAGATAGACTCAGCAGTTTCAAAGGCAGGTAATGCTTTTATTTGGCTTTTAGGAGATCAGGGTTTCCATTTACTTCCTGAATGATTTTGTAAATGCTAGCCTTCTGTGATGTGCATGTCATCACCTATTATCTTAAAAAAAAAAAAAGAAAAAAGAAAAAAAAAGTACTATACTTCACATTATTAATAATTTTATTTACAAGTCAAAAAAAAAAACAACAAAACAACCCTACTTGACTGTTTCTTCAATGAAAATCAGAAAAGCTACTCTAGTGAAAGTAAGTAAATACTTAGGTGGAGAGAAAAGATAAAAATCACAAATGTATGGGTGTTTGGGGTTTTTTTTGGGGAAATTAACTTCAGCCTCTCTGGCTACTTGTAGCTGGTTCCATGTGAAGAAAACAACGACTTACTTTCATAAGCAACATGCAAAAATTTTTAAAATAGAAATTCCAATATGCCTCTCTATTAAAATAATTTAAAAAAATTCTTTGCATGTTTTTTGATTAAAACAAAGCTATATCTGAACTTTAGTCCGTATTATGTTTTCTATCAACATAGAAACTGATAGAGATTTACAAATTTTACAATGTACTACAGTACACTGCAATAGTTGTACTTTGTTTAAAATGAGAAAGCAGATATTCTACTCTTTTGAATATGTATTTAAAAAAAAAACAATGGTAAATTGTGTGTATATATGGGGGGAGTGAGGATAGAGTCTCATCCTGAAGCTGTCAGGATATGCATAGTAATCTACTTTTAAATACCACTTTCTATAAATACGGGTAATTTTGTAGCACATTTTTCCCAGTCATTTAGCCATTATGATTACCTATATGACATTATATTTCTTTTATCAAAGATTAGCTTTAAGAAAAAAAATACCTTTGGACTTTGAGACAATTGTACCTGCTGCTTATTTGTAACAGGTTCAGTGTTAGCTGAGGCTTTGTCTGAAGGCAGCATCAAAACCTGTTGTTGCAGTGACAGAAAATTAAAATGCATGCATGAAAATTGTTCATTTTCAGTAGCTGGAGAACTCAGTTATTTTTAGGCTATTGAAATTCAAAAAGACTGTGTAAACTTTTGAAGTTTCCTAAAGTTTGTATTTAACAAATTTAAATGTTCCTAGTTACATAATTAAAATGTTAAAGAAACTCACAATTGATTAATGTGATTTTAATTGTGACTTTAATGCCTGTTTAAGCTTGTGTGTGTGTATGTTGCCGTAAAAGTCTGTAAAAAAGACTCTGAGCCAAGTTTTGTAGGAGATAAGATAATGGGCAGGCACTTTAATGAGCGGCCCCGCTCATCCAGGAATACATCGACGTGCACCTGCAAGCTCTAAGTTCTACAGCTTTTATAATATAACCTATCCAATCACTACTGTCCACATGTCCAGTTCCACCTCTGTCCCCTCCCAGTTCCCACCCCTGTTGAATTGGGGCTGGGGTCGTTGGGACCCTCTGTCTTCATCCACCTCCTCTTCTTCAGCACACAAAGGTCTCTTGGACGCTCTCCAGGGCTTCGGGTCACACTGCTCCATGTTTATGTTCTCTTCTGATATGCTTTAATCAGGTACCTTGAGGAAGAGACTAAACAGCTGGCAGATCTCAGCTGCCTGTTCTGGAACAGGGGTAGAGATAGAAGGACTTTATGCTACAAGCTGCTAAATATTAATTCACTAAAATCTACAGCATTACATCTACTGTGTTCCTAAAATCTACAAAATATGAAAATTGAAAAATTAAAAAACCCCTTTCGGCATCAGTGTAGATATATATATAGAGAGATATATATATGTATATATGTATATATGTATATATATATATAATGTCAATATTTGAGATACTGTAAAGCACAGAATCCCTGTCAAATCTGCACATTACTGAAATGCCAATATGTACTGCTCTTCAGTTCAGGGAATACAACAAATGCAAGGAATATATTGCACATAGCTAATTACATATTTTTGATTCTGAGGTTGCTATCCATAATGCAGCAGGTCACACAGGGTGCTTAACCCACCAGTGAGACGCAAAGTGGCAGCTGCTCAGGATCTCATAGCAGAATTTTCTTTCTTGCACCACCAAGAAGAGAATACTGCATCCAACTGAGATTGCAAGGGGAGCTAGAAAGACAGAAGGTAATTACTCCGGGTATCTCGAGAATAACACTTTTAATCCTGTGAAAAATGTTATGGCATGCTTAGTGACCCAGAGGAGTAAAGTGTCCATCACACCTATCTTCCAGCTAGAAGCATTTAGCTCAATGCAGTTTTTTGAACAGTTTTTTTTTTGTTGCACTCAAGCTAAAAGCTGTGTCATCTGTGAATCTGGATCACATCTTGGCCTTTATAGATTAACAAAACCATGAAATCCATCCAGAAAGCATGAAATTTATTTTGACTTTAGATGTACAGTAAGGATATATAAATTTGTTATAGGGTAATACTACTATAGGTTTGAAATTACATTAGGACTTGTCTACATTAGTGCAATTGTGAAAGGTAACCCAAATTGACTAAAGTCATGAATTCAGTGCATCATTAATTAAAGTAGATTAGTGGATTCACGTCCTGAATAAATTAAATTAAAGCAAATGCAAGCCCTTTTTCATTCTGAATGAGAGCGTCCAGGCAAGAGTTTAATGCAGTTTAACTAATCCTTTTTTAAAGGATTGCTCTTGATGGGTGTCCATGAAAAGGAGGCATGAGAAGATGGCCGTATGTATGTGTGCGTGAATTTGTACAGAATCTCAAAGAAATATAATCAAAAAACCCAAAAGACAACTTTCTTCATTTACATTTGCCATTTCAAAAAGTATACTGATTAAACATTCAGAATCCCAGATATGGTCAAGGTAAAAGAGTTCCATGTTTCCAGAGATACTGGATTTCTAAGAATAATGAACTTTTATGGTCAAACGTCATGAAGGAAAACATTATTCACTTTTATGTGGGTGAATCAATCTCACTAAGCTTCCTGATCCATTTAATGGGTATGTTACTTTACAGAGTAATTGTCCATGCAGATAAATCTTAAAGTAGCACTGTATACAATAAAAAAAAAACAAACTTGAAAAATACATGATACGCACACTATTCCTTGCATAAGGCATGATCTGTCCTCAGTGCTGCAGCTACATCTTCAAATGAGCTGGGAAAAATCAGTGTGGATAAGAAATTGAGTTTTAAGGACAAAATAGTTTGCAAGACTGTTTATAGCCTGTTTATTTTTAATTTCTCATTCAATTTGCAATATATTTCCCCTTTACAGCTTTTTACTGCTGAAAAATTCCCTTTGTTGTGCAAATTGTAAGTCATGTTTCGAGCCCAATTGGAAGTACACTTGCATTTCCTTGCTATAGATGGTCCTTTTTACTTATGTGGTGACATACACAATTTTTTTTTTATTGCAGATTCTACTTTCTGAATAATATTAATTATTATTCATGATAATAATTATCTATTTGTTCAGAACATTCTTTACAGCTGTAAAAAAAATTACTGAGGAAGCAAATTTTATATACCACTCAGTTAAACTAGTCAAAATGTACTGAGTTTAGAGTGGAATGAATGATTTTTTTAATGTAATATTTTCTGCTAATCTTAAATTCACTATTCCTCTCTGATACAACACTTTGCACCAATGAAACGATGGACACAAGAAATTTATTCTGAATGATTTCAAATTTGAGCTAAAAATATGGGCCATTTCATGTAAAAATGGGATATTGTCAGATGCAAATTTATTAACTACCAAAAATAGAGTGAGTGAAAGAAGGAACACTTTGATTCTTATGCAGAGTGTTAACATGCTGTACATCTGGATCACTTAATCATTAAAAATAACAGCAATGTGTAATGTGGAAAGTTTAACACTCAAAAGTGAGAATGGGGAAGGTCAGATATCTAATTACTGAGCTTGTCAGTGCCTGGAAGGATTTGTAGGAACATTATTGGTAAAAGCTGTTTTCATATTGATTTTATGATTGGTTCAAGTTTTTCTTTCAGTATTTGCCAAGTTACTCACTGGGTATTAGATCATGCTTAGACTTCTTAAGAAAAATTTAGTCTCAGAATTCAGAGTTAAAATGTCAGTTGGATAAAAGCAAAAAAAAATGTCAATACTGGGACATACTAATCAACTTTTAGCCTCTGCAGTACATTTGCATTAGAATTATATGTTATCAACTGTATAAGAGAAACATTAAGCTAAAATGAAATTTTGAAGTTTCACCTGGTAGATCTCACTACTGAAATTTTAGCCATATTAGGCTAATAATGCTATATTTCTGTGCTGGTTTAAAGGTGAACCAGCAGGGGAAATGAACTCACCACGAGAGAGATTATAAGTCAAACCTAAAATTTAATAATAATATTACACTAAAAACACGGACACAAAAGGGAAATTGCTTTCAACTCACAAAAACCCAGCAGTATAACCCAGTGTCCTGGGGCACAAACCCAAGGGGGTTTGTTTGCCCTTGTGCTGAGACCCCTGTGGCTCCCCCAAGTCCAGAGCAAAAGGTAAAGAAAAACCTGTTGGTGCAGGCGAGGGCTGTGGTCTGGGCGAGAGCGGTGATCTCCTCCTGTCGAGGTCCTGCTGCTGCTCTGGATCCGACAAGAGGTTCCCGAGGTCTTCTTACCCACCCCTTATGTACCCTCAGGGAGCACCCAGTCCCTCCCCCTGGGCGGGGACTCACACAATGGGTGATTAACTCTGGGAGCCAGGGGGTGTTGAGCTGTTGATGGCCCATTAGCAGCTCCGCCCCCCTCAGGCTGGGTGTGAAGTGATAATGGCTCCCTGGGCAGCTGCTGCTAATGACCCATTGACCTTGGGGAATGAATAGAGGGGGTAGAATACACAGCTTTGATCACCCCCACACAGGGTTAGCTGGTCCCTCCTGCTGAACTAGGACAATTTCTGTAATACTTTTTTAAAAAATCTGATTCTCTTAAGATTATGTTTGAATTCTCAATCACGTGCAATCTTAACACTTCACCCTGATTTCTGTGGAAAGAACACAGATGTATTGGGCTCAAAGTGGTCAAATACCATGGAAGAGTTCAAATTTTTGGGGCAACAGGTCTGTATTTGCTGTACAGGTTTAGTAGACACTTCCAGTCTTCAGAAGGTGACTCAGGAATTTTTGGTCTTGCTGTTTCCAGAGCACTGAGATGTTGGGATCTGTACCAACAAACTGCTTAGGCTAAGAAGACCACTGTCCAAGGTCTGGGGAGTGTTATTTCAGGGGAAAAAAGTCAAAATGGCTTTCATGCTAAACTTTCCGTCAATAGGAAATGTTGAATACAGAGTATAGAAGTGACATCTTAGTGCTTTCTGCCCTTTGAGTGTCTTCAATATAGAACTAGTGTGTGTAGTGATGCCGTGAATGACCCTTCCCCCCAAAAACAGGACTTCAAGCCATGTTAGTGTAGGGTAAGATAAAAAGTAAAGGTCCTTTAATATCACAGGGCCTACAGCCCACAGGAATACAGGATGACAGGCATGTGTCCCAGTTCTTGTTTCCATGGCTTTTATAATAAGATCCCTCCAATCATTGCTTTACACATTTCTCAGTCCAGCCCTAGTTCCACCCACCCCTGGTCCAACCCCTGGAATTGGGTCTGGGGTCATCAAGACCCTCTGTCTTCATCAGCTCTTCTTCCTCAGGCACACAAAAGTCTCTTGGAGTTCATCCAGTTCTGGCTTTTGGGTCACTCTGACCTGTGTTTATGTTTCATTCTGTGGGCCTTCTGATATCCTTCAGCTCTACCTTGGAAAGGAGTCTAAACAAGATTAATTAACTAAAGGAATTTGAGCTCCCTGTTCTGGGACAGGGGTAGTGATAGAAAGGCATTAAACTTAAACTGTTAGAAATATTAACCCTCTAAAAATCTACAACTACTGTGTTCCTAAAATCTACAAAATGTGAAAATCAGAACAAAAACCCCTTTGGCATCAGTAGAAATACACTATGTTGTTGGGTTGTCTCTCTTTAGACACCTAAGTTGCTTTTCAGTTTTTGGGGATTTTTTAAAGGAATAGAGATTATGTGTCCATTCTAAACTCCAAAGGGAATTTAGTACTGGTTTTCTTTAGTCCTCTGTACACCTGCTATCACCTGAAGGCTTCTTGGTGCACTGCACTAACCCATATTGTGGGGCACGTGGACCCTGCACTCTGCACTACAAGAGGCTGAAGCCCAGAGCTGCACCCTCTTTCCTCTGAGGTAGGAGGGCTCATTCACCCACGATGGGACATTGTATTTAAAGGCAAGAATTTTTAATTATATTTATATTTAAAATGTTTAATTATTTTATAAGTATGGTGTTTCCCGAACCAAGACACACAAAGAAACATGTCATCCAAGTTATGTAATTATCATACAAGAAGTCAATTTTGGAGACTGCAAATGGATTTTATCCAACGGTTTTAATGCACACAACCCAGTTTAAACATTTAGACTGAATGCTTTTTATAAGTATACACTGAATGTCTTGACAAATTATTTCCTTGAAATAAAAATAGTTTTAAATTATCTGCAGTATTCTTCAGAGTCATTTAATCTGTTGTAATCTCCTATAAAATCTGGGTTTCTATCTCATTATCTCATTAAAGAATAGTTAAAACAAGGACAATGCTATTTATTTTTTGATGCTTTAAGCATATCAGGAAAGGTTAGGCAGTTAATATTACATTGATCAGTTTTTTCCTTTGCCCTATTTCCATTTTCACAAAGAGAAAGGAAATAAAAGTTTATAAAAGAATTTATGTCAAACAGCCAAAATTATATCAAACTTTTATGGCATGTGGAGCCAGAAATTCTCCTAAACACGAAAACTAAGAAATCCTTAGAAGTCACAGGCTAAAATGAAGGCATTACAGCTCATGTCTTATGTGCTTTGATAGGTGAGGGAAATGCAACAGGCCCTGTGGGAGAATTGTTAGGTAAAACCATTTGAAGCAGTTTTGTTGTTGCTCTGTTTTACAAAAAAAATTAGACTGCAGCTGCCTAAGGGATCCAGGCAATAAAAATGTAGTCACATTTTCCCCTGTTTTCTCTTTCAGTTGTGGCCAAAAAGTCTGCAGATGTACTCAGAGATCTGTTCAGTAGTAATTAGATTAACATGGTAATTGGACTGTAACTCCATTTGTTCATGCAAATGAAAACTAACCAATTTTTTCAACCTTTTGTTTGTTTGGGGTTTTTTTAGCAAAAACAAAAGTTTGTTTGGTATCACATTTAGCTGAGTCTTTTTTTCCCAGATGTCAGATTTTTCAATAGGTGAGATAGTTTTCTGAGACTTAAGTGTAATACCATTGTATATGAACATGGAAATTCGCTTAAAATGTTTAATTATTTTATAAGTCACTGGTTTTTGATGTTTGCTAAAAGCTGTAATAATCCTCAATATGAAGGTAGAACATGTATAAAATTAGCATTGTGGGATACCATATGAGGCAATATCCTTTTTCCTTTGAATTTTTCCATTTTAGTTATTACCTACCCACCCTGCAGGTGTATCTCACAGCCCACAGCTAACATTACCCTAATTCATTACGAGTTTCCAATTTTAGTTTTGTTGTCTTTTACTTATCTAAATCAGACATATTGCTTTCCCTATTCCCTTAGTTAATAGAATGTCCTCAGCATGACCGTCAAAGTCCTGTACCTTTTGACTGAAAGGTGATCTGATAAGTTTTAAAAAAAAAAGCAAATCACTTCCAGAATATCTGATTTACTGAGCTGAACTAACAATACTTCAATTCCTTTACAATATATGTTTGCTAGTATGTATCTTTTATTTATTTTCCATTTTATAATTTGCAAATATGTGTATAATATGTAGGAATGGATATTATTTAACAACATATAAAACGAGTTGTTAATGCACGAGGAAAGCCAAATATTACTTATTTGATATGTGAAAATTATTCCTTCTCTTTCTTTAAGGCAAGACTTGCAAAAAGAGGCCTGATGCTGTACTATTATTCATAAAGGGTTCCAGTAAAAAACGTAGTGCTGGAGGTATTGGATTAAACTACTACTTAAGGGAGCTATAATAAGAAAGAGAAAGAAGACAGGGACTTATGTTCCTTCACATGCTGGAAACCCTGAGCTATGCAGCTCTGGGGCTCTACAGTCAGAGCACAGCACAGGGTGGAAATCCTGTCCATGAAGGGATATTGTGGTCTTTGGACTTTTGATAGTATTTTCTTAGACATACACAAATATGACATAAAGGTAAGACTTGACATCATCCCCAGGTGCTAAGTGGGAGCATGTGCAGGCATGTTCTTCATGATTAGTCAAATAAGTTTATCCAAAGCCTGCTTGGGTCAGCTGCTATGTAGATCACTTAACTCCTCCATGTACAACGGTCTTCCAGGTATGAACACTATGTGTACCTCTCCTGTAAGTGTATTTTAGATTTTTAGCATTCCAAAAGAGATTCAACCCTAACAGTCCTTGTTAAATTTGTTGAAGTTCATTTTTTTGTCCCTACAGTGGTGTAACATATTTAATGCTAGGAATAAGAAATATATAATAAATTATGTAAGGAAGCCAAAATATGAGGGTTAATTTAATAGAACACAATTCAGAATGGCCTGACGGGGATTTTTTTTCCTTTCTGCATTTATGATTAGATATCAAGTGATAAAAAGTAAAAAAGATAGAGTGGATGGTCACCTGTTCAATTCTTAATCAGCAAGGTTAGATGTACATTACTGTGTTGTAATATTATATTTTTTGCCTAACTCTGCAGTTCAGGGGATTCTGATTTGAATTCTTCCTCAACATTGTTAGTGTCTAATTATCTGTAATCTTCTGTGAAGATAAATATTTGAGGTTTTTTTTCTATGGCATGCATATCTATCAACATGCACACATGCACACAAAACACATACACACACATATTTCAACTCCAGCAGAATGGAAAGGATTTTCAAATTTTGCATTGCCACCTTTGACTCAAAGGATAAAAAGGAAAGCCCACCTAACAAAAAAACCTTGAATGGCTGTACCTTTTTAGCTGTAGGAAGACTGAATGAAAGGTACCTGCTGTTTTTTCCACTTAGATTCATATTTTCATATGCATTGCTTGTAGAATTTACATACCTTCAAACTGAAAATACGAGATTCTTGCACATGCATTGCAAACAAAGACCTGAAGTTGTAAAAACAGCAGAAATTGCAGGGAGGACCACAGGATAGAATTTAGTTGATGGAGCTGAAGAGGTTCGTATGTTGCAGAAGAACATCATTTGTGCAAACCCATTCTGTGAGTGGAGAAACGGTCTGACTTCACGATACTGTGACACAGTTTGATTGCCAGCTTGGAGAACAGTATTGATAAAGTTTGTAAGATATTCATTTCCAGCACTGTTGAAAGAGAGGTGGACATTTAGTCTGAGGTCTGTGGTATCTGTGGTATAAACAAAGCTATAGCCTTGCTCTTTTGAAAAGGTCAGGTGCAACATTTCCTAAGATGCTGGGCAAACTTTCAGAGCAAGAAAGGGCAAAGAGGAAAGTATTCAGAGGGAACGTGAAATGCACAGCAGAAACCATATGTCAGCATGGCTGTGTCACCAGCTCGAAATAGGAGAAAGAGTCATAAACACAGAAGTCTGATGATGAACACTTTTGGTCTCAAGCAGAGGAAAATTAATAACCTCTAACGTCCAAAACAGAAGAATTGAATTCTTTTCAGAATTTAAACTTCATAATCCCTCTATCTTAGTGGTATAGGACCCCTGGCTAAGGATAAGTAAATAAACAAATAAGCACAAGATGCCCACCCCTCACCCCCATTTTCCTTGTTGTAGGAAGTTCATTAAGGACAAATAGGATGTGTGACTTTGCTATTTGCCAGGGATTTTTGTAATTTTTAAGTGCAGCAATGACTAGACATTTTCCTAACTCTCATCACTACTGATCACTCCCATCTCATGTATCTTGGACATACTTCAACTGGTACTAAATGAGTAGGAACTGTGAGGTTTAGCAGTCATTTAACTGCTATTTCTGTTAGCTGCAATTGAACCAGTGCTGTGGTTTAACCACAGCCAGCAACTAAGCCCCATGCAGCCACTTGCTCCCTCAGCTCTGGTGTGATGAGAAGAAAATCTGAAGAGTAAAACTGAGGAAACCTGGGGGTTGATATAAATACAGCTTAATAGGTAAAGCAAAAGCCATGTGTGCATGGAAAGAAAACCAGGAATTCATTCACCAGTTTTCATGGCTAGGCAGTTCAGCCACCCCCAGGACAGCTGGGATCCATCACATGTAATGGTGACTTGGGAAGACAGACACCATCACTCTGAACATTCCCCCATTCCTCCTTCTTTCCCCAGCTCTATATGCTGACCATGATTCCATATTGTATGGAATATGCATTTGGTCAGTTGGTTCTGTCCCCTTCCCACTTCACACTGGAGAGGTGCCTTGACATTGTGCCAAGTGCTGCACAGCAATAGCTAAAACATCCCTCTGTTATCAACACTGTTTCCAGCAGAAATCCAAACCATAGTCCCATACTAGGTACCAGGAAGAATATTAACTCTCTCCCAGTCAAAATCAGCACAGCCAACATCAGAGGAAATAGCCCTTCATGCCTTAAACAGTTAAACACACTTCTGTGTACTTTACCAGGGAGAAATTTAAACTGAGGTGAATACTTATGTGTGTGTAATATATGCATATTTACAGATAAATGTTTTATCTGCAATGAAACCCCTTAATCTCACTTGAACTTTAGTCACATTCCCTTCAGTTCTAGCAAGAACTACTGAAAACAAAACAACTCTGCAATTTCTGCATATTTTTTTCCTCAGTCACTAACTGGTTATAAGGTGTGAATATCTACTGTGCATTGTGTTTTTGCTTAGTTTATTTACTGATGAATCAGGTTTCCTGTTTAATTTTATGAAATTAGAGGGAACCAAATGATTTGTGTTAATAATAATGTAACTTCCATTTTTTAAAACTGATCAGTCTTGGCTAGTTAGGGTAGATTACTAGGATTGTTCAGTCACTGATTATAGAAAGGCACTGAGAGAGCAAGCACACTGAGTAAGAGAGGAATGCTCAAGCAGTGTCAGAAGGTGGCCAGGTGACAAATTTGTTTCTCAGATGTTGTTGCTGGCACTACACCACTGTGGATATCCTGCCCTGTGCAGGCTGTGGCACCATGTGCACTCTGCTGGGCACAGTGCAGAAATGATCAAGGGTTTATATTAATCAAAGGGGTTGAAAAAGAAAGGAAGGTGAAATCAGAGCTTAGAAAATCTGTATTACTCCATTTCACTGTCTGCTGAGAACACTGATTGCCTGAAGCCATACTCGGTTAGGTTAGCTGGGCCTTTTCAGCATGGCATGCTCCTGAAAAGCTGTCAGCAGAGCCCAGCTACAAGATACCTATGCCCATTATATTAAACTGTACAGTTTTATCCTTCCCCTCCACCCCCACTGAGAAGAAAAGAGAGCGAGGATGCTGGGACTACTTCACTCTACAGTGACCTCTAGAACTGCAAGCCTTTATAATAAAAATGTCATTCTAAAAGCTTGTACTTTGTATTGCTATACTAGGAAAACCTGGTGACAGCATTTACAATGTAGGATTTTCTTTTCAATGTTTTTAAGCGTATCAGAAACATGAAAAATTCAGTTTTATCCATATGCATTTTAAAATATGTTGGACAAGGCAAAATGCTTCATTGGATCTTTATTCAGAATGAAACAGAGCTGAATATTTTCCTGGTAATAAGTGAGGTTTATTTTTTGTTTTATTCATTATCTTTCAATTCAACCTGTTTTGTGGGTTTTTTGTTTGGTTTGGTTGTTTTTTGGTTTGGTTTTTTTTTTTTCTGTTTTGGGAATGCCTTGATAAGATTTTAAACAACTTTTTATTTCTCAATATTTTTTGAAAAGGGTAGGTGTCTGCAATAATCTTCCCATTTAAATAGTTCTGAAAAGGTTTTAGAAAGACAAAAACATTACATTTCAGTGTAAGGTCCAGGCCTACACATAACTCTGGGACTTACTTCATGACTATCTCACATCTCTTATGACTATTAATATTCAAAAAATCCATGAATACTGCCCATCAGAGTAGAAAAAACAATGCATTCAAATATATATTAGAGTAAGGAAGAAATTAAAGCACAAAACCCCAAAAACCCTTTTGATAAGCTTGATTCTTAAAGAAGACAAAATGTTAAAGGGAAAATTAATTATAATAATTGTCACATGCTGAAATTTCCTTCAATACAAACTGTGTTATTTACTGTATAAGGTCATCATTATTTCCATACTTCATGCAACATGAAATACAAGCTACATGATATTAATTTGCTTTTCAGGATGACTTGTTTTTTTTCTGTAAGGTACCCTAGATTTAGGAATTCACTATTCTTCTGTGACTGACTGATCTCATGACTTTGAGGTAGTAATTTAACATTCTTTATTTTCCCATAGTGAGTTGAAATGGGATATTAAGGAAAAGATAAAAGAAAAATCCAAATATTCTCCATAGGAAATAGCTTTATGTGAAACATAGTGGAGGAACATGCAGTTAAAGGTGGTTGGCAAGTTTTTATGCTATGATTTTGTTATTCTGTATTTTATAAAAGCTTCTGCCTCTTGAAGTGAAGGCCTTAAAAGTAAATACCAGTAAATACAAGTGAATGCAAGCCTTTCATGTATGCTAAATCCCTGCTATTTTAAATATATATTATTTCCTCATGAGCTGTATTTCATGCCAAACTAGTTTCAAACAATAAGTTGTATAAGGAACAAGCTGAGAGTAAAAATTGGTGCAAACCTTCATCAGGAAGAAAAAAGCTGATAGGGAACTAGGTATTTTGAAGTTCAAAAGTGGTCTCTTGGGTCTTGTTTGAATTTTGAAATATAGGTCAGCTACACAAAGGAGAGTTTGGAAGACTGAGAGTGAAGATATTTGGTTTCCAGTATGAACTTTTTAAAAAATAAATATTGCATCAGTGGAAGTTCATCAGCTGAATATAAGCTGGAAACCTCTGCTTGGAGCAGAATTCCCATGAAGAGTAAAACCACAAATTTCTTTTGGTCCTTTCAAATAAAATGCAATGACTTTTCAATGGGAAATACATTCTTCTTTCATAAGGGTATTTTTGAAATCCATCAGAGAAAGAACATTTTGGTGAGACTGATCTTGTTTATGTCATATGTCAAATGCATCTACAAGGAAAAAGAAAAAAGGGAGAAGAGAGAGAACAAAAGCAACTAGTGGTGTTTCAGTTTTTTTTGTTTGTTTTTGTTTTGTTTTGCTTTTTCCTTAAATTAGTTTCAAATGCCAATTAATATAAGGCTGGTAGATACTTCCAGCCAGGTGACAGTCCAAGAAACTAATGTCTCCTCTCTTTCCACAATGGGTTAGTCCATAACAGTCAAGGAGAGGGCTTACCCTGCTGCTGCTCTTCCTCACATGGCCCAAAGGGAATTCCCCCTTAGGATAATTAAAAATAATTCTATTTTAATTCTGTTCTCAGCCTCACTATAGAGCCTACAAGTGTGGGCCTGACTGATGGTCTCTGTAGCTCAGTGTCCTCACCATTCCATCATCAGAGTGAGAATCACATCTCTCTAATAGCTGACTTTTTTGCAGCCAATCAGGACACAACTTCTTTTCTTATTATTATTTCTTTTCTTATTAGTTTGCTTTAAAAATAAAATTATTTTTAAAAAATAAGAAAAGATAACTGTTCTGCTTGGGGTTTTTGAGGGAGTTGGTTTTTCTTTTTTTTTTTTCTTTTTTTTTTAGATGTCCTCTTTGCTTTTCAAAACTTACCATTCCTTTGTGTAGTTAGACTTGTATTCATACCTTGAGTCTTCATTTCCTGTTGAAATTAGCAGCTTATACTTATTTTCTATTCTTTTTATTTCTGTTCTCCATTTATGTAGGATTTAGTATGACATTTAAATGGAATATAGATACAAAGCCTGGCAGTGGAACAGTTTATAGTGTCAGAGGGAGTAAGGTTTAGGAATTCAAAAGGAAAAGTTGCATGTTTCCTCTCTGAACCTTGCATTCTTCTTTCAACATTCTAAGTATTATTTTGCCATTTGTCCTTCTCTATAGTTTAGAGTCCATTACCATTATAGAATTTGAATAGAGGGGAGAAAACATTGTTACAAATTAGCAAGGCAAGGAAGAGAACATTGAATGACAGGGATGAGTAGGAATTTCTCAAATAAATTTTTACATCAAAAAGGAGATATTAGTAATTCAAACACCTATTTTTTTATTTAACTTGCTACTCAAAAAACAATTTTTAAGTCCTAAAGTCATGAAAATGACAATTTTTCTTTTCCAGAATTGACAGAATTAAAAGTTAGTTTTACTCCAGATCACATCTAACTTGGTAGCATAGTTACTGCGTGCTTAAAAAAAGACAATGAAAAATATTTGTGTGAAATATTTTGAACGTAAGTAACATATAAACTACTTAATTAATTTTATGCATTATTTTTTGTTGCAGTTTGATATAGCTGATCTCATACTCTTTAATGACAGACAACTTTTTCAGCCCTCTTGGAAAGGGCACTACAAATGCCTGAGGGACAAAAGAAAAGTTAAGAAGAAAAAATAATAGGTGTGCTGGTTTAAAGGCGAACCAGCAGGGGAAATGAACTCACCACGAGAGAGATTATAAGTCAGAGCTAAAATTTAATAATAATATTACTAAAACAACACTGACACAAAAGGGAAATTGCTTTCAACTCACAAAAACCCCAGCAGTATAACCCAGTGTCCTGGGGCACAAACCCAAGGGGGTTTGTTTGCCCTTGTGCTGAGACCTCTGTGGTTCCCCCAAGTCCAGTGCAAAAGGAAATGAAAAACCTGTTGGTGCAGGCGAGGGCTGTGGTCTGGGTGAGAGCGGTGATCTCCTCCTGTCAAGGTCCTGCTGATCCTCTGGATCCAATGAGAAGTTTCTGAGGTCTTCTTACCCACCACTTATGTACCCTCAGGGAGCACCCAGTCCCTCCCCTTGGGCGGGGACTCACACAATGGGTGATTAACTCTGGGAGCCAGGGGGTATTGAACTGTTGATGGCCCATAGGCAGCTGCTCCCCCTCAGGCTCAGTGTGAAGGTGATAATGGCTCCCTGGGCAGCTGCTGCTAATGGCCCATTGTCCTTGGGAATGAATAGAGGGGGTAGAATACACAGCTTTGATCACCCCACACAGTGTCAACTGGTCCCTCCTGCTGAACTAGGACAATAAGTCAGGGTTTTATGAGCAATCTCTGTGAGGAAAAAACTATGAAATAAATAACATAATGAAATATTTGTTGTCTGCATAAACTTCTACATAACTTGAGAGTTTACAAACAAATATTTGAAAAACTGAATTTATCAGAAAAGCTGGAATTAAAGCCTGTATGTTAAAATTTTGTGTTTAAGCAAGTTTGTCATAATAAATCACGCAAAAGTAAGGTTCATGTATTCTGAGAATGTAATTTCTGGTATATTATGCCCTCATAAGCTTAAAAAAAGGGCAAGGTTTTATCTCATCAAGCAGCCTATGACCTCTCATTGAATGCTCACAATTCATTTGTTAGGAAACAAAAACCTGCCAGGAAAAAAACAGAGGACACATACAGTCAACTCACATTTGAGTAATACACATTCCCTAACCAATATATTTGCTTTTGATATGTTCTATTGTTACTTTGCCTGTGAAGACTGAAATACCTGTCTACTCTTCTGCAAAGCAGTGGTCTCAGAGAACAGACTCCTCTTCAGTGTTTCTATGGCAAGATCATAAAAGGGTTCAAAAATGCTTGCAAGTATTTGGAAAATACATTTTTTAAAGAAGAAAACTTTTATCTGTAACTATATTTGTATCATTTATAACTACAATATACATCAACCCCTGAAGTAAGCCTCCCTTAATTATGTGACAGTGACATTCTATAAATCTGAGCCATTCAGAGGCATTAAAAATGGCAAGTTAAAAGGGAGATTCACACTTTCAGGAAACTTGAGTTGAACTATTCAAAATCATACCAAGGAATGAAAATACTAATGTTCAAGAATCTCCTAGAAACAGAAGTGCCTAATTCCACAAATCACATTGCAACATTGCATTTTCTTAGGTCCACCTAAGTATTCTGTTTAGTGATTTTCTTGGTTAAAAAGGGAGGGTATTACGACTGTTTGATGTCACTCATGTAATCCAGTGCCTGCAGCGCTCTACAGAATTCCATGTCTCTAGCCATATGAAGAAATTGTATTACTTCATAAAGTTCCCCTTTAATCACTTTTACACTACATTTTGAATTAAAAACCTAAAAGTAGTGTACTTTTAATGATTACTTTTAAATGCTGTTTACACAATTGAAATTGCTCTATCATGTTGTGGGGTGATAGCCCTGGTAAGCCTTGATGGGTTGAAGGAAACGCTTCAGCCCCCTGGAGGGATGCTCCTAGCAGAGGCAAACTGATAAGTGGTGGGTGTTACCAAAGAATGGAATGTAGTTAAATTAGCATGGCCTTTCTTTGCCGCACCCTGGCCCTGCAGACTCAAGGAGCCCACTCCCCTCAGGCACCTGTATCACCTCCCAGAACATTTGACTATAGTCGCATGAAACCACCTGAGGGGAAAAAAAAGTATAAAAAGAAATGCAGTTTTAACTGCAGGAAGGAGGGGGGAAATGCTGTGTCTCTGTGAGGGTAACTGCTGGCAGCTTGTCCTGCTTCCTTTCACCTCTTGGAACAATGTAGGGGGTAAGAAAACCATATACTTTGTATACTTCACTTTTTTAACTCTACTTTCTTACAAAGCTTATTCTTTTATACATTCTATCTTACATCTTATGCTAACAGCTATGCTTATTTTTAGTCTCCTCCTTTACTAATTGTGTTTTGTTACCTTAATACTAATAACAGTAACTTCCTTTACACTTTGCTATTTTCAGTGTGCAGTTCCTTTTTCAACAAGTGTGTTGATAAGAAGCAGCTCTGTCCTTTCCTTTTGTTTTGTGTTACAGACAGAGTAGGGTGCAAGCTACTTTATTGCCCTATGTTTTTGAAAGAGTGTCTAGTTAAGTGTTTTGGGTGGTTGTATTTCTAATTAGTAGTTCTTTGTTGCTAGTTATTGTCCGTTGAGAAAATGGGATACACTTCTGTATTGAAACTTAAGTTTGGTGTGCTGGTCTCTGTAAAATGTGTTTTGTGCTGGCTTCTTTTGGAGTCTTTTATTATAAATTAAATACAATCTTGCAGCTGAACGTTATCACTGGCAAAGTGGAACCCACAATAAATATCATATACTTGTATTAATAAATGTTATTTCGAGATCAGTTTGGGGAAAGTTATTTTCTAGCTATTAAGTGTTGTCTCATATCAGAGGTTAGAAATCCTTCCAGCCTGTGTTCTGTCCAGAACTTTGACAGGCAGTGCTGGGTTCATACCTAAGGCTCTGATTTTTCTGGAAGCGGTTATTCAGCTGATAAGTTCTCCCTGGCTTAAGTGTGGCTGCGTACAAAAGGTCAGAAACCCTTCCAACCTGTGTACTGTCTGTAGTCAATAGGCAGTGTTGGGAAACAAGAATCTGATTGTCTGGAACCACTTATTGCTAATAATTTCTTATTAATACAGTTAAGACTAGAAATCTTTGCATTTCTGTCTCCCTCCTCCCTTTCACGTGACGCATGTCTTGCCTGTTTAGAAAACAAGAAGTTATTAATCTTCTAAAAACCAGAATAGGAAATATTAAGGCAAGCCAGAGGTTTATTTTGTAAGGCTTTATATATGGATTGGCATCTTTCCCCACTATTAGTATTGCTCAAGTACTTATGCTCTTGCACATTGTGAAAATGTCTTCATGGTCACACAGCTTCACTTTTTTCTTCTTCCCTGGGCATTAATTGTACCTCAGTTTAGGTAACAGAAATGTAGATCTCTGAGAACATGGAATGAGAGAAAACATTGCTCCTTCCCCTATGTTCTCTGGAAGTGGTACTGGGAACATGGAGAGGTTCAAAGGTTAGCAAGCTGCTAGTTGATGGAAGGTTCCTCATCTCTTGTTGCCTTCCTATTGAGAATCTAGGATGTGAGAAAGTGGTAAATTTTACACATACCAGAAGTAAGAATTCAACAGCCTCTGTTACAGATAGCTTGAACTAGTTGTTCTTTCTGGCTAGAAAAACTTATGAAGCAATGTGAAAAAATATACAGAAATACAAGGAAAAGGCAGTCTTGTTTGAAACTGGTAATAACATGTGTTATAGATGTGTTTCTTGAAGATGCAACCATACTCAATGATGGACTTTCTAGTGATGCCAAAGGGTTTTTGTTCTGATTTTCACATTTTGTAGATTTTAGGAACACAGTAGTTGTAGATTTTTAGAGGGTTAATATTTCTAACAGTTTAAGTTTAATGCCTTTCTATCACTACCCCTGTCCCAGAACAGGGAGCTCAAATTCCTTTAGTTAATTAATCTTGTTTAGACTCCTTTCCAAGGTAAAGAGCTGAAGGATATCAGAAGGCCTACAGAATGAAACATAAACACAGGTCAGAGTGACCCAAAAGCCAGAACTGGATGAACTCCAAGAGACCTTTGTGTGCCTGAGGAAGAGGAGCTGATGAAGACAGAGGGTCTTGACAACCCCAGACCCAATTCCAGGGGGTTGGACAGGGGTGGGACTGGGGCTGGACTGAGAAATGTGTAAAGCAATGATTGAAGGGATCTTATTATAAAAGCCATGGAAACAAGAACTAGGACACATGCATGTCATCTTGTATTCCTGTGGGCTGTAGGCCTGTGATATTAAAGAACATTTACTTTTTATCTTACCCTACACTAACGTGGCTCAAAGTCCTGTTTTTGGGGGGAAGGGTCATTCACGGCATCACTAGAGACAGAGTAGAACTTTTGATGCATTTGGAGCAAATGCATATAAGGGAGGTACTTGTGGCCTTTTTTGAAGCTGGCTACTATAGATACATGAATCTTACCATGAGGATTTACATTTTTCCTGATTATGGAGCACTGAACAGAATATGTGTTTGTCTGTATAAGACTGAAGCCCCAAAGGAAGTTTAAATACAGTAGGAGAAGAGTATTGTTTGAGTAGTTCATGTGGAGGTTGTGTAGGCCAAGCACAGTTGGGAACAAGACTGAATTTTTGGACTTTGACCTAAAATGCTCATGCACTATCTACTGGACTTATTCAACTGTACTTCAGACAGGAATTCAGATTTAGGAAAAGTAGAGGTCTTGTCCATAGAGTACTGCTGAAGAAATATTAGACAAAACTGAGAAATTTCACCTTGCTTTGCCATAACTTTTCATTTTAGAAAGAGAATGTGCATAAGGAATCACTGGATAGCCTCAAGTTCCTGGTAGTTTTTCAACTGAGTCAGAGTGTAATAAAAATATTGTTATTTTATTGCCATTACTGTTATATCATTGTACACTGTTTTAAGAGAGCTGAAGTGAAAGTTTGTCATTTTAGTTGTGTTTCAAACTCTACTATTTTTGTATTATCTCTTTGAAAATCTTCACCAAATGTAAATGGTTTAGGAATATATAATACATGGAAAGCAAAATATTTGAAAGGATCTGATCACTGCCATTGCATGCTACATTTTAAAATAGTTACTCAACATCTCTCTTGGACTGCAGGCCAAATATAGGTACTGACATTTCTCCAGCATTGCATTATGTTTGCTTGTCATTAGCATATATGAGCTGCCACAGAACTTTGTTGCTTGTCTGCCAATTTTGGCAACAGGGCTGCAGAGTAATCTTTATCTAAGAGCATCTTAAGGAAGAAAATTTCTCATTTGTCAAAATACTTCTTCTCTCACTTCCACTCTATCTGACAACTTGCAGCTGTAGACTTATAGTTGAGAACTCCTTTACAATTCCATGCACTTTCCCTCACTTTCTTTCTTTTGAGTAATGTACAAAAACTATTTTGGTGTAGACCATTTTTTGGTTGTCACAACACAAATTAGAGTGAGGTCTTTTAGGAGGATACTGATTTTTATAAGCACAGTTTACAAAATTTTACCTCATCTTTGGGACTCAAAATCTTCACCCCTATTCTTAACAAGTCAGAAAAGAAGAAATAATGTTTCTTAGATATGCAGTCCAAATCTTAAATAAAAACATCTGCCCTCACATAAGGAATTCCTCAAATAGGGATTTTTTTGTGGGTTGGGCTTTTTTTTTGGAGTGTCTGAATAAATCACACTTCCAGCCCTTTGTATGAAATATGAGGCTTATGAGTAGAAATGCATAGAAATTCTGACATCAAAGGGACAATCCTAGCTATCTATTATCCCATAAGCTTTACAGAATGGTTTCAATGGGATAAATCCCCTTGGTTTTCATATAGTAACAAAATTTATTGCAGATGATGGACCAAAAAGAAGCCATAGGAGCATCCTCTGTCATAGGAGTTTACCAATACTCTTGATCATCTGCTCTCATTTCCCTCCCTTGTATTTAGCTCTCTCCCACTGACCTATATCACTTCTCTCTTACTTATCTGCATCTTCTCTCTGAGGTTTTCCACCACTGTAGCAAAAAATGCATGCATTACAAGGAACTCCTTCATTCCAACTTTCAGCTGTATCTCATAAAATCTTCATATTCCCAGGCTGGTGTGCTTTGTAGGGTGATTTGCCTGGTTTGGGCTCACAGACTCCCTCAGCCTCCAGTCTGCTTATGGTACTCTAAACAGGGACACACAAAGAACCTATAAAGCTCCTGGTGTTGCATATTCTATTTGATTTTGCAGGATCTGTGTTTTCATTATTCAGTTGTCTTTTCTTTTCTCTCCAAGTTAATTAAAGTTAATTGATTAAAAGGTACTCTGCTACAGCAGCTACCCATCTGGACAAGCACCAACCTGCAGAATGATCAAATGTGCAAAGCATGTTTAATTTGTTATCTTATGTGAAAAGGCCAGGACTCCTTTTAAATTAGCTGTAACAAGGTGTATTTTCCAGAAGGAGCAGTTAAGATAGAGTGCAATATAACTAATCCTGGGTTCTACCCAGCAGATACACTTGAATCACTTAGATCACAGAATCACAGAACATGCTGAGTCGGAAGGGACCCACAAGCACAGCTGTATCTCTGTTTCCAGTGAGATAGCTTCAGGAATTCATCTTCTGTTAAAATGGTTTCTCTGGGTTGTATTATCACCACTACACCTTGCAGAGTCCCTGGTGAATAAGGAAATTGCACATTTAGGGGAAAAAAACCCTACTCCCTTTAATAATATTTTGGCTATCATTTTTCCAGTGAGGTAACAGGAGCTGGGTACTTCCACAAGTCAATGGTGGCACTTGGAATTATGTGTTTAAGAGCTCTAGTTTAAGTCCTATTTGCAGGTTACAGTCAAACACATTCCTCTTAAACAGAGAATTTTTAAAAACTGGGGCATTTTTTTTTCAGTTCATGAGGTTTGCAAATAAATATATGTAGAGTCCACTGCTCCACTGAGTCATTATGGAACATACACAATAGCAGTCATCCTTATATACTGTATAAGAAAATCTTAAGTGGGTTCAGCTAAAACTTTCAAAATGCTGAATTTATCAAAAGCATTAATTTGACTTAAAATATTTCCTTTTAATTTAATTTTCTGAGCCATTTTAATATTGTTCATTCTTCTCCTGTTTCAAAAGTTTGAATGTACAAATTTCAAATTATGTTTTGCCGAAACAAAAAAATATTTTCTTGCTGTTTGTTTGGTTTTGTTGGGGTTTATTTCATTGTTTCTTTGGTTGGTTGGCTGATTGGTTGGTTTTTTTGAACAATTGATTAAAGAAAAAAATCACAATATAACTTCTGGTCATTGAAATTTCTGTAGAAACAAAGATATGGTTTTCTTCAGAATATGGTAGGAAGATACACATCTTGTCAACTCTGTGATGTTCTTCCAGTATCTGCCAGAGGCAAAACCTGAGTTTGCTGGTTTTCTCTGAAACTGCACACTAATGCATTTTCTTTCTGTAGAATAATTAGTGTTTGTGCCCAGAGAGAGTTAGAAAATTATTTTCTGATGACGTATTTTCCTTATTTCCTCAGGAAATGGGATAGAGTATACAGTATATTTCTGTAGTTTATAGGAACAAGAAATTATGAAAATTGAGGGAAATTGTCAATTTATGAATTATTTTAATAAACTATAGATTCACTTACAGTTTCTTTCTTAAACCATAGATTTGTGCCTAAATATTTTCATGTACATTTAAAGGTGTATCATCATCACTTAACTTATTCAATAACTATATAATATCTATTAGATAGGCTGAGTTATTAAAAGATTAGTACTCTATTAAACACAGAGATTTCACTTTATTTTGTGATGATGTTATGATTTTGTGGTCAAAATTGTTTATTAATTTTTTTTTCTCATTTTATTTTAGAATTTCTCTAAAGCTTAAAAAGATTTCAGATTCAAAGGCATGTGTCACATTTGAGCAAGTAATTATTGGTACCTTTATTAGATAAGCTTATCACTGAAAAAAAAAATTGACCTCGTTTTTTGAGCACTGACCATTAACATTTAGAGGTTATTATTTTTCAAGGCCACTTTCTTTTATAGAAGTACTCAAGAACTAGTAGAATCTTACAAGTCAATGCAATTCTTCAGGCACAGAAAGCTAAAGGTCAGACCTCATCGTTAACATAAATAAATCTTCTGATATCTAAGCAAATGATAAGATAGATTTGCATACAGATTAAATTTAAAATGAATGCAGTTTATTTATTTAAAGGAAAGTGAAATCAATTAAAATACAATAAGAAAGGACATCACTGAAAGAAAGTGAAATCAATTAAAATACAATAAGAAAGGACATCACTGAAAAGAAAAAAAAATCAATATTTCTCCTATTAGAAGAACCTAATGTGAAAGTCATCATTTACGAGAAACAGCATATTAATTTGGTAGGAAAAAATCATTATCACTCACAAACACCACCACTACCACCACCGAAACCAAGCAGATCACATAATTAAAATAAATTATTTTTCCTTAAAGAATAATTAAAACATTTTTGCATAAAATATTTTGATAAAAATCATTAAACATTTGCTTAAACAATGTCTTTTTCAGTTTGTTGGAATTTTATCATTTCATATTTGGATAGACATAGTTACAATTTTATTTGTTAAGAGTGTAGTTTTATTCAGCTATATCTTCACCACAGACAACAGAAATGTACTTTCCCTGAAACAACTTTGTTGTTTGGTGGTTCATGGAACAAGAAACACAAGAGGGGTGGCTTCCTTGAAGGATGAAAGGTATGTGAAGGACTCATTTGGCCAAATTTAATCATCTAGAAATAAGATGCAGCCACTTGATGCTCACTATAGTCCATGGTAAAGAAGGTATCTCTAGAAGAAACCACATGCCACTCACAGACAGAAAGGTCTGCAGAATCTCTGACTGGTCCTCTCCACTTCTTTAATTGCAAATGAAAACTCAGACATGGATGGCATCCTTGAATGGGAGATGAACCTCACTCAGTGCCTCCGTGTACTTTCAAAGTAGGATGTAGAATCTGATGTGATACTCAGTTCTGCGAGCTGGTCCCACATAATTATGTGACATCAAACTCATATGGGAGGCTCCCAAGCAGTTGCTGTTCATACGGTACAAACCCATAAAGCATGGAAGGTGTGTGTGTGTGTGTGTGTGTGTGTGTGTGTGTGGCTCAGCTTCGCGAACGCAGATTTGGGCAGGGCTGTCCCCACGTGGGTGTGCCCTTCCAGCCTGCGCAGTGGATTTTAGGTGAGGCTCAGCGTGCGCAGAACTGGCCCCACCGTTTCAGTCCTGAGGTTCATCTGCCACGGCCGAGCGAGCTTGGACAGTGCCAGTGAAGTCCTCAGGACTAGAACCTACAGCACCCGGCATTTCCCAGGAGGTCTCCCATCCAAGTCCTAATCCAGGGCTGACCCTGCTGAGCTTCCGAGATCTGACGGGATTGGATGTCAGGGAGGCATTATTAATGAAAGAGCACTTTGCTGCATTTTCCAGCTCATGAAAGATGGAGATTGATCTTTTACCCATGGGATGCACCCACAGTGTTTGCATTTGCTGGTCAAGTTTTTGTGGGCAAAATGTTTACCAAATAACAGAATCTGTAGTATAAATTGTGTACTTTAAAGTAATTTTGTGCAACTACAAGGATTTTGAAATAAATGTGGTCTTTAAGAGACCATCTTTAATCAATCCCTTAGAAAACCACCAGAGTAACATACATACCTGTAAGGGAGAACAATGTGTGGAATATCTAGTATCAGTTGGAGAGTCACTGAATAACTTCTTGCTACAGTATCATTATTTTCTATTTAATATGTAAATGATGGTATAAACCAGTAATAAATATTTTATTAAGGTATACTACTTTCTTTAAAGGGTCTTTTTTACTGTAATTAAAATATAATAGTTATGAGGTCACAGACGAAGTCTGTCAACTAACATTCCACTATTTAATGAGTTAATCTTGCATAAGGGCTACTAGGGACCAATTCTTTAATGTAAACATTTAGCATTATGTCAGACATTCCATAATTTTTTTATGGTCTCCAATTGCCTGCTCTGAAGGTCAGGTACTCCTTCTACAGTCCATGCCTACCAAAAACCTCAGCAAACTGAAACAGCATCAGATATGTGTATTTTGTGTGTGAGCAGCTGAAGCCCATCCTTCAGATTCCACCTTGTGTCTTGTGATAACAAGATATACACACGACTGTGTAACAAACTTATTGCTTTAGAAAAATCTACTGGCTACCTACCATAAGACAACAAGCTGCAGGTGCATAATGATCTTTGGTATCTTGCTTTTTAGGGAGACCTGAAATTATAATGCCAAGATAATTATTCTTTTCTTTCAAAAGTGAGTAGTAGTTTTGATCACTCATTAAACAGTGAATGCAAGACAAAAGAAAAGCTACATTTTACATCAGTAGATTTTAAAATACTAGATCTTTTAAAAAGGATTTTAGACTGAGTAATAAAAAATTAAGTCTTTAATTCAAAGACTAGTTACTTTAGGGCTAATTTTAAAGGCATATACATTCACTACAATGAAGTGAATAGGTGTATTTTTTAGAGGAACTGAAATAGCGTGAGTAAATAATTCCCATTAGATCTTATTAATAGGACATTTTGGATAACAGCCCACTATCTAACTGTGTTTGTAGTCATCTAAGTCAGTGGATATATATGACCTTTAGATCTCAGGAATCTTCCTGACTTATTTTAAATTACCATCATACCAGATGGGTGCATAATGCACTTCTATTTTCCTTTTATTTTGGTGAGTTTTTCTCAAAAAGTTTTAAAAGCATGAGTATCAATTTTATGAGTGAGAAAATCATGTGCAAATAATTATGTGGTACAGAGAGTACACATCCTTAAAATCATACTGAATTTGCTACTGGTAGTGGATATGGAATTGAAAAAAATTACAAATACAGAATGACAGAAATGGAAATAAATGTAACTACTGGTAAAAACAAGATATTTCTTTCATGCAATCCAAACATAGCAGCTCACTCCTGATGCCATGCTCTACTACAGACTGGTTGTCATATAATAACATGGATCATGATCTGAACACCTTTCTTTGGCAAATTATAGGATCACTGAGGAGAGAAGAGACTACAGAAGTTTCTAACTCAACCTTTGCTCATCCTGGATCTTCAAACAATGAAAAAACTGAATTCATGCCAGGTCACTCAGGGCTTTGTTGTGTCAGGTCTTGAAAACCTCTAAGAATGTATACTCCACATTCACTCTGGACAACCTGATTCATTGCTTAATTATCTTCACATGGACATCTTTAAACTTAAATTCCATTTAAATGTTCCCTATTTCAGTTTTTCACATTTAAGTGTGATGTAAAATAATAAGACTTCATTTTTTTGGTGGATTTATTAATAGCATTTGAAAAATTAGGTTTTTTTTTCTACTCTCAGTGCATCATCTCTTAAGTACAATGCCTGTGTTCTCCCATATTAGAATTACAGGAAAATGAGGAATGAATGTATTTTACTGATCATGTTAAGCACTGGACTTTTTCAACATCTACTACCCACAAAAAAAAATAAATTACCCAACACAAACATGTGATAGAAAATGAGCTTTTCCTGAGATTTCTGTGTATGAAAAAAAAAAAAGGTGGTGTGCTTTTGTCATCTATTATATCTTTTCCATCAGAAGGAGACTTTAATCACTGTGTTGTTAAATCTACTGACTTTCCATCTACTCGTCAGAAAGGTGTCTGGTATGATTTATTCTCCAATGAACATGGATGACATTTTGTCTACTAAAGTGGAGAATTCACTGTCAAGGGCTTTATAATTCAAATGAAAAAGTACTCAAGGCACCATGATAACAATTTTGATAGAAGAATGTCATCAGGATCTACATGTGTTTGAAAAGTCTATGTAGTGTGAATGTAAGAAGAATACTATTGCTCCTGTCTCACTTTGGAAAGTTGTTGGATTCTACTTATATGAAGTGGTTTTCTTCCTTCTACAAAACTAAATTATGTAGAAGGACATTAATCTAGAAATCATACATGATATAACAGGGATGACATCAGAGAAAGGTGCAGCTTTTATGAAGGAAAGACTCAAGTTTAGAAGGAGAATTTCCTGGGTGTACAGTAACTGGAGAATAATGTAATTTCATTTGCAGAGTTATTCCTTGCCATGCTTAGGAGGATCCACTGCCTATATTGTTAAGCTTGATCCTGGCAATATGTATTGATGTGAAGTACAGTGTAGATGAAATTCTGTGGTAGAGTTGTTAAATATTGCAGAGTTACAATTCCTGGTGTGCAATGTATAAAAGAATAATGAGTTTACATTTTGCTCTGTAGTACTTATGACATCTACTAAAATAAAAATTAAAAAAAAAATAAACCAAAATCAATGAAGAGCCTGGGCCGCATACCCTATGTAAGTGTTATGGGTTCACCTAGGTGGGCCTAGATTTGGGCTCTGAAGTTTGGACTAGGCCAAAGCTGTCAGCTGACTTGAGCTGGGCTGAGCTAACAGCTGACCTCTTCTAGCCAGTAACTTTGTATTCCATACCACATTATGACATCATCTCCAGGGCAGTAGGAACCAGTGTGGGAGTGGTTAAGGCAGTCGCTTCTCAGCCCTCCTCTTGGGAGGACTCACGATGCTGTCCCAGGGGGGATGGAGAGGACCAGGCCCACCACTGGCTCACAGGGTACCTCAGGAAAGTAAAATGTGTTGTTCTGGGTCTCTCCTTTCTGCTTGGGTTTGTCTCCCTGGGGAATAAGCTTCTTCTTAAGTAATGTGTAGTTAGGACAGTAGAATTTGTGTGTTCCTTAAGAAGTTGAGGTGGGGAACTTGTTCTTACAGACTTGTGTGAGTGTATATTTGTACTCTCTTCTAATTGTCTCTTTCTCTCTGTGAAAAATATATGTAGATTTAGTATAAATGCAGTTTGAAGTGTTTTTTTTCTTTCCCCTCTCTTTTCCTCCCTTTCCCTGGTGTTAGGAGGGAGGCTTTTCTCTCTGTGCTTGGGGGGGTTGGCAGTTGCTTATCTCAAACCAAGACAGTAAGGATATAATTATGATTTCCCTAATACTTAGGGAAAGATGCAATAACAACAATCCTCAAAATCTTACACACCTTCGTAGTGCATTATGGTCTAAAATAGACCATCAGATAGACATGGAAATATGCAGCTAAGCAACTACTTGGCTGAGCACCAAGAGAGTTTTGTTCAGAGAAACAGAAGCAGTGCCAAGATATCCCCAATTTAGTCTTTGACACATTGTCATCTCAGCATTCTCCACAGTATGAGCTGTTATGTGCTGCCTTCAGCATAGGAATGGTTAACTTGGGGCATGGCTACACATATCCTTACAATCTCTGCTTTTCAAACTCTTACAAGAAAAGATGGGAAAACAGGGTTAATTTTTAGATCCGCACATAATTATGTGTGTATGTAGACATATATAAGCTACATCCAATAAAAATTACCATAAAAAAGTCATGATTAAATAATTGTATCATCATACTTGAACAAAAGGAGAAATAAGAATATTTCACAGTGAATTGGTTTGGAAGCACTTGGTTCTCCATCTACTCACAGTATGATTTGATTCAAACAGCAATAAAATTATTTTCTTAACCATTTAACTGTTCTTCATGCACTAGCAGAGACCGGGTTGTAAATTCTGTTTCAACACTTGCTGGTGCAGAGTGGAATGGTGAATAGCTCATGTTGGGAGGGAAATGAGTATTTGTGTCTGATGCTTGTAATCTGAGGCCAAAAGCTAAGGGCAGAACTTTCACCACTCACATTTTTAGAACAAACAAATACTTTCTGAATGTAATAATAAAAGAAGAAAGGCAATACCTAACTCAAAGTAATATTTTTGAGTCAGCTTAACCTGTAAGGAGATAAACAGCAAACACAAATTTAACTTTTAAATCATAATGATAATCAGATTTTAAAACACTGAACATAAATAAACCAGTGGGGTGAGCATGTGAGGTGACATTGAGTTTTAAAGAATATCATCAGGACAAAATCATGTCTATAAAGTGGAAAAAAGAATAAAATTATTTTTCTGCTAACAACTCATAATCTTAATTTAATATTTCTCTATGGTTAAGGAATATTGTGTATTTGCATCTTTCGGTTGTTTGAAATTAGTTCTGTGCATTTGATAAAAAATGTGTCACTCATCCTTTCCAGTGCTAGACTGGGTGGCATTTGTTGCTCCTTCTGTCTTCTCTGTTACCTGATAATTCAGCAACAACAGGAGAGCTGACATGTGAGAAGGAGGTAAAATGCAAACCGAGGAAGCAGAGTCATGGAAAAACAGCATAAAAAGACAAATACAGGGGATAGAAACTGAGGGAGGAATACAAGCCACTAAGTGTACAATTCAAAGGGCATAGAGTATATAAGAAGAGATAGACTGTAAGTGTTGAAAGGTAGCAAAGATGGAAGGTGAAAGAAGCACTTTTTTGTTTGGTTGGTTTGTTTGGCTGGACAGTCTTCTTTCTTTCTTCTCCTTCACCTCTAAAACTGCTGAGCATTCATGTGAATAACAGTGCTATAGCACTTCCAAAAATAATGGGGGTTTACCTTCTTCGCAGAGTATTTGTTAAAGGATGGAAAGTTGTGCTGAGATATTGGTATAAATCTTTTAAAGGTGGGAATCTGAAATGAAATAAAATACAATCCATTTTTAGGTGATTATTATATCTAACAATGCCAGAACTCTTAAGTACAAATACAACTGTTGTATACACAATATGACTCTTTCAGGATGTGCCAGGCAGAAATGCTCTGTCCTGGGAGTCAGGGAATTCTACAGAGAATCCTGCACAAAGAAGGAAACATTTTTGGAGTACTTAGTCCTAAATCTGAAAATAAAGACAAAGTGAATCTGCTGTCCTCTTTTGCTTCCTTACTTCCCTGTCCCAGCTGCAGGTTGAGGTCCCTCATGGGATTGTGGCAGATTTGCCCCCACAGTTTGACCATATTGGCACTCAAGTAGTGAAGGTGGGGGAAGGAGAAACTCCTGGTACTCCTCAGCCCCAAAAGCTCTTATGCAAAGTGGGTAATGCATTAGTGGGTACTGGTGATTGATATTTCATTTGGTTTGTGTTTTGTGCAGAATTTAACTGATATCTCCAGCATCATTCAAGGCTGACTATGAAACATGTAGACTTTTTGTTGTATTTCTAGTTGTACTTTTCTTCAGCAAATTAGATTTATATATTCTGGTATTAGGTGGAATATATATTGTAGTCCATTTTTGCATGGACTTAAAATCCCCTCAATTAATGTTAAAAAATGAAATATTTTCTTCTAAACATAGCCTCTGTTTGTTTAGGGTATTTTTGTTACATTGAGTAGAGGTTTCTGAACATGCCTGAATCATATACTCAGTGAAACAGTAATATCTGTCTCCAAAGTTCTAGAAGACTTAGGATTGTGTGAAGTCAACACATTTCCTGTCTTTGCTAGACTGATAACAACATGAAGAGCTAATGAGGTAAGAAAAAGCATTTTTCAATTTTCAGAAGATACAAAGTCTTTACAGCAAAAAGGCAGCCAGGAAAACTTAATAGGAAAAAAAAGTCTGACTTCCCTTTGCAATAGTAAATTGGGGGGGGGGGGGGGGGGGATGATGGAATATTTGGTTATTTTACATTAAAATATCATGACCTTGGGTCTATCGAATTTATCTATAACTGCTTGACTATCACAAGTCTCTGAACCAGAGTGAAGCACTTGTTAATGAAAAGAAATAACATTTCCCCCAAAAAAGGTCTTTAAACCCCAGAAAGATTTAGAGTATTTGCAATAAATACCTCTGAAATACAATGTAATCTGTTTATATGCCATTTAAAATATAAGGTGGTGAAAAAAATAGGTATCTCAGAGATGATAGTTTTTCTTCCTATAATATTTGTAAGGTATTAGAGAAAATTTGTGTATTAACATAAATATATAAATGTTAATATATTGTATCAGCATTAAAATTCTCACCTATCACTCCATCAAAGGCTGGATTATTTGTGTTTGCTTTAGTATAGTTAGAGTTAGTCAACATAAATAGATGTGGCAAAGTTCACTTATCTCAGTTAAGATGATTGGAAGAAAGGTATTTTAGATGTGGCTCTGTTATTCTGGGGATAATTTAAGTAACTCTTCTGAATATTTGTTTAAAAGTTGTTTATCTTCCTCTTAAGATAGTTTATAGAATTCTAATGATTTATTAATGTCTAGAAATAAATGCATCCTTTTGTATAATAAACCAGTCAGCAGCCTGGAACTTGCTTCTGCTTCCACTGGACCTTTTTAAAGCCATTATTCAAAATTCTGTAGGTACTTCCAGAAGGTCAAGTAATCTGCTTTTCTAAACAGTTATCATCTGATAATCATTACCTGTAATTAACTCACTATTGTGTATATGATCTGTCATGTGACTGGAGAGGAGAGTGAAGCCCACTCTGCCTCCTGTGCCCCAGGGAGCAGCGATGCCCATTCCCAGCAGGCTGACAGAGATGCAGAAAGTGAAGGACAGACAAACCAGAGCTGCCCTCCCCCTTTTTTCTCTTTTCTTTTCTTTTCTTTTCTTTTCTTTTCTTTTCTTTTCTTTTCTTTTCTTTTCTTTTCTTTTCTTTTCTTTTCTTTTCTTTTCTTTTCTTTTCTTTTCTTTTCTTTTCTTTTCTTTTTTTCTTTTCTTTTTCCTTTTCTTTTCTTTTCTTTTCTTTTTCCTTTTCTTTTCTTTTCTTTTCTTTTTTCTTTTCTTTTCTTTTCTTTTCTTTTCTTTTCTTTTCTTTTCTTTTCTTTTCTTTTCTTTTCTTTTCTTTTCTTTTCTTTTCTTTTCTTTTCTTTTCTTTTCTTTTTCCTTTTCTTTTCTTTTTCCTTTCCTTTCCTTTCCTTTCCTTTCCTTTCCTTTCCTTTCCTTTCCTTTCCTTTCCTTTCCTTTCCTTTCCTTTCCTTTCCTTTCCTTTCCTTTCCTTTCCTTTCCTTTCCTTTCCTTTCTTTTTTCTTTTTCCTTTCCTTTCCTTTCTTTTTTTTTCTTTTTCTTTTTCCTTTCCTTTCTTTTTTTTTTCTTTTTCCTTTCCTTTCCTTTCCTTTCTTTTTTTTTTCTTTTTCCTTTCCTTTCCTTTCCTTTCTTTTTTTTTTCTTTTTCTTTTTCCTTTCCTTTCCTTTCTTTTTTTTTTCTTTTTCTTTTTCCTTTCCTTTCCTTTCCTTTCTTTTTTTTTTCTTTTTCTTTTTCCTTTCCTTTCCTTTCCTTTCTTTTTTTTTCTTTTTCTTTTTCCTTTCCTTTCCTTTCCTTTCTTTTTTTTTCTTTTTCTTTTTCCTTTCCTTTCCTTTCCTTTCCTTTCTTTTTTTTCTTTTTCCTTTCCTTTCCTTTCTTTTTTTTTCTTTTTCTTTTTCCTTTCCTTTCCTTTCCTTTCTTTTTTTTTTCTTTTTCTTTTTCCTTTCCTTTCCTTTCCTTTCTTTTTTTTTCTTTTTCTTTTTCCTTTCCTTTCCTTTCCTTTCTTTTTTTTTTCTTTTTCTTTTTCCTTTCCTTTCCTTTCCTTTCTTTTTTTTTCTTTTTCTTTTTCCTTTCCTTTCTTTTTTTTTCTTTTTCTTATTCTTTTTCTTTTTTTTCTCTCTTTTCCCTTTTTCTTTCGGGGAGGGGGGAATGAGAAAATAGGATTTTATGTCCTTTTCTATTTGTTGAAGGTGAGTGTTTAAATTAAGCAATACCTGACCAAAATGCAAATAATAGTAGCCTCTTTCCAAAATGCAAATCCTATCCTGCTCTTTGAGTGTATTTGTTTCAGATAGAAAAACTAAAAACTTGCAGATTGAATTATGAAAACAGGCCTTGTAAATCTTTGATGTGAGTTTCCCATACTCATTTCCCAGAAATCATTTTGCATAAGTATATCCTTAAGTGATTATTTCTTATTTGCTACATTTCTGAGAGTTTTTATTCTATTTCCTGAAGTTTCTTTGTTCATGCTAAGCTACCAACCTCTTGCACATATTCCTTCATCTATCTCTAATGATAATAATAACAGTAAAAAAAGTGGTATAGTGACTACTGAGGTTTAAAGTGCTGAACTGCCACATGGCAGTCTACCAATCACTTTCAAACAGACAGTAGACATGAATGTATTCACCATGACCCTCATTCTGAGCCATAAATTGAATTTTAGAAAGGAAAATTGTAATTTAAATGCTTAAATTATGTTAGAATTGGGAAATCAAATAAGTGGTGTTTAATCTTTTCCTTCGTGACACACTAATCAGTGACTGTTATTAGATACTTAACAGCAAATACTTACAAGTATTAAATATCAAAAATTCTTATGCTGGAAACTCCTGCACTGATAGAATTGAGGTGGTTCAAACATAACCTTCACATTCACATTTCATCAGTACATTTCTCTGCTTAATAGTGCTTTTCCTCCTACTGTTAGCTTTGTGATGATGGAAAACACATTCTGGTTTTGTGTCAGTACTAGAAATAGGACTTTCAATCATAAAGTCTTTTGCCACTCTACCTCTTTGCCATGAAAGTGATTGAACAAAAAATTCAGTCTGTCAAGCAACAGTCAACAGCTATTCTGGCTGCTGATTTTGTGCTGATCAAGGCTTCTAGAGTGAAAGCTTGTATTGTCCTGGGAATGCTGATGACCTCAACTGCCCAGCAAAAGTTAAAGATGAGTAAAGCTAAAATTCGTTATATGATGACGTTTATTAGAGTCTAAATCATGAGGGATATGGAGTACAACATTTAAAATTAAAGTATATATGCTACCTTCTGTATGGGTAAGAGAAAAGGAAGGGATTACAGTTTCTTGACCCTTTACTTATATGACCATCAGTAAATACATTATATTGGATTTTTCTACATGATTTTTTTTTAATACATGATGCTATGGTATTGGAAATGCTGTTGGTATAAGTTAGTTCAGAATGAAATGACTACCTTATTACCAGCATCAAATATAAGCTATTTGCTTCTAAGTGGAAAATGAGGCTTTCAACTGGAGAAAATCTTACAAAATTCTATCAGGAAGCAAAGTTCTGGCATTATCAAACCTGCCGCTGCTGAAATTCTTACCTTTTTCTTCTGCATTGCATTGCAATGTAAAGCCTCTGAATTGGTGAAGCAACAAACAAGCACTTAAAGTAAATCTTTAGAAATGGAAAATATTTTTTCTCTCATTGCTTTTAGAATTTTTCCCTAGCGAGCATAAACTAACTCAAAAAACTATGGTGACTGACCATAACATCTAGTCTAGGATGTCCACTGTGAGACCATGTCCACTCTAGGCCTGATATCTTAAAGAAAAGGAACTTGAATGATTTGAAAGGAGTTTCTACAGACCCATTTACAATATGCAGCTTGACCAGCTCAGGGCTAAGTTGGAGCTGGTAAATAAAATTGGAAAGCTACAGGACACCTGGCAAAGAAACAATGGTCATTTCTTCTGCTGCAGCCAGCACTTAGATGTCATGTTGGGTTGTCAGGGTTGAGGAGAAAACATAAGTCAATCTTTACTGAGGATAAAATCATTTTCCTTGAAAAATGATCTTTAGCTAAATTAAAAATAGGAACAGGCAATTCAGGTAACTAAGCAGATGGACTTCTTAAACTTATGTTTTTAAGTAAACAAAAGAAAATCAGCATAAAGAAACCATTCTATAAATATAACCATTTTGAAAAAAACAAACTTTTTTAGGATGGCTGTGGGTTGTCTTCTTTCCTTGGTATTTGTTTTGTGCCTCCCTGCCATCCGATCCCGTCAGATCTCGGAAGCTCAGCAGGGTCAGCCCCGGATTAGTACTTGGATGGGAGACCTCCTGGGAAATGCCGGCTGCTGTAGGTTCTAGTCCTGAGGACTTCACTGGCACTGTCCAAGCTCGCTCGGCCGTGGCAGATGAACCTCAGGACTGAAACGGTGGGGCCAGTTCTGCGCACGCTGAGCCTCACCTAAAATCCACTGCGCAGGCTGGAAGGGCACACCCACGTGGGGACAGCCCTGCCCAAACCTTCGTTCGCGAAGTTTGGCCATACATATACATTTATTTTGTGGGTTTGTTTGTTGTTTACTTTTGGCAATGTTTTAAGTACATGTCTACAGGGAAAAGCACTCCCTGGAAAAAAAATCTTCGTATGTTCTTTTATATTCTCAGTAAGAGCAGGGGAAGTAACTTTTTATAATTTTACCCAATTTTATGAAGAAGGAATTTTTACACTGAGGTGTAGACCCAGCCTGACTGGGTTTTATCAGCTGGCTGGTTTTGTTCCTAGAGCAGGATGGTCCTGATAAGGGTGGTAGAACATAACTGAACTCAGATTGTCAGGTATCATTATCATTTAACAGTGACTAAGACAAGTATATTTCTATTTTTTTGTAAATGAAACAAACAGCATTACCCTGCATACAGAGCGTTCTCTAGAGACTCTCTAAAGATCAACATTTCACTGCCCATAATGAAAGTTTTGTATTGATGGCTTTTTAAATAGGTATTGCTGCTTCTTCAGAGTGTTCAAACAGTAAGCAACAGTATGTCTGGGATTGCCATTAGTAGGATAAAGAGTGCATTGAAGTCACATCATCAACACTACCTCCAGAGCAATGCATCAGGCAACATTTTAAGTTCCACAGCCCTTTTAATACTTGCAACAGAGAAACTGCAAGAAAAAAATGATATATTTGTATTATCTGATTAAATCTATGTGTTTTTCGTATTAAAAAAATAGGTTATTATTCCAAGATAACAATATAAAAAGCTGGGGGCCTCCTACCTGAGAGAGGAAAGTTTTCAATAAACTTTTTAGGTTTTCCTGAAATCCAGAGTCAGTAGAATAAATATATTTTCTTTCATTCTAGCTGCATTAAAATACCTTGAGACATATAATTTTATGTGTATATTTTTAAATATTGGCCTAGAGTATCAATTGCAGACATGACTATATAATAAAAAAGGAAAGTCAGAAGCCATGTTGTTAGAATTTAGGACAAATTCTGTTGCAGGAAGCTGGAAGACATTCATGGTTGTTATCGTGGTGCAGTAATATTTTGCCAGAAGGGAAAATGCTTTGCCTCAAATCACTGTCAACTTTTGCAACTGAATCCAAAACTTTCTTATGACTGAAGGTTTTGGTTTTTTTAGTTATTTTCCCGAACTTGGAAATCAGAAGTCAGTATAATAAGGATTCGAATCGCTCATTAAATTTTGGAAATACAATCTAAACCAACACCACCCACTATCATGAAACTACCCAAGAGTTCCTAATGATATGAAAATAACCATTGAGCCAAGCAGAAAAGTACTAACAGTAATTGTATTTCTATAAATTGTATCATACTGCAGTGTAGGTAAAGTTGTGTGTGCATATACCATATATGTAAATATATGTGATATATGTATATATATACACATATATATATGGAACATATGCATTATTAAATGTATAGTAACATTTGAAAATGAGTCATTCCTTAAAGATGGAATGAAATACAGTCGCTTAAGAAAACAAGAAAGAAAAAAAAAAATCAAGGATGATGGTAAGTGTAGAGGAGAAGATTCAGGAAGCAACCCTGGAAACAGAGATTGGGAAGTGGCATTGTCATAGTTTAAATTTGCTATTGTGTTTTGTGAAATTAGCCATACTAAGTCAGAAAACAATTACATCTAGTTCAGGACCTTAATTTTGATCTCAGACTGTGGCAGACAGGAAAAAAGTAAGGGGCAACCATATTATTATATTTTTCAGGTTTATTCACACAATCCATTAGTCAGCGGTCTTGAATCATTCTTCAGAGGGTTTTTATTTTCTCCCATGAATTAGAAGAAATGTTTTGAGCCTATGCAAACTGAAGCAATCATTTATCTACAGAGTCCAAGTACAAGCAAAGTGATACCATATCTTCTTTTTTGAACTTCTAGCCTGATGATGTCAGTCCTTTGATTCTATTTTTGATTTATGACAGAAAATAAACACTAATTCTTTATTCACCTTCTTTCTGGCACTTGTAATTTTACAGAATTCTATTGCATGCCTTAGAAGTGTCTACATATCTTTGAGAATCCTTGCTGCCCTTCTTTGTTTCTTCTCAAGTCTTATCCTTCTGGGGATATGAGGACATAAGTATTTTATACTCTCTGCCTTTCCATATCATTCTTATAGATTTCAATTTTATTTTTCACTCTTTAGTCTTTTTACTCTTTGCCCCTTTGGATAGCATTTGCATGGGACTCTTCATTATAATTGCAAATTTTTGACTAACTAATAAGGGTAACAAGTGGTAGTTGCTGACTACCAGTACCTTTTCACTGTTTTCGTGAAAAAAAAAATCAGGATTGTTTTCTTCACTATACATAATTCTTATATTTTCAGTATTGGTTTTTCCATTGTAGTATCAAGCACTACCATATCATTCTTCTTCACATTTTGACACTTTTTTCAACATTCTGCTCATTCACTAAATAATTATTCTTGTTCATTTAAGGTTGGAATATGGAAAAATGAACAGATGCATTTCCATTCAGTGTTCTAAATCTTGACATAGACAAATTTGTAACATGGTGAGTAATGCAACATATTGTTTCTTATACCAACTAATAGAAAACAATTTTCTACAAAATATCAATAATAATACAAAATATTATTCCTCACTACCATTGGCTACCATCAGAGGTATAAAATTGTATAGTAAAACAGGATAATAAGCAATTCTCCTTATTGTAAGGGAAGAGAAAGCAGACAAGACCAGACTAGAAGGCCATCTGTTTAGTATTTTCTCTTTGGTGCTGTTGAAGATAATATGTTCAAGAGAGTACTGAGCAGATATATTTGCAACAATCCATTTGTAGAGTGTATTTGTTTTTATATTTATCAGACTACAGCTTAAAACAAGAAACTTCAGTCCTTCATCCTTCAGGTAATTCCCATCGCTCTTCAGGAGTCAAGGCAATCTTTCATTTACAGAGCACAAAACTGTGTTTTAAGGAGGCAGATCCCTCCATCATTTTCCACCATGAGTATGTTGCATCTTCCTCTGATGTATGTAGTCCAGGCCAGTGTTAAAGACAGAGTGGTGACCTAATCACAGATCTGCTCCAGCAGAGCAGATCCTGTGAGATAACAGATCACCCAGTGTAAGTACAGCGTTTTCTGTCAATAGTACATAATTCCATTTGAAAACACATAATAATGCACATCAAAAAAGCCAATTGCCTGAACTTGTAGGTCATTTTATATCTTGTACTATTATATATATGCTAGTATGAAACTCAGTATATACAATACTGGATTTTACACCCTTGATGCAATCTTCATGAGTATTCTTTTTTTTTCTTTAATGTAAGTCAAGGTTATAATTTTCTCACAAAGCTTTTTTATGATCTAAATATTTAATTTTTTCTTTATTTTTGTCTTTGTGGAACAGAGAAGACAAATGCAGATTGGAGTTGCAGATTGCTGTCACTCTTTCTTTAATTTGAAAGTGTTGATCTGTTAAGTGAAATTGATAATTCTTTGTCTATGAACAACTTTCAAAAACATATAGAAATTGGGACTGTTTGATTTCCTGCCCCATCTTGAGTAAATCTCTGTTCTGTGTTTGGTAAATCATTAAGTTCCTGCTTGCTGGCTGAAAAATGGGACAATTATATCTTTGTAAGCAGCAGAGATGGTTTATAAACCACTAATCATAGTAGTGATCATCTGATTAAATATCTGAGACCAGTGATCATCCTAATCCAGCAGTTTTCTCAGTCAAAATCCTCAACTGTCCCTTATTTAAACTCCTTCATAGCAGAGACATTGATTCACCAGATAAATCAAATCTATTTTGATAGCTTTCATGTATTTGGGGCTGTACTGTGAGTCAGATTTAAAGCATTTGAAGTGTTCTTGACTCATCTGTGGACTTTTAAAATTGTTTTAGACTTTTCATTCTCTTATGGAGTTAAGATCATTATGTCATTTCATATGTCTAGAAGCCACATATCAAGATACTCTTTCAGAAAATCCTTTAGTTTTGTCTCACTAGGGGATGACTTGTGAATTGGCTAGCAAACATTTTTTCCAAGATACTGTAGTTTGGAATTCAAGCCATAGAGAGAGAATTTACTATTTTCCATGGAATGGATGTCAATTATGGGAGCTTGAGAGAGGATTTTTTATTATTTTACTTTTTTTTCTACATAATATGACCACATTTCAAAGAGAGACATTGACAATTTTTGTAGGAGGAAAAGATGGTTCATGCAGGAACCATTGCTTTGAAATTTCCAGTATGACCAATAAAGAAAAGAGAATATCATGCAAGATACAATCCCAGCTTTAAAAGGCAACATGTCAATGTTCAAAACAGCATGAGACACTGAGGGTTATATTTTTAAGGGTTATTACTTTTTATTCCTTTTCAAAATTCATTCAGTCCTGTCAGTTCAGTTTCTCTTACTCTAAAAATAAATATAGCACATAACTTCCAAACCTGAATACTTTCCATCTGTCTGAATTTAAAAAATTCAGGTCACATGTACCTGAAAAATACACTTTGTTTTTCATTTTTCATTCAACTATTCAGGTGTTTATTGCTTCATACATAAATGTATATATGTATTTCAAAAAAATGTTGTTCCTAAGCTCTGTAGACTATGCCTCCTGTAGATTAAATTTGATGTTCTTATAATCATGAAAGTAGAAAATAACTTAGAATACATTTAGGGCAGGTCGGAGCAGTCCAATTCTGCATTGAACTTCTGAGACTATTGACTGCTTTATTAAAGCTATGCAGATTCATGAAAATTACCAGCTTATCTCTAATACAGATTTTAACCCAATTACCACAATACAGATTAAAAATTCTGAGAATTATCTTAAATATTGGATAATATGGTAACTGAACAAATACGTTTCCATATACTGTTGCCATATGTTATGTGTGCCTGTGAAGGATGCTACTAGTCTCCCATAAAAAAGATATATCTTTCTTGACCATAAGTGTCACTTAAAATATCAGTGCTCATATTATTCTAACTGTGGGGGTTTTTTTTTAGAAAACCCTGTATGCTCAGAGATAGCTGCCTTGCTTTGACTGCACACTATTAAATTGCTATTTTAAGTGTGAATTCTTACATAATTCCACTAGCTTTATCTCTGTGTTTGCTAGCTTCCAAAGTTTTCTGTGGTTGCACTGAAGACATAAATCACTGAACTTAGTGTTTTTTTCTATATACAGTGAAGAATAAAAACAGATCGAACTTGAATAAATGTTCATTGTTTTGGACCAAAAAGTGCCCTAATGGTCACACTGACTCAAGCCTTGTTAACCAGCCTACTACACACAGAGTATCAAATATTGTAAAAAACTCCCTTGCTGGTAAAGAAATGCAACCAAATCACGATGTGTATATGAGGACAGAACATGTGTGTCTGTGTGACATTTCTGTGAAAAAGGGGCATCCACTGTGATGCTTGCCACTGCATAGAGCAGAATAAACAGCATAGTTTGAGTAAGAAACATGTCAGATGAAGAAAAAACCCCACTGTTAAGTAAGAAAATAAAAATGAAATTTCGTTACACTTCTTCAGTCCAAATCTTTTTTTGGAAACGCTTGCCAGAATGGTGGTGGTCCCTATAGCTTTTGCTTTCATCAGAACTGCAGGAATGCTTTTTCATGGCAATACATTATTAAGGACACAAACTCTAATTCATTGTTTTCTAAAATCTCTCCCTTTCTAGCCAGTCTAATTTTTCAGATTCATCTTCAGTGAGACATTTTCAACATTAGTGGGTCAAATCCTTGTTTGGTTTAGGGGAAGTGCTCCTGGGACACAGATTTATTTAGATGTGTAAAAAATTCAGCTCATAGACCTGTGTAGATAAATACTGAAGTGCCTTCTCTCTTTGATTGCCATTAGTTTAAGAAATTGCTGGCTTTCAAACAGCCTAGTGACCTTTTACACCCTCCATTAATTTTTCTCCATATCTTCCACAGGCTGATTTGTACACTTACTAGTTTTGCATTTGCAGGGTTGTTATGGGTTCACCGAGGTGGGCCTAGATTTGGGCTCTGAAGTCTGGACTAGGCTGAAGCTGTCAGCTGACTTGAGCTGGGCTGAGCTAACAGCTGACCTCTTCTAGCCAGTAATTTTGTATTCCATACCACATTATGACATCATCTCCAGGGCAGTAGGAACCAGTGTGGGAGTGGTTAAGGCAGTCGCTTCTCAGCCCTCCTCTTGGGAGGACACACGATGCTGTCCCAGGGGGGATGGAGAGGACCAGGCCCACCACAGGCTCACAGGGTATCTCAGGAAAGTCAAATGTGTTGTTCTGGGTCTCTCCTTTCTGCTTGAGTTTGTCTCCCTGGGGAATAAGCTTCTTCTTAAGTAATGTGTAGTTAAGACAGTAGAATTTGTGTGTTCGTTAAGAAGTTGAGGTGAGGAACTTGTTGTTGCAGACTTGTGTGAGTGTATATTTGTACTCTCTTCTAATTGTCTCTTTCTTCCTGTGAAAAATATATGTAGATTTAGTATAAATGCAGTTTGAAGTGTTTTTTTCTTTCCCCTCTCTTTTCCTCCCTTTCCCTGGTGTTGGGAGGGAGGTTTTTCTCTCTGTGCTTGGGGGGGGTTGGCAGTTGCTTATCTCAAACCAAGACAAGGGTAGTTCTGCAAAGCTGTACAGAATGCACGCTTGCTCCTGATTCTTCCCTCCTTTATCAGAGCATACCAAATTTTCAAACATTGATGCTATTTTACTCTTTTAATGTTTGTTACTGGAACTGCTAATGCACTTGGAGACTCTGAAAAGCTTCAAATAATTGTATTCATCTGTTTTGATGATTCTTATATTTTCATGCATATTGTAGTTCTTTTTCAAGGATTTTCTTGGAACTGTGAGCTCTTCTCTGATTATTCTTCACGACCATTCATCATTCTTTCCAGCTTGACATCTTGATGAAAATATACTGCAACTACATAAGTTTGTGTGTTAATATACAAATGTGTTTGTACACACACGTATATGTGTATACATATGAAAATATGTACCAATCATAATTATGCATGACATATTTAGAAT